>NW_025945128.1:0-343418 GCF_000764305.2 Hyalella azteca | reverse complement strand
CACCAGTGTTGTGTAGCCAGCTGCTCACCAGTGTTGTGTAGCCAGCTGCTCACCAGTGTTTTGTAGCCTGCTGCTCACTAGTATTTGTAGCCAGCTGACATCGGTATTTTGTAGCCTGCTGTTCACCGGTATTTGTAGCCAGCTGACATCGGTATTTTGTAGCCTGCTGTTCACCAGTATTTGTAGCCAGCTGACATCGGTATTTTGTAGCCTGCTGTTCACCGGTATTCGATAACTACCGTGCAAGGCGAGTCACAAGCGTAGATTTTCCCTTATTTTTGACTCGGGAAGCCAAGTTTTGAAGAGGACTTTCTCGAGTGTTTTTTGCGTGCTTTCGTCTTTTAGAGAGGAGTGTGCCTCAGGGGCTTGACGGCCCTACAGATAATTGGCTTTTGCCTCTTCGCCCCCCTCCCTGTTGCGTGTTCCACGTCCCCTTACTCTCACTCAGTTTCTCAACGAATTTTATTTATTTAAAATCATTTTCCACTTTAGAGCTATAGCATACCTATAATTGGTCAATGTTTTAGCATCTTCCGAAAAGATTTTTTCAATTAATGACTATATTGAATGATATTAATCTTCAGAGAGAACTACAAGCGACTTTGTGTTCCCTCCCCTGCAGTCTTTTTTTTATCGAAATGAAACAAGAGTACGTAAACTTTCGTCAACCCCATTATTTAGAAAATTGCCCAACGGATACAGATTGTTATAATCCATCCAGGCCCGAGTGAATTATAAATTTTTCTTTAAATGAAACAAAACTGGCATCTGCTCAATGATTTCACTTGAGACTACAATTCCTACCTGACTGCTTGCATGACAACGTAAAAACCCTGACTAATCCTCGCTCTTTGTCCTAGCGGGACATGGGACATCGGGGTCTGGACATCGTGGTCTCAGAACATACGATTACATTGATTTTCAATGAGAAATAACGTCCTAATTATGTGGAACTCCAAGCAATCGTTAATGCGAGACTTGCATGGGTGTAGTAAGTAGCATGGAATACTGTACATATCACATGCGTGTTGCATGTGATATGTAATGCAGTACGAATATTACGTAATTAGCTTGCAGATTTGCCTAGTTCAGCTCCACTATGGCCATGAAGCCATGACGATGGCGGTAAGCTGGTTCGTAGACCGGAGAGGTCTTCGCTTCCCTTCAAGCGGCTGCTCGTCTTCCCGCTCAATTATGGTGCAAATAATGACCATTTAATGAGCACCTTTTGATATGCTCTCGCCGCTGCCACCCTTCAAATATATTTGCATAGCCATAAATTTCGAGAAGTTTCGAGGGCAATTGGATTGTGCGGTGAGGGCTTGCGATCTGAGGGGTTCTGCCGGCAAAACACCCAACACTTCAAATTCTCGTTCAAAACTCATGGCCGCCTCATTATCATTTATATGAGTTTTTATTCTAAGTTAGA
The DNA here is from genome assembly GCF_000764305.2 of Hyalella azteca. Classification (NCBI taxonomy): domain Eukaryota; kingdom Metazoa; phylum Arthropoda; class Malacostraca; order Amphipoda; family Hyalellidae; genus Hyalella; species Hyalella azteca. Next base: position 341,989 of record NW_025945128.1, on the reverse strand, counting down.
CCCACGCTACCAGTTGCCCACAACATTTGTCGAGGGATTTTTTTATGCTCGTTGTTGACTTAAATCTAAATGGCTAGGTTACACGACGCTTCTTGATATTAATCATTTGGCAATTCATTATTATTATGTCGAAATTCCGAAATTATTGATAATATTTTGTAAACATTTATTGATGTAGAATTATGTTGACTGCTGAAAAACTGGGTTTTAAAGAACGTTTAAATTGAATACCGTACTACATATTTAGTCCTCTGAAGAAACTCAAACCTCGCACATTTCCACAATTTGGTCAAATTAATGTCAGGCCTTGGCACCCAAATGCTCATTACTAAATTTCTAAACAAAGCCTTCAGCGACAACATTCAATATACCGTGCGAATGTTGCAGTCGAACGGACTCATTTGGCCGGAGCATTTGATGACGCACCAAGCGAGCGGCGGCGGCGGCCGGAGTGCGCCAACTTTTGCAAGCTGAGCAGCACAAGTTGCGCGATTGGGCGAATAATTAGCAGTTCTACAGCGCAATGGCAACTCCTGCTGAAATTTTGGCCGCCATGAACTCTGGTGCTGCTCGCTTGCTGCCACTGTGCCGACCAGGGAAGGTAAAAATGCCAGTTCAGGAATATAATCAACTGCATATATTTTTTTATATTGAAAAATACGGGAAGAAACGATAACTTAATTAATAATATTCTTTCATATATGGCGGTCGGTTAATGTGCTCCAAGTATAGAGAGGGAAGTTATATATAAACGCGCATCATGCGTTAGATGTAATGCGACTCGCTATAATCATCGAGCCTTTGTTCTCCTTCTGCAAACTCTTTCTTTGGAGCCGATTACGGAAGTATCTCATTCATAATGCTTCATTATGAACATTCATTAACTCTTTTGAAGTGAACGATTTCGGTTCGTCTGTTACAAATCTACCTGCTTAATTTTGTACGAGATAAAATATTTAAACATTCGTGGGAGTTTTGCCAAGGATTTCGGAATCCTGTCGAGCACAGGAAATTTGATTGCATCTGATATCGAGAAATTTCTATCGAATAAGCTGCTACTCTGCGCATTTGCTCTTCATATAAGCCACGCACTGCCATTTCCATTCACATAGGAGTTTTTCACCGATGTTTTCATCTGCTCCAAATGATTCTCTTTTAGTCTTTGAATTTAATCGATAACTGCTTTCAAATTGGCGTACGGCGAACGCGCAAAAATGTTTCTTATTTACTTGCTACCGATTAATCGACACTGACAAGGTTTATATTTAAGTGTCATTTCTTGAATAACAGGTATTGTGATGAAGGAAATACCGTTTGTTCAATAGGCTCAATCATCCTAAGCATTAAAAGTTGGTCGTAAGAACATTTTCAGGCGAAAATTGCTCAATACACGCATACTATTTACCGGTACTGAACGGCAATTCAATACATTGAAATCCCAGATTTCTGTTTTTATGCGGGACATACGGCCCAGCGACATATGTCGGCGCTCCCAGCATACAGCAACGTATAAACTATCGAAACCTTGTGTATGCATAACCAATATAAATTTGTCTTTTCAACCATATATATACAGCAACGTATAAACTATCGAAACCTTGTGTATGCATAACCAATATAAATTTGTCTTTTCAACCATATATCACAGAATTTGATTTAAATGTTGTATTCAAGTAGAAAACAAAACTTGACGACTACCTTTCTTGGTCGACTGATAATAATCTTTTCAATTATCAATCTACGAATCGAGTTCATTTTGTTGACACTGAACAAATTCATTTGGTCGAGTATTTTTCGACTAAGTTTTAATTAAATGACGCTCATATCCAATATCCCGAACAATATTTCTTTTCAAAATAAGCGTATTATCGCTTCCTGAAAGCGTATCTAGAAACAAAATCCTAAAAACTTTCGGCCAAATAATCCGCTTCGAAAATGATCCGGATAAATGCGCGCTCTTGGACGCTGGGGGGATCGAAGAAAACCTGCAATTTCTCACTAGAAGTGGAGCTGACTGCGCCCCGGACAAGTTAGGTTTAGACCCGACAAAAGTTACCCTCGAAACTCTCAGAGACACTTTCTTAATTACTTGAGCTGCTCTCTGTTTGCTATGTGTTTCCAGAACATTTTCTCAGTAACTTGACCTTGTTTTCTATTTGTTTTATCATTGCTTCATATTTATTGTCTTTTCAATTCACTAGAGTTGCTTTTTAATTGCTTCTTGTTTTTATGGTGTATTTTTTTATTACTTGGAGATTTTGATCGATCGCACGTTTACTGAAGAGTCTCTTCTATTTATCCATCACTCCATTTTGCCTTCTATTTTACTTCTAAGTTCAACAACACTGCGAATAAATTATGGAAAAAATTAATTTATAGTTTCCCGTTTCCTTTAAAACAGTCATTGCAGCTAAATGCATCATAAATGCAAATGATAGGCTTTCTAATGCCATTTTTGTCCTTTGTTTACAGCTATTGTATTTTTCAATATAGTTGATTTCAGTAGTATAATAATTAAAGCGCTTCGAATTTCCTGTAATTCATAAAAAAAAATTACAGGAAGACCTTAAACAATTGGGATATATTTCCCTTTTTTTCGGACAGCTCTTGTGGCCAGTTTCATTCATTCACGATCAATTCAGTTGAGTTACGACTTAGAAATTATTAAGTCAGCCAAGCCGCAAGCTTTGATGGAAAAACTCTGAACTGGTTTCAAGTTTTAACTTTGCGTTGCTTCGGTTATGATCGTTTTTTTCAGACTTGGGAGACAAAAATCACCATTAGAGTCCTTGGACTTGCAGAACTCAGTGTTATGAGCTTCCAGAGGAGAAACTGGAGCTCGTGACTTCGGGACGAGCACGCCGAGGTGAGGTCAGGGGCCTTACTTCCAAAACTCGCTAAGCGAACGTAAGTACTTATATACACTCTATTTTCTTGTCAATAATTGGTGGATTTTGCTGGAAAGGCCGTCAATGATTGGCTGATGAACTTACGACCTCATAACTTTTTTTGCAAGTATGGGCCCTGGTCGGTGGGTACGGATCGCTTCAGCAGACCAGGCATAGAGTTCATGTACTTATAATATAAAAGAAAAAAATTAAATTTAATTCAATTGTTTTGATTTAAAAATCCAAATTTACCATGATCAGAGAAAGTTATGGTAAATTAGGTAAATATCCCATAATTAAATTGAGGTTTTGGAGCCCATGCAGCTTCACCTAAAAAATATTCGATTCAATCATGGCAAAGATACTCGGCGTTTCAGTCACTTTGAAATTCGTGGTTAATATGCCTTATGAGTAAACCGAGTATATAAAGAAGCGTTGATGTAGTTGATGGTGAACAGTGAACTTTTAAGATCAGATCCCATATACTGCCTGAAGGATGTTGCGGTGAATGGAATAATTGAGCGAATGTTTGTAGCCAAATATAATTTTTGTCGAAATTTTGCATGCGATGAGATCGACCCAACTGAGCTTGAATCGATTCCTTTTGACACCGGTAAATGTGTTTTACGAGTTCAGAAAACGTGTTTCCTATCAAACTTTACCCTGTTTTGTGATTAGGTAGAGGCAGATAAATTGTCTCACAAGCTTATCATAAGTCGCAACACAAAAACATTTTTTACTGTAGTTACAGTATCTGTACAGTTACAGTATCAGCGTATATCCGCTACGTCACTGTTTCAGTTTAACACTACCTATGGAATATTGTCAGATAATGGACAAGTTATGCTGTTGCCCGTAATGCTTATTGCTTGATGATTATAATCTTATTATATCGGTCATCTTTTCAAAAGCTGCAATTCTCAATGATTTTGGAATTCCCAATGTGGAAGTTGCTCAGAAGTTGTTGCTCGGTCGGCATTTGTGGTCTCTATATTAATACGCTAGAGAGCAAGCGGGACGTGCGGTGGTGGCCGCAGGCGAGGCCAGACGTGCAACAATAATTATTAGATTATCCTAATGGACTCGCCGGATTTTGTGCAGCCCTCGGCCGGCTTATGGAACTGCCCTGGCGCTCGCCGCTGGTCAGGCAGGTCGGAATTATCGTGGCCTTCAAGTGCCCATTAGACAGCCGCGCTCAAAAACCGGCTTTTAAGCAACGCTTTGCTCGAATACAAAATTGCTTGAAATTGTCCACCATATGTGTTCTGAGAGTAGGTTATTTTGAATGGTTATAAGCCTTACTCACGTTCAATGAAAACAAAATGCATTTATCCTCATATTCATGGCTTAATTGACGATTCTGGGAAGCTGTTGAGCGAAATTGCAGTAGACATGACAAACATTATCCTCAAGTTGAAAAAATTGCACTACAAGATCGTGCGAATATTTATGTAAATTTTAAATTTCCTGGAACATAGTTGGATCTCGACAATGTTTAATCATAAATAAAAATGATTCAAGATACAAAAAATGTATGCGGGAAAATAATCTTTTTAATAATAACAGTTGGCAGCTCTTCAAAGGCCATGATGTTAGCATAACATCTGCATTTAAAATTGTGCAATTTTTACGGTAAACTTCTCAAAATTGTTGCCCTTTCCAAAACTGAAGTTTTCTTTGGTAAATTTCAAGAAGTGTGAGAACATTCTGCGACGTGAAACGATTCATTTGTGGCTTTTATTAGATAATATTTTCCAGCGAGCAGTTTGGAGGCAACATCTTGCAAAGATCAGCTTGGTCCGCAAATGGTTCCTTTGTTCTCGCAATAGCTAATTGCAATTCATTTGAGGCATTCCAGACCAGGGAATGTGGTTGTGTAGAGCAGGCAATTCTAGGACAGACCTGTAGCTCTTGTGTGGTCTGAGCTTTGATCCGCTCTGTCAGAGTAATCAGAGCAATTCCAAACTTATTGTTTAACTCCAAGGAAATTTGATTGAATTCCGATCCCTCGGCGGAGAGGCCGAGCCAGCGAAAGATGAGGGAGCGTCGGCCGCGACCAGGGTTTTGGGAGCGTCTCTCTGTCTATATTTTTATTGCATGTATCCTCTATATTTTTATCCCATATACCCTCTATATTTTTTTTGGATATACCCATAGATTGCATGCGCTCAGAGAACTGAGGAAAATTTGTGCAAATAGCGATGCATCTTTATCCTTATGTTAGTTATTCTTAACTATTTCAGACACTATCTGAGGTATGTGTAGGTAGCGTTTCACTATTTCGAAAAAATTAGTCATTTCTTTGATGTTTTTTTGGGGTTGACGGTGCAGTATGCCTAGCAGAAAAGTTGGGGAGTTTTAATAACCTAGGAATGTGACGGGAGAATAATTATGGGAGCCAAGTTAAATTCTATGAGATGGGATGACAGGGAATGGAGTGAAATTACATCAGAGAACGTAAGTAATAGAAACTATCGTTCGTTTCCTGCAGTTTTTGCTAGCATTTATTAAAAGGATCTTACGGGATACTACGTAACTGAAAAAGTTAGTTGCAGTTGCCTCAAATTCGCAGACGCACTAATGAAAAAAAAAACAGCGAAGGCTTCAATTCAACGAAAGAGACCTTTATTAAATGTGGAAGCGCATGAAATTGCCAGCAGTGGTTCATTTGCTTTGCTATCCCAGGTAGGAATAGCATTACAGCGCGTTTTATCAGTCCTCCTCCCCACCATACCTCTCACTGGATTGCTCGGCTGCGAGCGCGGCCACTCTAATATCTGTTACAAGTGTAAACATTGCCTTCAAATGGCTCCTAATTTTTTTGCCGTCAGACTTTACGCTGAACTTGAAAAACTTGGCGATGGCGCCGTTTTTCTCGTGTCGAGGACGACTTCAATTCAGTGGCTAATTGGCGCTCTAGTCTCTCGTTGGGAAAAATTCGACCGTGCCATCCGACAGTCGTGAGGCGGGGAGCGCTGGCTATTGTCATGCCATCGTAATTTATTCTAGAATGCATTTGGAGCGTCGCTGTTTGTGCAATAAACCTGCGCGCTGGCATAAGAGGCATGAAATGCCTCTTATCACGAGCTCCACCATGAGTTTATAATTGTTCTTTTATTTATTTATGAAAAATGTTAACAAAATTTAAACAAAACAAATTTTGCTGAAACTGTGAATTATTGACGTGAATCACTTTAAACTGTACAGTGTACTGCGACTTGGTCAATTTAATTAATTGCTTCTAGTAAAGAAATTCTGTAGCCTTGTGATATGTTTTTGAACTACTTTCATCTTATTTGTTGCAACTTAACGATTATTCTCGAATTAATATCCTTCTAGAAATTAAATTCCAACAAATATAACTAAACGCTAACAACTAAATGAGCTGATTGCAAAGAGAATAACTATCCCTTCGACTCAATTAGCATTTCAGAAATAAGTTCTGAATGCCACGTTCGTGATTACCGGCACTTGTTCGGCGCCGCAAGCGGCAAATGATGGAAGCCTCAACGCCCCGCAGTCTGGCTTCATGATAGCACAACGGAATTGTCGGCAACGCGCATTGCTCACTAACATCAAAATGATTTTTTTTGCCCACCACTACGTGAATTTTTTGCCTGCCGCTACGTGGTGAATTTAATAAAGCTGCGAGACCTGCTCGATTTGTAATTTAGCTGCCAGTGAAAAGATGGCAAATATGCCGAGTTTGGCCGTGTAGTGCTCGGTGATGAGGACGCTTATTGTGCGTAAGTTTAATTGATATAAAATGGCAGTATTAAGCGTGTGTGATACGCTTAATGAAATTAAGTCTTTTTGAGTTATTAAATTGGCACATGAATATTTTTTCTTTTTATGAGTTTCATGCAGTTTTCAGGTTAAATTGATATTACAAATAACTAATGAAAGGATAACAACAAATGATTGTTCTGGAAAATGTTTTGACCGATAATTATTGAACGAACTATGCGAGCAGTATAGTGGCATGCTATCAATCGATTTAATTAACTTTTTGGCTATCGACTAAGGAAGATTATTGAATGAGCAAAAATCCTGAAAATGTATTTGATGCTTTAGGAAGACCAAGGGTGACACTAATACCAAGCTTAACGAATTTAACCGCAAAGTTTTCGACATGTATAAAATAAGTCTGGAATTCATCGTACCAGGCATCTCAATATGGGCCCACGGCCTCCACAGCGTTACAACACGACTTCAACTTCCTAACTCTTGTCTTGACTGAGAAAAGTAAAGTTTAAAGAGAAAAGTATGGCAAGGGTTCTCTCATTAGTAATCGGTAAGGGTCACGAAAATTTGCGTCATTATAATAATGAAATGAATTGCAATAAAGAAGTGTGAATGCATGCATGGGCTTGCATTTGAATCTGACTTGGCGTGCCATTAACTTTCAACATTGAAGTATCCTTCGGGCTGAAAGTCACCATGTTGAGTTAAATCAATCGTGGTCCTCGAAAATTGCTGTTTAAACGTTCGTTCAAAATTGATGTTATGATTTTTTTTAGCATTCATTCCCTTTTCGTATTTTCTTCTGCAATTCTCTATCTGCACATCAAACTGCTCACTTTTTTACTATATTTATAATATATTAAACAATCTTCAATACCACGATGCTCTTCAATGAATTCAACATGAATTTTACACCATCGTGAAGACCACGATGCTCCTCAATAAATTCAGCATGAATTTCACACCATCGTGAAGACCGCGATACTCTTCAATTAATTCAGCATGAATTTCACACCATCGTGAAGACCGCGATACTCCTCAATTGATTCGGCAATAAATAGTTTTTAGTGGTTCTTGTTACCCACGGTAATAAGGCGCTGGTGAAACGAATATTACATCCAATAGTGTCAACAGAAGGCAAAATGTTGCCCCGTTTCCACTGAATTTGTTAAAAAATTTGAAAGTTAACGAATTTAACCGCAAAGTTTTCGACATGTATAAAATAAGTCTGGAATTCATTAACTGTATTCAGTATAAGCTGAATGCGACCAATAATTTTTTTTTCATACTTTATGTTATATCTACTATACGGCACGATAATATTGAACTTATATGTGCTACTTTTGAATTGTTATTTTGGAAGGTTACAATTACATTTGCAAGAGCTTCTCGGTGGAAAATGAGGACCAAGAAGCTTTAAATCCCATAATAAAGATTCAGAATGACTTTCGTTCCAATGCAGGTCCACTGATACACTGCAAGTTACTTGTTGAGTAACTCTTTTGTAATAATTTCGTTTTGAAGCCCCATTTTGTCTATTGATTTCCATGAAAGCCATTATCTAAGAAACCTACATTTTAACAAAATTATTCACTTTCTCATTAATTATCACGTCTAGCGATGGCATTGACGACAAGTGGTTTTCATTTCAAACCCCCGAGTTCAATATGCCACTTCACTAGCATCATAGCAGTCTGTAGAGGGCAGCAAGCTCTCGTATACATGTTAGCGCTCTCATGGCAGCCTTTCATTGTGAGAGCAGCAAAAGACTTGCTCCGCTCAAAGCTGCTGCTCGTAATCAATGCTCTGGTCTGTGTCGGGTCCATTTGTGGGCATTTACATCGCTCATTACGAGAGGGTCGTCACTGCTGCAGAGATCAGGTCGCTTTGATCGCTACATGAGAGTTATGCGTACAACTCTTTTGAAATGTTGTGTTTATAGTTACTCACTGTAGTACTCGTGTTTATAGTTACTCTCTAACAATTTGACATCAGATTATTTTTTTTCGTGTAATTAACCGAGAATAGGGGTTTTTAATTTCAATAGTGATGCAGGTGCTCACGAGCATTTCAATTACACCCATTAGTCGCATAGCGTGGCTGTAATGGTTTTAATGCCAATTACACCCATTAGTCGTATTGCTAGGCTCTCATGGTTTTTATGCTAAATGATAATTTTTACCAATTGTCTAACTCTTGTCTAACTTTTAATAATTGTTTGACATTAGTGGACCACGCGATATCAGCCATGTGATGAAGATTTCGTTCCTTTTGCTTTGTATTCAGTTTATCCTAACATTTGCTTTGAGGACTTTGAAGAGCCTTGCTTGGCTCTACTCACCGGTAAAGTCGTATACAATTTGTGCTTGTTTACATTTCTCATCATGAATAACATGAGATGGCAATTGTTTTCTTTTACGGGCGATTAGCTAGAGCTAGTGAGATTTATTTTTAGTTGAAATTCTCGAGACTGTGCTCGTTCGCGTGTCTGAGTAGCTGAGTATTGTCAATCATTTAATTTGCCGCCCTCAAAATTCATTGTCACAATTGTCGGACTTATAAACGAAAGAATAGGATTGAGACGCCGGCACGAGCTTAAGTGTTAGCATGTGCATATGCTTGGGAAGGGTTGCACCAACCTATAACTTGGCTCCAAAATGCAAAGTTGAATCCTGTGCACATTTCAGCAAAGTCGTCCTGAGGTGTCGATACGCCACAGGCTATTCGTATCTAAATTTGTTTGGAGAAAAGCCATGCCACAAGGCAAGCATGTGATAGTCGAGCTGCAGAACGTACAGAAGTTATAGAAGCCGTCGCTTGGTAGAGGGACTCATAACTCATTTAAATGTCCAGTTGAAAATGTAATAAACGTCAAGCAAGTTACAGCAGAACTGTTAGAGGGAAGATCTCTCACATAGCTGTCGGCGTGTCTGTACTGCATGCTTGTGCAATATAGATGATCAAAGCCTTGTTCAGAATAGTGGAATCAAAGGGGACGTTTTCAAACTGAGTTGAACTGAAATAATGTCTCTTCATGTCATAATTGCTATGACGCGAGGCTTTCTTGGGTTTCAAACATACGCCAGTATAACAAGATCGGATGTTTATTCAAATATGCAACTTTATCACGTTGACTTAGATTGCTTCATTTTATACTATTATTTCATTTTTTGTACTATTTTTAAACAGGGCAGCCAGACGGTCTTTTTTCCGGACAAGATGCCCGATTTAATTTTTTTAATTGCATTGTTGAGCTAAAATTTATGATAAGGGTACTTCCTAATTAATTTAAAATAAATGGCAACAAAAAAAAAATGGAATTTTTACATGGGAACATACAAATATACAAGTATATTTTGATCTTTAGGCCGTTTTTGACATTTTTTGTTAGCGCTTGGCTTTTTTAGGCCATCTGACAACCCTGAATTATGTACCACTACGTCCTGGAGAAATACATCTCGTGGTACGCATATGTACCACTTCGGAGTCAACGTGTTAATCGCCTCTCAGTTGGAGTTTTAATTATTTTTGTATGAAATCATATTGCATTATCAAAAGATCTATCGACTTTGTCATAAATAATTTTGATACCAACATATCTATAAGATAGCTTCAATATAATAATGAAGTTATGTTCGGAAAAAATGGTATTGGTTTGGATGTGCATTTCTAAAACTATATAATTTAATGTCCTTCACACTTTATCTGGGATGAGTCGTCTGCTTAAGTCTTTCGTTTATCTGTTTTGCACAACAAGAAATTCCGCTCAGAACCTGGCGCTGAAAGAAAACTTCTGGGCAAGAGGATTACAAGAGCCAAGTTTTGAGAGCATATATGTACCAAGTGTTCACAATCGAGCGTTGCAAGTTCCTACGTGAGTTTGGAAACGAAACTCGCCTCGCTAGAGAGGGGATGCGAAGCCAACGATAGGGATTCAGGGATTCGAGAGAGAATTTTTATTCCATTTGTTTTCTGCGGTGTTTTTCCTACCCGTGATAGCACTCGAGTGAAGCGTTGTGCACTGCATCATAGTGCACATTTAAAAATTATATTCAGTCAAGTATTACTAAATATTAGTCACAGAAATTTTTTCTCGGGGAAATCGTATAGAATATTACATACACGCAGGAGGGTGGGGGGCACTAATTTTCGCCTTTGACAATCTGCGACTAATCAGCGCTCTCGACACCTATATGACTGATATATGTTTGACTTCCCACCCTACTTTCATGCTCTTACTCCTGAAATGTACTCGTTATTGACGCTCGATGTTATCGAAACGGAGTCGAGATGTTTATTGATGAATTATTTTGAGTAAATCCACCTTTCCACACATTGTAAATTTTAACTGTATGTACATTTTGTTTGAAAAGACCGTATGTAGCTAATCATTTATTTATGAATTGCGTTAAACTTACATGGAAGTCCATTGAAAATTGTTAAATTTATCGAATATTAATGATAATCCGGAATGTATATTTTTCAGTTACAAATATTCGTGAATTAGAAAATGCTAGCGGTGCAGTTATGAGTATAGTATGTAATTGAATCTATATTGAAGAGATTAATTAATCGCTTTGTCGACTTAATTCTATGTAATCAACTGACTTAGATTTTACAAAAACAGTTTTTTTATTTCCATTTACTGGTAATCTTTGAAGAATCCGCATTGGGATTACTAACGAAATAGGTCTCCAAGACGCAGTCTTTAGAACGCAAAGACGGAAGTTTGACCCCAGCAGTCAGAGCTCAGCTTTCGCGGAGGAAAATTTGCGCTCGCAGAAAACTCGATCTCCCTCCTGGGGCTTCAGTCTTTCGAATTTTGGCGTATTCGCTTCCGACCTCGGAGAGACCCTGGGGTTAGGCCTCTTCTTTTGGGCTTGCAGGAGAAACTGTAGGAGTTCGACTTGCCCGCCGACTAAAAAAAAAAATGAAGAGTTGTGTTCCAGTGTCACTTACGTTGCGGAAAACCACATTCACTTGCTACGGGGATATTTAATTTGACTTAACATGTTGAATAGTTAATTATTTTAGGCTTAATTCGCTAAGTTGCGCATTTCTTTGGAAATGATTTTTTTTGTAAAGTCAGCCCGATTGAATATGATAGTCTAGACCTGACGATGGAGCCTTGATTTAGGGTCGATGATTTAGAGGCTCTATTTAAGAAATTTACTGTGAAAATATAATCAATTAGCTCCTTAGTGGGTTTCTTTATAAAAACTTAAGACATACTGTAGATTGTATGAATGGAAGTAATTCTTCAGATTCGATTCAGAAATGAAATCAAGCATGATGATAATCTATCAAATAAAATAATTTGTATGGACTGATGAATACAATTTTTTCACTCTTCGCAATATGAACCCCAGAGTTTCTGGAAGGTAGTTTCTATTGGTGAAATTTCCATCGCGGCTCAATATTGCACGCATGGATGACTGTTACGCGAGATGTATTGCGAAGGTCGACAATTGTTGCGACAACTTACTGGACTATAACGGTGAGCTGCCCGTTTGCCAATACACAACCATCTAGGCCACGATGGTACAATATCCATATACGTGGGTACCCGTAGAAGATGTCGACTTGGCTAGTAGGAATGGTTATCTTTAACTGAATCGTAGGAATATTACTTTATGATGAAGAAACTTCCAGGTGACGTCATAAAGTCCCGTAGACGTCATAAAGTCCATTTTCTCTTGTTCCATAATTCCGTGTTATCTTGTTTGGGAGCAGTCGATCCGGTAGCCGCGTTGGGTAATAAAAAAAGGGAAGCTTGGAGCAATTTAAGATATAAATTTATGCAAAATGATTTTTCTTACCCTGCATTTACCATCCGTTCACTGCGAGTTATTTCAGTAAAAATTTAAGCTTTCATTATTACACTCATTCATAAATGTGAAGAGTTCAACACTCATATTTATCTTTTGGAAGCGCCCAGCGCACACCGGTCAAAGATTTATTGATTTGTTGCGACACCTCCAAGCTGTTCTCGCTAACGACCTTCGCGAAGAAACTCTGCCCCATAACGCAGCTCTCAAGCGCAACCCTCCTTTCACTTGGCTAAACTTTACAGCCTTCCTAAAATGCTACCTAAATACAGCCGAGCGACTTTACCTCCTATTCTTGCCTGAGCAGTTTCTCGGCAGCGTCATATTAGGCAGGACGGAGAGTAGCCATTTTTTCTCACAGACGTGTCACGGAGGTCATGGAGTACGAACCGCTCGCACGTGTCACAGTTTTAAGCTCTATCGTGAGTCACCGGAACGCGGTGATCATTAATTTTCAGCTAACTCGGATTTTGATGAATTCGTTGGTATAGTGTCAATTATCCATAGTATTAATATTGGCAGATATAACACACTTGGTATTGATCCTGCTATTGATGGAATCTTCAAATGAACGAGTCTGAATAATCTAAGTTAATAATTTTTTAATAGACTGAAAAGATGAGATTATAACTTAAGAAATTATGAGCCCTATAAAGTACATTGAAGATTGCAAATATTTTGAATGCGAGCCTCGAAATTATTTCTCAGAAACGCCTATTACCGATTTGACGAAGAAATTGTTTCACTTAGCAATTGGCTCTATAGTCTCGCGGCAGAAAATACGAAGTATCGTAAGTTCCCTGTGTGCTTGTGCCTTGTAGTAAGTCTTGAAAGGTGCTCTGTTAGGGGCGTCCTGTAGGCAGTTTATGTCCTGCGAGGGGATAGAGGCTTTAGTTGTTTACGATTTTTTTTCCTGAAAATGAGCCAGAAATGTGTAACCATCACGTTTAATTTAATTTTAGACCAAATTTCCTGAATAAGCTTTCTTGTATTCATGATCGTATAAATCTTTCCCTTATGAGACGTACTCATGAGGACATCAACAGCACATCGGTTGTGTTTATGGTACGTACTATGCTGTGTTAATTAAACGGCATTATCACTAAATCAGTAATTTCTTTGCCTGCATTGCTGCACATACTCAACTTTTATCAGTGCTGACACTACACGTAATAAATAAAGCCAGAACTACTTTTAGAAAGGCAGGTCATCAGCAAGTGGTGCACTGGAGGACAAAAAAGCCCCTGCATGGTTCGAGGTACAGGTGCTAGACAGTGGCCTCTCTAATCACATTTGCAGGGGGAGAAACCAATAAACACAAATGGTCTTGAAGTTCATGGAACATTTTACAGTCTCAGAGCTCAGACACTTTGTACTGACACTTCCAATTGTTTTTTCATCACGGTTCCGTCGTAAAAAAAAACGTACAGAAATTCGACTAGAATATCTACCTTTTGTAAGCTAGCCGACCACTTCACTTTTCTGCGGCTGGACACGGAAAAAATTCTAGGGCTCGTCGGCATGTCAATTACGAGGTTTTCTGCTATAGAATTTCTTTACTTCCGAAAAGCTCTAAACATCGACACTGAAACATCAGCAGAACACAAATTCGTTATTTTTTCAATTGTATCAAGACACTGCGATTTTTATTCTCGAAATCGCGTATAATTAATTTCGACCATTTTTTCCGTAACTCAAGTTAACTGGGTCTGCAGGTACAAAAATTGTGATGGCGATCAGTGTATTAGTTGGCGAAAGCAAAAACAAACGACCTATAAGAGCGTGACCTGCGATGGTTCGTAGCCCAGTGTTGTAGGTACAGGTACAGGACGAACTAAATATGCGTTAGAATGAATCTTTGTAGCGAGCTGATGAAATTGCGATTTACTTACATGAATCACCTTGAATCACTGCACAACTGAAAATACATATACTTATATTTCGCATAATTTTTCGAGCAATATTGTAGCAAGCGAATGGGTTTCTTCTAATAAAACACTAAATTCCAGGTTGAAGATTCAACATTACCAATATATTAATTACAGAGTTGCAGTATAAAAATATCTCGTTTAGTTTTTGAAGCACGTCTGCTCGTTCTGAAAGTGCTTACATTTTTTGTAGAAGTTTGTGCACATTCCTCACGGAGCTCGCAGTGCCCATAGCAATTTTTGAGACGACATGCTTGTTGAGTTTTATGTCCAGTACAAAGCATTATTAATTCTCGCGTCATAGGAACGCCGGTTGCCATCCATCAGCTCGCTCGCATTTTGCGCCTTTGCTCCAGAACTTAGAGGGCCAAATTACACTGAACAAATATTAGCTGAGGTCGAACTTGCAGCAAACTTTGTTGCCTAATTACGCCAAACTCGATGAAACTTGATAAAAAAACATGGAACAAATGTGATTTATGATTCAAATGAAGCGAAGCTGGCAACATTTGACGCGAGCTGCGAATATGTTGCGAAGCAGCTGCGTCGTTTCTCCGCTTTTGTCGCACGCGTAACAAAGGAACGCACGACAGGAATATTCTGAAACATAATCACTCGACTCGTGACATCGTTCATCATTTCCGGGGCATCTGGCGCTCGAGCACGACACTGGATTTGAACTTGAGTCGTTTCTCTTGTGCTGCCAGATTCTGACATTTTTGTACAAAAATTTTGGTTCAAACCTCGCTATAATTGAGCTAATATTCTGCGAAAACAGATTTTCATTAGAAACCTCGTCGTTGGAGTGTATTATGCTGCGGCGAATTAGAAAAGCATGGCATTATTTCTTCCACAGTTCAGTTATTACAGTATATGATTGCAGCTATGACCAGACTGGCTCTCGGGATAAACATGTTATGAAATTTGAAAATCCTGTTTTACTGAATCACTTAATTTCAAGCTTAATTTTCACGCCAAACTAATGCTTACAAGATAAAGAGAAGTTCTGACCGACATCTAACACGAAATTCTCATTTAATTTTGTGTGTAGACCCCCCACTACGTAACAAGATCCCCCACTACGTAACAGATCTGCAGTCAGATTTCAATCCCTGCGAGAAGGATCACGTTCCGTGGCAAGGCCAAGGCCGTTCAACGCCCTAACAAGGGATCTAAGAGAGGGGGAGTTCACCCTGGAGACCTTCAAGAGATAACTGGACGTTTTCCTGGGCACAATCCCAGATCGACCTCCCCTGCAACACTACCAGTGGCGAGAAGCAAGCAACAGCATCGTGCATCAGGTGGCCCAAATGAGGGCGGCGATAATCAGAGGCGGCGATCCATCATGGCCTGGGACTGCTACGTCCGAAACAAATACCAAGGATTTCAAGGAGTAGCTTGAATCAAATGAAAAATTTTCCTTTGTTTTTTTTTGTATATAATTTTGAATTATAAATCAAGATCATGAAAAGTTGTTTCTGACTATCTTCCCCTCCGATTTGTAGTGCCTGATGATTCCACCACCAAAAATGAAATTCAGGTCCAGGCAATATCCGGCTCCTTGTTTGTAGTGTATACGGCCGAGAGGAGCCAAGTATGTAAACTGTGCCAAGCTACTAACAAAAATGTACATGATATATATGGTTCATTGATTCTTATTTACATATATGCAATGAGTTGAATTTTTATGAGGCAAATACTTCATTAAAATCTTGCCGGGGAATGAGGCGATTTGAATGTTCATTGCATCAAAAGCATTATTTACCCAAGGTGATGTTGCGTTCCTCCTACCCTGCAAAATTTCCAAATCGAATCGAAATTGGATTCTCGGTGTTGCTCCCTGCGAACTTGCGTTTCCATTCCACATTACACCGCAGCTGAAGCATGGGCCGTCATGATCAAGAGCGTTAGCTATAAACGCACAGGCGTGTGAAGGGACAATGATAATATCTGCACGTTCTCCAGTGTTCTATATGGGTTGATAACTGGCAGTGGTAAGTACAGTTCTTATCTACTAACTTCCTTTGATGTCATCTCTTTCATGCTGAGCGTTAATTTGCACCGAGGTTCAGATCCTATAGCTGGCCTTAGGGGATGAAGAGTGGAACTTGAAGTGCAAGCTTCCTTTGATGTTGCATCAATGAATCTTCTGACTGTCAGAGCTGCATAAACCTCGGTTGATGGCTTTAAGAAACCTTGCAGTCTCGTGATCCTCTTCTCATTAACCCCGTCAGCTAACTAATTAATTTAGCTGAAAATATCCATCAGATAATCCTACTAGGTTATTTAATGAGTCTCTGTCATCATGTATCGCCTTTTTCTTCTACCATTTATCTGCCTTTGCATATGGTTCAGTATTTCTTTTGTGTAATTGAAAATAGCAAAGAATTTGGTCCTAACATATTTTGTTAATGATATTCTTTCAGGATTTAACTTCATATAACTGTGTATTGAGAGGGCCTTCAAGTTTAGCTTTTTCATTTGACTCAATTTTTCATTTTCTATTAAACTTTTTATCGATTAAATTAGTTAAAATTTTGTTGATATAGACATTTTTTCGAATTTTCTTACTTCCTAAAGTCTTTGGTTTCGTGAGTGAAGTAAAATTCGAATTTTCTCTTGTCTCATTTTGTTTGTATAGGGCTTCAAATTCGTTCGTGTGTAAAATTTTAAAAATTTTGTTAAACCGTGTTGCAGTTAATTGGCACCTTAACATTTAGCCTTATGCTTCGCTTACCTCTGAGTATATATACCAAAGCATGATGAATTGGCCGCAGGTCTGCCCTATTGACAAGTTATTGACTAAATCTCAATTGATCATATTGGAGCAGGGATACGTGAGGCTGGAAGATGGGGTTTCGAATGCGGTGCAGAAACACCGGTTAGTTCATGTGCCTGAAATTAAGATGATAACTAGGAAATATTTATCAGCGGAAGTTTACCTAGTGAGTTGATTGTTTATTATTTATCCATTCTGATATGAATTTTGAATTTTATTAGACCATTTTATACTGGCTTTTTTGGTTGCATATTTTGAGGCATCGTCATTTGACTTCATCAAGATGCACCAAGTTATGACATTGTTCACTTAAACTAGTATAATTTGTGCATGATCAGAGACTTGAGATGAAACAGAGGGTTAAGATGAATGGAAGCACTGTACTTTTTTTGAAGCAATGGTTTTAATTTAACGAGAAGACATCTCCTGTCTGCATAACCTAGAGGAAGATCAATATAAGTACAAAATAATGAACTTTGTCAATTAATACTTTGACGGTCAACCCATTTGTGTTGAATGGGGTATCGACCGTTCGATCCCGTTTCGCAGATTCCAAACGACTCACTGTTTCCGGGTGACTGCGCGCTTTCTGTTTCAGTTCAGACGACCAGGCTTCGTCTCGACCAATGATCCGACCAATTGGCTTTTTGATTAATCAGGCGTGTTGCTAAGATCGGCTCGAGCTGCACCTTCTCCTTCCTATCTTGATGAACGTCTTCATTACTCATTCAAAGCTGGTCTGGTGTCTTTACCGATCACCTTCTTGTCACCGACATTTTGTGTAGGAAATTCAATTCGCCCAACCAGCCTATCTTCTGGACACATACTCTGAGGAATCTGTTTGAATTGTTTCAGAAATTCATAACTCCATCATTTGGTGCTCTAGCATACGCTATAAAATATGCTCTCAAATGTGTTTGAAATATTTTTATTTTCCAAATAAATGAGTTGAAAGGAACTTCGATGCCATCACATTCGCATTAACCAAGTAAATTTCACGCGTGTATTATATTTATACTCGGATATTGATGCGAGTTTGACGAAATCATGAAAATCTTTAGTTTCAATTTCAAAATTTCTCAAAATGTTTGTTTTAGAACTAGAATTTGTGGGACTCAACGACATTAACTAATTAAAGTAAAGTGTTTTTTACTAGATTTTTTATCACCTTTCAATTTAGGTTATACAACAATGACTATTATGACGAAACACAAGCCTCTAACGTCTCGTTCGCTCATGGTCTGCATGGGTCTAATAAGATTGAACTTCACTACACGACAGTTCGCAGAGAACCCTTCTTTCCATGATGGGACGGAAGCTAAAGTAGTTACGGTAAAATTTGCATGCATAGCAGGAACTTGGGCTAATTCATGACCCTGTACATAACACCGGCGCGCGATATTGAAAAAAGCCGCTGCAGCTTATGACACGGAAGAGCGCGCTTCGATTACTATCCAAGATTAAACTTGAAAAACTCAACGTTTTCTTACGTCGCCTCGCAAAGATGAGTGCCTGGGATTCTATTCTGCATCTAAGAAATCAATATTGAGTCAAGAAGACATTGTTGAGTCGAGAAGTCAATGTTGAGTTTGCAATGTAATCGAATCGCAAGATGCTGGCGATTCGATGTCCCAGGTTGTTCATTGTGAAAAGTTTGAAGAATTTTTATTTCTATTCTCTTGAGTAAATTGACTCGACTGCAGATTTTGTGGGCATGAGAGGGCATCGCCTATCATTGTGTGATGGCTTTCTACACATAAGCAGTTTTACGCTAGAAAAACCAATTTTTTCGTTGAGATACTTGTTATATATGTAATTTGATTTACTCAGCATTTGATTCACTCAGACGAACATTTTATTGTCAATTTTATGTTTAATCGCTTAGTCGATTTAGAGGAGATTACGAACTGTTAATCTTGATGATTAAATAGAAAATATCGCCACAATTTATTTGTCGTTTAGTCATTGTTATATGCATTTCATAGATGGAAAATTTTCATTGTGGTTGTATTATATTTACGCAGGATTATGGACAGGGGGAGTGCGCGGCCGCTCCTTGTTGCATGGAGACGATAAACCTCTTACAAGTCCTCCTTGTGTCGAGGTCGTTCAACACATGAACATGAACATTTAAAAGATTTCGCTTATAATGTTATGCCGTATACATGGTTGGAATTTTGACGGTCTTGCTCGTTACTTGCAATATTAATCTATTTCAGTTTTGAGTACGTTTGTTCTCTTGGTATGACGCAATTAGAAAAATCTGTTCTGACGTCATTGATTGATGAAACTAACTCGGATGTATGCAACTTTTTGGATAGTTAGTACATTTATTTAGGACAAAAATTATCGTATCTGATTCCTAACAAAAGAAATTTTTCTATACGCTGAAAGAGATTTTTTTTTGCTGAAAAATATGCATCTAAAATTGTTTTCTTTATTCCTTTTTGTGATCTCAAGCAGCATGACATGCAAGGGGACATCTCATTGGTGACGTCAAAGGCGAGCGATCTGGTCCCTCGTAGGCTGGAACTCATTAAACTCCTAACGAGGATGCGATCGTTAAAAGTTTAGGTTGTATCTTACACGGAAGTGAAGTAGGAGAGCCGGTGCCTGCTGATGCTGAACCTGCGACGTTTTCCTATTGGGATGATTTGCTTGATGAGCAACGCGCTTTACGGCTGCCTTGATGGGGTCCCTGCTCCCTCATGTCCACACTACCCGAATTAAGTGTACACACAAAAGCTCCACTTCTTTCACGCACAAACTAAAGCCGAGTCGCGGGTCTGATGTTAGGATGACCAACACTCAACATGTTTGTATTAAAGTCAACAGAGGTATTTAAATGTGGTGAACTATGGTTGTGTTGAGAATTTCCTGCATATTTTGGTCAGATTTTTATAGGCGTTGGTGTGGATTTATGCAACACTGGCTTTACACGCTCTACCGTATAATATTTGTCATTTTAGGTAGCACGGCCGGCGTTTGTTTGTTAAAAGAAATAATTTGTATTTATCGTAGCCAATGTACTCTGCATATATTGATTGTTTTGTAATACTAGATGACGGGCGGCTTTCTTGCACTTCTACGCGACATTGTTTGCTGATTTTGTTCGCAAGGAAATTTCAGGCAGCCTGTTGATAGGCCTTTAAGTAAACGATTCCTCAAACTCACAGGCCAAAATATGCTTAAACTGATTTCGCGTTGCGTGTCCAATAACTGTCCATGTTAGCGAAAATATTTTGTTACCTACAGGCGTGCAACATCCATATCCACATCATAATGATCAGCGCTTTTCTCAATATTTTAGAACTCGTTCAATAAACTCGCTATTTGAATTCTCCGCGCGTTTAATGGTGGTGGCGCGGAAATAAATTTTTCGCGCGTGCAATGGTGGAGTCTAGTACTAGCTCTATGGATTTCCTGATTATTCTTCCAACGCGAACTTTCCTGTACATTTGTAGGACTTTGAGATGTACCTCTTGCGAGACCATTTTGTAGTGGACGTAAATGCGTTTGCAAAAATCGTTAAAATAAATTAGTTGCTGTCACAAAACATTTCACGATTTTAAGGTGTTGATCGTGCTCTTAGCCTTTAGTTCCGTTCACACCTGCCTCTTGTATTCTCAACAGCACTTCCATGGTACTCATTGTTAAATCATGTGAGCCTCGAACATTTGAACTTCTCGTCTGGCTACCAAGCTTCCTTCGGATTGTGAACAACTACAAGATCTGATATGCTCACCAGGATCTGATATACTCACCAGATGTCAATGCATGACATTGGAATAACCAAATAGTGTGACTGCAATACGATTTTGATGCTTGAACCATAAGTCGGTACAATAGAAATTGAAATAGTGGTTATATTACGATAAATCATAAAACATTGAATGCTTCACGATTAAATCTTTCAGTGCCCCAAATTGAAATGCTGAGGTTATGATGCGTCAGGAAGACACAAGGGTCACGCAGGCAAGAAATATTATAGCGCTAATCTTTTATTTTGTTGAAGCTTTTTTTCATTATAACTGAACACAGAGAAATCTTTGCTTGTTTGTCTTTAATTGAGCATGCAATTATTTCCAAGTAAATGCCAACATTTTGAAAAATTTCTGTTGCAAATATTTTGTGAAATGATCTGAATGATTTGATTAAGGGAAGTTGCGTTTATTCATCGCGCTCATTCATAAATTAATATAGGATTTCAGTGAAATAATCGCCGTTCCGAAAGTTCTTACACATCGGTATTTTGACCAACTGGCGTTGCGTGAATTTGTTTCTACGATGCGCAGATATAAAGGATTTGTGAAAGTATTATAGTAATTGATTTTTCGTATACCGTATGTTCTATTCTGGTTGAAATCAATACGATGAATTTGGTCGTATTTTGACGTCGTATAAAATCGGCAGTTCGGACCCTGGTCGTAAAGCTCCGATCGTAGGTGTCGACTTTATGAATAATAATGCGTTCGCGCTCCTCCTACGAATACATTAATTTTATGTTTACATCAGATGCAAATGTTTCCGATGGAATCACCAGTCCAGAACCGCCTGCAGCGAAAATATTTTTATATCGCCTATAGCGAAAATGTTTTTGTATCGCCTGTAGCGAAAATCTTGTTAAATATCCACGCAGATTAAAAAAAGGTTTTTCCCATTGATGTTCGAGTAACAAACTGCGCTTAATTGAGAGGCAAGAGCGCAGCTTTGAATGTAACTCGAGCGGGGATACTAAATAAAATGTAAACTGTTTGATGAAATGCTGGAGTCCTTCCGCATATGTAGGCTAATTGCATGACCTATTTATTATATGAGGGGGATGATAACTGCATTCAATAGTTTATTTTGTAATTTGTCGTGCTATTCCATAAAGAGAGTTTGAATGAAATTAATATTTGAATTCAATTATTGATTTTGTAATTATTTAGAGATTACGAGTGGGAGTAGAGGACGCTTCTAAATATATTTCGACGACGAGTTTCATAACAGTCAACTTCATAGAAACTGAAGCTTCAACAGGAATCGCTCATCCCAACATAGCTGTACTAATACCAAGGCAAAATAAGTCGAGTGCTACATCCATGCTGTGCTACTATTCTTGATTAGGGTATATTTTAAGTCAAGTTTATGTTGAGCTGCAGTAATTAGTCTTGAGGCGAAGCACATGCTTGTGTTGGTGAGATTAAACTCTCGTGGTAGTGATAAGAGCCTTCGCTGGCTTCCAAGCAAACTGCGCCTCACATGCCGGTGGTGGCTCATCAAATATTAACGCGGCAAGCAAATTAGTTTACGTTTCAAAGCTAAGTCCCTTATGAGATTAAGGAGATAAGTTGTTATGTAATAAAAATTAGTATTAGGGAGGTTCGAGAGAAGCAGCGTTAGCAACGACAGCCATATTGGAGACGCCATTATCGTAGAGGAAGCGAGTTACGTACAGGCGGTGGTGATTACCGCGCGTCCCCGCAACAAGTTTAATTAGAGACCTGAGACCGCCACCGCCACTACCGCCGCACCACCGCCGCACCACCGCCGCTGCGCCGCACCACCGCCGCTGCTGCCGCCGCTACTGCCGCCGCCGCCGCTACTGCCGCCGCTACTCATGCTTCGGGTAGTCTTTAGCACGTCGGGACTCACGCGTGAACTTTTCTTCCATGCGCGTTTTAATATATTTCCTTTAACAGCGATGCTTGACTGTTAGTGAGTAATAGTGTTAAAGAAATTTCCGTGAAATTTCCGTGCTTAATTAGTTTGATTCAGTGGTTTCATTGAGGTTTCAAAAACACATGCTGGAAAAAGAAGATGTAACCTGATTTGTAACAATTAATGTGAATGTGAGCTCATATGAATAGAGTTAAATATTAGGATTATGGTGTTGAACTTGTATATTAATCAACCGAGCGTAAACTCTCACAAGTGCCACGAAATTTTCCCGCTATTTTTGCATTGATGTCGGGCGGTAGCGGCCCCTACCCATCCCCTAGTATATTACTAATTACAGCCTCGCTTATCAATCTCACTCGTTTGTTCTCTAAATTAGTTTTTCCTTTTCAGTAAAATTGAAAGTAATGACGTATGCTATTACTTTTCCTTCGCGATAGAGCTGATCAATCCAACCTTCATCAAATTCACAGGTTATTAGGTCATAGGTCATAGGTATTGATGTATATTCCAAGAACGTCACATGTCATTCTAGACTATTTTAATTACTACTCTATACTTCTATAGTTTTCAATTATTATTCTGTCTAGTGGCACGGGGCAATTGCTTGATGTTTTTCTGAATAATAAATGCCCATCGTTTTTTATTGACATGATTTTTTGATCGAAAAAATCTGTGCCTTTTGGTGCATTGCGCTAGAGAATGATTCTTTTACGAGTATTACCCCTTTTTCCACCCATCTCTGCTTGTTTCCAAGGATATAAAAAGATTATTTATCACCGCGTCATTCGTTGAGAGTACAGAAAAAATGCAATGGACTTCATATCGTCTACGGGCACAGCGCAATATAGAGAAGAAAATGGGCTTGTGGCATTATCGCGCAAAGCTTGGGAAAGGCTATTGGTGGCGGGCTGGTCTGGTCTCCGGTGATAACTTGGGGCAAGACAGAGAGACACAAACCGACGACTTATGACCAAAGTTGCCACAGAAAATACGCCCCCTAATGACTTTACTGTCTTTCTGCTGCGGCCGCGGCCATGCGCGCCCACACTTGCTGCGGTCACGGCATCGCTCCAGGTGCCCTTAAACACTAAATTTATCCATAAAAAGTAAGCACGGGAACGTGCGCATTTGCTGATTGATAAGTTGTTTTTATGCTGTTTGTATTGATTTGAATAACTGTTTTTATACTCGAAACTCGAATGCCCCGTCGATAATATCATGAAATTTTCGAACTGTACATTGGCTTGTTTAAAACAATGATTGTTATCATTTACATTGAAAATTTTTTCTCGTCAGTACAAAGTTATTGGTCTTCTGGGCAGACGTTCCATTCGTTTGTGCTAGTCTCAACAGCTTATTGAAAGCTTAACGAGAGAGTAATCGAAAAATGCTGCCTACTGTTAGCTTCGCTTATTAGCCACTGCAGCGTAGGACTGTTGCATGACCGCTGTTGGCATTACTCCCGTCCTACGGGGCGCTTACACTGGGGCGGTTACGGTACTCGAAAGTCAACTGCCGACGACTCAGTATAACTGTATAAGCGATTGATTTGCAATCATAATAGCTTTTGCTGATTCCTATCATGTCATCACACACATACATGAATGAATATTTTAAAAGGCAAAACCTGCTAAGTAATGCTTACATAATGTAACCGAATCGCAAAAATTAGCAAAGTAAGAACAAAATGCATCTGCCGCTGAATAAATCCGGCGGCAAAGTCTCTCCATGCTTCACTTTCGTGCGTCTAGAAAACAGGACGCGAGCTCCGAGGCCAATACTGTAATGGCACTGTGTCGTTACTGAGGTAAAGAGACAAGCTTGTTCGTGTCATGGGATTCCAGTCAAGTAACAATATCGGGCTTCTCGAAAAAGATGAAGAGGCGATCAGTCTGGCGAAACGACGTTCTTGCAAGGGAATCGTGCATGGAGTAAGGAAGCGATTGCTGTAGCCTTGGCTGCGCTCTCATGGGAGATGAGACGCTTCCTGTAAGACCTGCATTGCAACGACAGCTACTCAAGCTTTCCTTGAGATTCGCTGCTTGTGCTGCTATGGCATGTTCAATTTGTTTGTTAGTAAATATGTTCACGGTGAATAGCACATCTCTTATTTTATATTATTTTCATGTATTGTCATAGAGCTGACTGAGTTGAAATCAGGCCAAATTTATCATGAAAAAATTGTGCCAAATATTTATTTTAGTTTGATTTTGCCTAGAAAATTAAAGGTTTCCTAATATTTGCATTATCCAACTTAACGTTAAGTGTTAATCTGGCACTACCAGTTCTTTACTGAAGAGTTGAGATCCTTTGCTCCTACTGAGTCCTACACCAACCCCCTATCAGCCTGCAGCTGGTCTAGCTGCGGTACTCCAGCTATGGCTCATAAAATGAGGCTGGAGTGAGCAACTGCATGAATTGAATTCTCTGTTTTCGTTTCCTGTTCACTAAGAGACTTCATCCAGATTGAGAAAAAAAGATTGAGACTTCATCCAAAAAGCGCTGCACTTTTTTCCCTTAAGTGGGTCATCCTGATAGAGTTTGATCCGGCGAAAAGTCGTATCAATTTTAAGTACAGAATGCAATTAAGTTGATATTCCCCGGTCTTTTTGCTTGATGTTTCTTCATGTGTGATTTTATCGCAATTAATTTGAATATTTAAACTGTGTTTGTCTCCCATCAGACCAACTTAATGTTGGTCTGATGTTACAAGTGCCGGAAAAAATTATTGAACCTTATTTGCAGTGATAGATTCAATCAATTATTTACTATTATCTTATACGAACAATCTCTCAGAATTCATTTCTTGCATTTCCGTTAGCACTTGGGCAAGGACGTCACTAACGTTGGGAGATTCCTACGGCAATTTGTTCTTAATTGAGGCAAGTTGAGGGAATCTGAGGCGAAGTTAGGGCAAGTTAGCTCTCATTTTGGCGAGCGCTCCAGGTCTGTTTGGCTGCAGCCATCGCAGGCACTAATTAGTGAACACCGCCGCCGCCGACCCTCAGGCCGAGGGCACAACTTCTCTCGCTCTACCGCCACTACCTCCGTCCTCTAGGAGCAAGCTTTGTAATTACGTTAAAAATGAATTTACAGTTATTTGCATGCATTTCGTTCTTGCTCTCTTGTAACAAACAAGCGTCTCGTTCACGTGCTATGGGCCATTGGTTAACGGTTCTTAGTTTTCATCGTACTGGACGAGTTATATTTTTTTCGAAGAAAGATATTTGTGTTATATCTTTTTATCAGCATCTTGTGGAGTAGAAAGGAAGCTACAATTCCCGTCAGTTAATTACACGAGTCGCCACATCTCGTGCTGACTATGAGGGGTTGAGACCTGGCTCCTTTAATCAAATGAATGGCGAACAAAGCGATTAGTATTCAATCGTAATATTTTGTCGACCAATAATTTTAATCGAATGAAATAATTGTTCTTTACCGAAAGATAATAAAAACACGGAAAATTCGTATTAATTTTAAAGTTGTAATGCGTGAAGTTAAAATAAAAATTTTGGGATACCCCCCTGAGTGTGCTCGATCAGAGAAGCGTTTCTATGTAGGTTGCCATTTCGCGCCCACGGTTGACTAATTTTAATACAGCAGGAGCGAGATTTAATAGCGTAATTGCATTATGCATGAAATCTGCACCATGCTGTGGCGGCGGTCAAACCTAATCAGAAATACAATTCGTGGCCGCAACAGCGCGTCGCAGACCAATTTTTGCGAGCGCGTTCTGGCAAGCATTGTTAGCACCCGCTGCGCCGCGTCGCTCTCAAACTTCCCTGGAATTTTAGCCGCATTTGTATTCGATCCAAAAATACTCGCGCCTTTTCACCGCGATGTAAAATATTATCATTTATTTTTATAGATCTTTCTTTCGTTTAAATGAAAAAATTGTTCTAATTATTCAGCAATTAAAACGATTGTACAGTTTTAGTTGGAGAGTGATAACGGTTTGCTCGAATTTTAAATCCGACCACAATACTTGATTAAAGTTATGAAGAAGGAACCAGTGCAGCTCAAATCCTTATTGATACATTATGCAAGGCAGTTATTCCCCATATTTATTGAACTAATTGTTCGAGATACACTGCCAAAATTTGTCATTTTGCCAGTAGAAGCGCCTGGCTCTGAAGGACCTCAAAAGGACCTCAAATGGTACGTCCGAACACTCATTTCGCATGGCCTATTAATTAAGTTCTTAATTCTGTGACGACTTTGACGTATGTATAGTTTGAAAATTGAGCTTATTTTATTATAATTTCTTATGTATGCGTTAGCTGAAAAGTGAAATGTTCATCGTTACACGTGCTGGAAAATTTGTTTAGGGATTTCACACGATCCTTGGAAGTTTATATGGGCTAATAATTTAGTGAAAGATTTGTTCTGCTTATCAATACATTTAAAAAAGTCAAATAACAGACTGCCATTAGCTGATGTTCAGCCAGTTTAATTATTTAATGTATTTTAGAAGAAAATTAATTTAGATTACACACTTGCTATTAATGAGGCGTGCTGGACTGAAGATTGGACGTGATTTTATATGATTGGTTGAAGTCGACCGATTGTGTTACATTCGAATGTGGTGTACCTGCGTCAATGTGACACCGTACTTAATTAGTAGGATTCTTTCATCTCGTGATAAGGCTTGAGGACGAGCTCACGAGCATGCTGCATTGCAGGAACAACTTCTTTATCCTTTCACGATGCAAATATGAGCCATAGTAGAAAGTTGGGCTCGTTGATCCTCTAAGGAAGCTTGGCGTAACAATGTCAAAGCTTCACCGGATCTGCCAAGTTGCTCAGGATTTGCTAAGTTGTAATATTATGAGCTAAGTTACAGTGGATCAGCTTCCCAGCACAGCACTGCCTCGGGCAACTCCATCGTGTGGAGCCTTGAGTGCTGCAGGCGTGTCGTGCTCTGGAGCTGAGCAACCTGGCTCAACTTTGTGCTCAGATTGACTTGTTTTCTTGGGGTGAACATTGCAAGAAAACAGCATGAATAAGGTATATAAATCTAAATGCAGGTCTAAATTCTTGTCGAAAATTCATGCAGGTCTGTGTAGCATGTTTTGGATAAGCCCGAACGCAGATGGAACCTGAGAGATTATAATGTGAATTTTAATAATACATGGGTATCATTATATGAATACATTACATAATACATGACATGAATTGTTTCTGGGTACCTCAGGATGAAATTATTGCACAGTGTGAGCCAATAGGCTCTTTGGCTGGTTTTGCTGAGAACTAAATTCAGAAGGGAAATTCCCTAAGATCTTCATTGTAGCGTTGTTATCACACCTTGGGTTGCTATAATTCTTTAAATTTCAAATTACATCTCTTTGCTTGAGTATAGGTCCGTTTTTAGCGCATTATCTCATTTATGGATAAAATGCACTATTGTGCTCGCAGTGTCCGTCTGTCTGCCCGTCTGTCCGTCCGTCCGTGACCTCAAGTTTTCGTCGACGAGAAAATGCGTTCTCTGTCACTCATTGCAGTGAGTACTGAGTTATATTTTTTAATAGAGTACTCATTCTTTGCCAAGTATGTCAATTATCCCCGCTGATACCAATATAACCCATATTTTACTGCAAATCTTTTAGTGAATGTTACATGTTGTAAATTTTTCCGTAGAAGCTCGCAGAGTTCTTCAGTGACAACAAACTTGACGTGAGGCGGAGCGTAATGAAGTTAGTGTGAAGAGCGGCAGCAATTAGATCACGCTGCAAGTTTGAAGACGCGCGTCCGAGCGTTAAAGGGAAAAGTGTGCGCTTGACTTGGCACACACAAAGAAAGAAACAATTCGCATTTAGGAAAGAAACTACCAACTTACTAATTGAAATTTGTTTTGATGTTCAAACTATTTCAATTTCCATTTTCATGCTGTGATCCGAACAAGGAGTTGTCGACGGAATGCCTAGAAACGACGTCTTGTTAATATCGCGCTGCACAGCTGGCATAAGAATATAGGTACTTGAAATCAGCTCTTATGTCCTGGCTTCAGATTTATTCTGCCTTGACTTTAGTTTAGATTTTGTATGCAAAATCTTCATGAAATTGTTGTATGACACGTTCATGCTCATTCTTTTGCGTTGGTTGAACATTGGGTGACTAGTCATGAGCAGAACGCAGTCTCGCATCCCTAAACTGTCAATGTGCGGAGGCTAGTAAGAAGCTCATCTATAGGTGAATACAATCCATAAAACTATCGTACTCGCCCTCATGAAGTTATCTGAGCAGATATCTGGAATTTACCTTAAGTGTGATGGCATTTATTAGATAATGATTAAAAAAATGTTCGAATCTTGGTGACGGCCGGGGCAGTGAAATGAGTACCGATCGTTAGCCCGAAGACCGATGTAGATGGACAGCAGGGCCTATACTTAAAAAAAAAGTTAAGTGATCATAAGTTCATCAGCCAATCATTGACGGCCTTTCAAGCAAAATCCACCAATCATAGACAAGAAAATTGAGCGTAAGTACTTACGTTTACTTAGCGAGTTTTGAAAGTATGGCCCCTGGAGTCCGTGGAGGCATTGAGATGCGTCAGATCGTGTCACGTTATGTCCCCGTACGCGACCAATTTGCCACGAGGTACGTCACTTCAAACTACGTGTTGGCACTTCCCAAAAACCTTGAGAAATATTGCAGCGCCTGCCAGCCGACTAGCAGAAATTGCCATCAAATGTCGCACCGAAGCTATCACTTCGATGGCCACGAGTTAAGCAATTTACGATCGAACGCCTGATGATCGATTGGCGAGATTTCTCTGAGCTCCTCTGCGATATCGCTGCCGTTATTTCTAAATGTGTATTCATACCATACTGGGTGAGCACGATATAGATCTTGCAATAAAACGATACAGATCTTGACATATATCTGGCTAGATGTATCATTCAGATCATCTATAGTTTAGATAATAAATTTCATAGGAAATAATACTAGGAATGGTTGAAGCGATATTGATCTTGCTCCTTTGCGTTGATTCAAGTTTATTTGAAACACTTTTAGAGTCAATACCTGTTTTAAGTGTTCAAATGAGTAAAATGAGTATTTAAAATCATCGCTCCTCTTTTATTCGTAATGTTACCGTATACTATTTGAGTAATGTGCTGGAGAGTTTCGCAAGAAAAATAGCGATTTTTATTTGAAGACAAAATCCGAAATAGGGAGTGTTATTTTGGTGTATGAAAAAACTCATAAAGTTAACTGAATTCAGTAATTTTTACCGTTATTATGAACATGTTCGCTGACATTTGATGTAAAATACTATTGTGTAATTTTACCTTTGTCAGTTATTTACTATTTACAGCAAAAACAAAAGTTTGCATAAGTAATACTTGAGTTTGCATATTCATCAATCTGAATTCGGATAAATTCAGCTAATAATTGTCTACCTTAAAAGCAAGAGAAGCGTTATTATGTTCTTCAATTTGATGCATTCTGATTATCCAGTCCGAGCAGCCGCATTCTCACGGGTTGAGCAGCAGTCGCATGCCAGGGTAATTAAAGGCCTTGCGATCATATGTCAAAGGTGTTCCAGGTTCCTGGTGACGCTCCTCTCTGTACCTCTTGTATGCCTCCATTAGAAAATCCATTAAGATGTCGTCTCGAGGCTGCGTGCCAGCGCGACACATGCAACGCCTGCTCCGTCCGACATAACGCCTGCCCGGAATACGTTGACTTCAAATGCAAAGCTAACGAGCTAACTTTATTAAATCGAGATAGGAGTAGCTTTATTAAATTGCAATGCTAATCACGAGCTCATTTGCGCCGGATGGGAGGGGACGTTGGAGGTACATTGTACGAGAAGTCTAAAGCAACTCAGGTACGAGAAATTGAAGGAGTTTGTCGCGAGGGAGACCGCGTGGGGACTGGCTTCTGCTGTGTCATGTAATACACGACTGGACTTCAGAAAGTGGAATTTGAGAGCGTAAATTTTTCGATCAAATAGAAATCTGTAATGTTCAATGATATCGGTACAAAAACTATACGTAGTATAATACTTTAATTGTTTTAGCAGCTTGCTATTTTAGTCCTCCCGCTTAGATTAGCATACTGAGTAATAAATTTATTTTGGTCAGTTCATCGGTTTTTCACAGACGCATGCAAAAAAATTTAACAAAAATGCACACCAATTTATTCTCACTGAAAATAAAGCTTCATTGCAGATTCTAAGTATTGTAAAAAATTTTAGGCATGTTGAGCATTGAAATAAGATGCAAACTTCGGTGATTCTTTTGAATTTTGTCTGTGAAGAATCCGATATGTCAAGCAGCTCTGAAACACATTTCGTGTTCTTATTGATTCCACGTCTTAGATCCAGGTTGTGCTTTTCAAAGCCGAGACTCTACCGAGAATTTGCTTCACTCTAGTCCAGGAATTGCGTTTTATAGCTCTAAAAAATTACTTCTACCGTCAATGAAAAAAAAACTGGAATGCAGCTGCTAATAACTCGTAGCATCAATACCAGTAGCAGCTTGTAAGTTGCCGGAGAAATATTTGGTAGTAGAACTAATAGTAAATATAGTAGAAATAGTAGAACACTAGAATCATCACCAATCATTTTGCACTGAAATATTTTTCAAAGGTATGCCAAATTATTCCCGCAAAATATCAGTTCAATATGGAAGTGATTGTATCCCAAATCAAACCCAATCAAACCTTGAAGTCTTATTGTAGCGATGTCAGCGTGGTAGATTGGGTCATAGGCCTGTAAAATTCTGTGGCGTTCAAAATCGACGTCTAAACGTCGCAGAATATTCACAGCTTGGCTCGGGTCTCGAACAAGCAACTCACTGCTCCATATGCAGTGCACTTGACAGCCCGGCGACCTCGCCGATTTTGACCACCCTGTCTTCACTCGACCACTCTCGCTTCTCAGACTGAGTGGATGGTTGTTGTATTATAATTGTGCCATTACACGCGCGCCATGCATTGGACTTCAGCAGATTGATTTGATAAATGTATAGCGAACGAGCTGAAATTACTGTTGTAACACCTGTTCAACTGGAAATTCATCAATTTTCATTTTTTTGAGCAGTGTTTCCGAAAATTGTTGTTTCCAAAATTAAAACGCTTGAACCAGAAGCATGGGATTAGTTATTTACGTGTCCTCTCTAATGAATCTGGGCGACCTTGTTTTTTGTTCCTTAAATATGCATTTCAGATGCGTTTAAGTAAATTTCAGACAATATATAGCAAATTTGTACTGTATATATATAGCAACTGTAGTAAGTAAATATTCATGTTTAAATTTTGAACCTATATTTTCGTGTATTTCCAGTCAGCATTGCACAGTTTACAAGGACAAATCAAGAGTCCGGTCATGACTGGCTCGTATATCCAGTCTGCACATAGTAACGCTCAATTAAATTTATCTGATTTCTAATTATTATTAGAAATAAAGCAACACTTGAAATTCTCGAGTAATAGTCCACCCTTGAAGTGCCATATCCTCTTCTTCTTCTTCGCCTGTATCATCATTCAGCGTGCGTGTTTTCTCGACTCAAGGCTCAATTGTCGCTATTGTGACTCCCCTTTCCCTCGTCGAGAGCCGCTCGTGTCACCGCTCCGCCACTCTGCTCTGCCGCCTAAAAGTGGCATGCGTTTTTTCTCTCGTGTAATGATGATACAATGGCCGTCATTATGCGCATTTAATGACGCCAGGTGATGTAGGGGGATTCTGTAGCAGGGGGATTACAAGCGCCTTCTAAGTGTCGTTCTTTAGCGGCGGGCGCTTAAAGCAAATAACAGGAGTTACGACCATTGATACGTGGCGAGCTGCAGACTTAGTTTCTCTTTTGATGCATGGGTTTGTGAAGTAGAAAGCGAAAGAAATGTTATGATATTGGAAAAGTTCTTGACATTGTTTTATGAATTGTATCTGAAGATTGAGGAAAAGAAAGGCTTGCTTGCTTAAAAGTTCTTGACATTGTTTTATGAATTGTATCTGAAGATTGAGGAAAAGAAAGGTTTGCTTGCTTAACGAAAAGTTTTCAAATGCGGTAAATAGAATACGGGATATAATGATATAGATATGGATACTGAGATAATGATTATGTTCATACACATTAAAATTAAACGCCGTAATTGATACAATTAACACAAATTTATACTTTATCAAATTTGTATTAAAATTCAATAGGAAGGAATAACGTGTTTACGTGTTTTACGTGTTGTAAATATTTACCTGTTTACGTATATTTACAATGAGGTGCTTCTCATTGTTATAGGATCGCGCGTATTGCGTGGCAAGGAAGGATCATCATTGATTAGCCTCGGCTATTTTGGCTGTTCGAGCAATTCAATTGTAAAAAATGCTACATCTAGCTGGGGATAAACTGTAGTTGAACTGTTATAAAAATGACAGTCCTCATTCCTTCTTAGTTCGAATTTGAAAGAACCGTCAAATCAACGATGAACTTTGGTCGGATAGAAAACATTCTGATATTGAAAATACTTTATTTAAATAGAAACATTTTCATGTATAAAACATTCAGGGCCAATTATAATGAAATAAAGGACAGACAGACGAAATACACAGCTTAGGTCACGAACACACATTACTTACATACGTATAAGAAAAATAGGGCTTTTTCGAGGTTCAACTTGATCGTCACCAGACCGTTCTACCTCTTATGTTTATGACTTGCGACAAACATCGACTAAGAAACCTTCTAAAAATTTCAAATAACCCTGCAAAACTTTGATAAAATTTGTTGACATAAATCTTACGATGCAGCTCTGAAATTTAATTTCGGTGAATCATATCGGCCTGATTTCTGCATTAATGAACAGTTCTGTAAAGAACGTACCAAGTCAAGTTTAAGGTTCCCTGACTGGAAGACAAGGAGAGAAAACTTCCAAAAAAATAAAGACTGATAAAACTGATTGCGTAAATTTCAAGAGACTGGAAACTTGAATACTCGTGAAAATATGTAGCTATTATTGTCTTGAATTTATGTGAAAGAATATGAGAACAGATAAATATGAATAGGAAGGCAACAGCATTAGCATAAATTAACTAAATAGTATATGCATATGTACACGTCATAAAACAACTGCTCGCTCTTACAATAGTGATAATATAATCATCGACGTGATAATACATAAAGATATTAAAAATTAAAATATAAAGGCTTGATTGAAAAGTTATCTGGTTTGTTTTAGCTGAATTTAATGTTTATTGCTTGACAGCCAAATTATCTTCGATTCTCATATTTTAACCAAAAGGTAATACAAATGTATCGTCCAATAGCTCGATGTGTACATACAAAATTTTCACTAAATTTTATCAAACGTGTCACAGATCATTTGATGGTTATGACACAACAGCGTTACATAAATTTGAGAAATCATAAAAATGCCAATTGATTCAAGGAATCCAAATTATCATCGAAGAGAATTGTACGTATCATTGCAGTTTTATATTATACATGTCTACTAGCCAATAGGCATGAGAACAGTTAGAAAAAAGTTGAAAAAAGTTTACGCCGAGTACAAAACCACGTCACGTAACGGGAGGTCAGATGTCACTTAGAGAACATCTTCGCTTTCTTTCAATCTGCGCGCCTTACAAAAGAACAGCAACGGTAATGGCACATTGAGATCGTCATACAAAAGACAATATTCGTAATCATAAACTTTTATACAGAGTCGTTTGAGAGGAAACCTATCCGCATCGCTAAGATTATAGTAATTCTAAATAGGCATCTAAATCTAAGGAACGTTTTAATCTTATTACTAAGGGACATCTTAAATTACACAAGTATAATTATTATAAAAGGGTGCTACTTTCCGTATTACGCAAAAGCTGTCATCGAGCGTTCGATGTTTGAAATACATATATGGCATCTCTATCATTTGCTTATTGCTATCGCCTGCAACGATCGAAAATTTGATTGTGTGTAAACACAATTTAAAAGATTTACGATGAAAAATCTTCTAAGTGATGAACAGGACGGTTGTTTTCTACAAATTTATGGGGAAAGTGCGAATGGGATCTCTAAGCATGTAGGAGTTTGTAGAATATCAAGCATCTTCAGCAGGACAACTGGCATGACGTTATACTGAATTCTTATTGCGATGAACACACAAAATTCCAATTAAATTCCAAAATAATCAACGAAACTGAATGATAACTCTAACATTATGTGTAAAGAATGTACTATAAATTCATTTTACTAATAATATCATTAATTTGACACTATTTCAATCGAAAATGTTGTAGTGAAATCTGTGATACTCATCGAATTAACGCAAGCGGAGAAAATACCCTTCATGACGAAATATACTTATTAACATAAACTACTGGCGCTAAATACTTAATTTCACTTCGTTGGAGAGTAATAAATGGTAAAGTGTGATGGCCATACGTCACTTATAAAGTTATAACTTAGGTTTTTGCATGATAGAAAACGACTGCGAGAGCAACTCACTTCGTTGTATGGTCTAAAGGCGACTGAAAAAAGTTACTGGCGATAAAAAAAGTTACTTGATCTTCTTTGAAGACGATGCTCAACTTTTCATCTAATGAGAAGGTACATCACTTATGCCTTTGACTTAATACAAATATTGTCTACGCTTTCTAAAATGAGTATGTACAAAGATCACTTGAAGGGAAGGACCACGAGTTGATTGATAAGTTAAAAAGTTAAACTAGGGTGGAACAAGATGATATTGTAAATCAATAAATAACATTCCATAAATGCTCAACTCTGAACATTGTGAAATTTATTCGAATGCTCGTGAAATTAATCATAATAATTAAATGATTGGTTACTTGTTCTCTTTATTTTCTTTCTTTGTGTTGGTATCTACTTTCTAAAAATCTTCATGTAATTTTAATATGAATTTTTTGTTCAATGAATCATACCGATTACGTCATCACCAATTTTTATTATGGTCTTCAAAACCGTAAGTTACGCTGGATTCTATACGAATATTCACACTATTATGTCGCATTTTAAAACTTGCCGCAAGAAATATTCTTCAGAAATACACTAAAATAGAGATTTTGTAAAAAGAGTAAGTTTTCGCATGCATTTGAAAAATGTTTAATGAAATTTATATCGTATGTTATACCCATGATATTAGTAGCTAAAATACGCGATTTTAAATTTGAAAGCAAACCAATTACTTGACTTAAAGTTTACAAAAATTGAGGGCAAGTATCGGCTTGCAATTTTTCAATGATAAAATCGTATATATTGCAGGCTTCTATTTTTTACAAATATGCTAAAAAGGACAAAAAAAGTTCACTCACTTGGCCGGAGATTTAAATCACTTATACAAATTTGAAAATCAGGCAAAACGAATCGCTATGAGTAGCATATTTTAAATTTGATTCTCTTTCCAATGTGATCATGACATATCGACAGTGGAAAAAACTTTTCAGAAGAGTATCTTCAAATTTAAGCAATTAGGTATGATAAAAATGCACTACGCTCGCAACAGCACTTGGTCTTTAGCAGAAATTCGTCACTTTTTTGTCGGCAAGTTGTGGCTACTAAAATTGTAGCTACTTTGAAACCTGTCCGAAGACTTTAAATAATTGGCTAGGTATTATTATCTTTGTGCTTAAAAATAGCACCAGAAAAGCTCAGCTCCGTATCACAAATATGTCGTTCTTAAGGAATAATGTGCAATAGTTATTTTCATGGTACTCTGTACATTTTATTTATTTTCCTTATGAATGGAACAAAACTTACACATTATTCCAGGTTGAATATTCTTATCTTATGAAATGTTTATCATAGATACACACCATTGATTCTTACCTGAACTACATTAAGAGGCGGGAAGTAGTTTTTATGATGGAGAAAATAAAGCAATGCCATTCTTATACATAATTATTTTGGACTAGCAAAACCCATCCCACCACCACTTGCGACATCTCCTGGACCGATGCGACCTGGAGTTGCGGCGCATGCGCGACGGATCCTGTCCACAACAAATTTTCATGTCATGCATAATTTACTCAAAACTCTAAATATTTATCTTTACCTTTGCGTTATCAAGTACAATAAGTACGTTAACAATGATAATAACAGATTATTATTGCTAAACATTATTACCGCAAGAAATATTCTATTTACTTTGATGAAATATATTACATTCATATGGTCGACTTTATAGATTATTTCTTCAATGCTGAAATTATGTACCACACTAGTATATATCATGGTGGATAGAGGAAATTTTTTCGTAGAGATACAAACGGTAAATAACTTCTATCATCCCTTGTATCCTTTCAGAGACATATTGGCTTGGATCAGATTCACGCTGCAGGGTGCAATTCATTGGTTTGTTGTGCCACGCACCTTATAGAAGCGAATATTAGTGGGATCATCGAGGAGCTGAGGGTAGGTCTCGGGGGAGTGGAGATACATGGCCGTGTAGCTGCTCACTGAGCCCCTCGATAACAGCTCCTCCTGTTCCACCGCCGTCCACTCAACGTGCCCACTGAACCCTGCCGCCACCAACTCCCTCTCTAGGGCCCACGCTCTCCTGATCGTCATCTGCGATGTGTACCAACAGCAAAATGTATGAGTTGCTCTTGCCACCAACAGCAAAATATGCGAGTTGCTCGTGCCACCAACAGCAAAATATGTGAGTTGTTCGTGCCACTATGTTTAGCTCTATGCTGGTCTCTGTTTGACCTTTTATCGTCCATACAAGATATTCCCTTTGTATAACATTTTATTTTCAGTACGTGTACGCTAGTATATGTGCAATATTATTACGTGAGAAGCTGGTCGATATGTCATTTACCTTAATGTAGTAATTACCAATTATTATATTATAGGCAGCTGGGTGATAAAATAATTTTTTTATTTTATTTTATTCATTTCAATAATTTTATAAAAGGCGCAAACATTGATGAATGACGGAAAATGATTCAATATTACCGATGTACTGCTCGTAATTCAAGCATAATACGCAGAAGCAAAAAAGTTTCAATGTTGCAGTGTTTCAATAGCAGTGTAGGGGATACAAATTGTCAAGAATTATTATGAAATATTTTTATAAAATTGCTCATCATTGGTAATCATGTGAATTTACATTAGTCATTTATTTTTATTCGATACTCTAGGCAGTGCCTCAGATCACAAGACTAAAGTTAAAGCCTCGAAGCAAACACGTAAATAAAAAAGCACAAATTTACGGTGCTAAAGTTCGTGACTGTTTATTCCTAATTACAGTTAAAGCACATTGTTTAATTTGTTAATTTGCCTGAAAGTGGTGCAAAAAAAAAAGTGATTCACTTTCGATAGCCTATTCGATCATGTCGAATAGCCTATTCGAAGCCTATTCGGTCATGTAGGCAAGTTGAAGTGCACCTCAAGGCCCCAACAGCGGGGCGTCATAATAGCCTGTATGTTGTATTAATTTGACTAAATTTGAGGACACTCAATAAAAAGGCCCTACCTTTTTTGCGTGTTTAAGAAGCCTCTTCTTTTCTTGCTGTGGACTGCTGCCGTAGCGCACGTGAACCACGGCATAATTTGTACGCAGCTTAACGTCCATGAACTTCTCGCTTCCCTCGTCTGAAGGCTTCGTGATGTTCACCTCACCCGCCAGCCGATTCAACTGAGTCATGTCTTCGCTTACACGCCACATGTTCTCCTACGAGTGTAAATCATGACAAGATCTATTAGACGCATGCCGCTGCATCGAGACCAATTCTTTAAGAATTAATATTCGCACAATCGAATGGTGCGTTTTTGCTAGTTAAATATTTTTAACAAATGAAAGGTGATCTAAGATTTTAGTGTTACTTTTTCTACATAAATTTATATTAGGTAATTCACAAGAACATTCAGCTCTAACCTTCACAAAGTAGAAGACAAAAGTGCCATGCGAAGACAACACGACATCCAACAAATGTGAGTTATTAAACACTGAAGTGATGACATCTCTGAAAATAGGATTTGCACTTGCAGTTGCTGTCACGACCGCTCTTCCCTGTACGTTAGAAACCAACAGACCTTCACCAAATGGTCCAGGAATGTTGGAAAATTCGACCTGTAATAAAAAATGAATTTTTGCCATGAAAATATAATTTTAAAGTATTCAATTACATTTCGTATCACTAAAATTTATACTATAACTATTTTAAACCAAGTTTAAATCATATAACAGCCGGACCACTTTTTTCACTGACTTTGTGGGTGTCAGGCCAGAAATCTCGGCGCAGACTAGTTTCCGTAAGAACTCCGAGGCGAGTGGAATGCAAGAAACCCTCTCGCAGTAGTTCAATTTGTCCGTACACACACGGCACGTCTTTAACGAACTCCTCGTAAGGCGATGTTCCTCGGCGGATTGGCATCACTGAGACGTGAGGAATAGTCGTCCAAGACTCTAAACTTTTGAAGTTGGAGTTTGTCGCCCTTGAAAGAGTAGGCACCAAACTTTCCATGTCGTAGCCAAGCAAAGCCAGCCAGTCCTTTCGTTCTGATAATTTAAAAAAATGTGAACCCGGTGACAGACCTAACTTCAAGAGATAACATGTGATGAATAAGTCCTTTCTACATTCATTATATGAAGTTTAATATATTGTCATTATTCTTGAACAGCTCAAACTTTGTCGCGTCAAACGCACTGAGAAAATTGTTATGCAGTGGCAGACTTTGCGATTAGGAGACTAAGTTAATTGACTTACCATAAGTGGACCAATTAGGCCGTCCGATGTTGATGGGATCATTGCCATTAAATCGGTACAGAGACAAACTCGATGGCCTCATTACGCTGGATGGTATGCTTTCCCAATTAGGAGACAGCCAGAGACCTGAGGTCCCATTGCAAGCATTTAAATGTCTAATGAAGACTGAAGCTACAAATGTTATCAAACTGATGTCGACTTGGTTACTTTACTGATATAATGTTTATAAGCAACCTGAAGTGCAAGGTTTATTGACTTCTATTGAATACTTTCATCTCAAAATATACTCAACCACGAGTCAAAGAATTACAAAGCGGTGTATATGAAACAAAAATGATCAATGAGTATGATTTACTACGCAAAAATGCACTTCTTAAAATTATAATTCATAACTATACCATTTCTGCCTCTTAATAAATTATTCAATACATGAAGATATGTAGCTCTGGGAGTGCTGAATGGGAAACAATTGCCCCTTACCTATCAAGGGATCGTAGATGCGTCCTCTGGACATGTGGACGAGTTCGGTAGTGGAGTCAAGAATTCCACCCGCATAAGATATGGGCAGGTAGAGATAAGGGTTGGAATCATATATGATGTGTCCGTAAGGTGACCGCATGATTTCTCTTGCCACTTCTCCGTAGCGGTTGAATATCATAATAGGCGTACCGTTCTCGTCGGTCGCCACGTAATATTGATTGAGATGCACCTAAGAAACACGACAGCGATTGAAAATCGTATAATTTCGGAAAGAAAATTTTAGGGTTCAGTTCTTTGTTACAGAGTTTTATTTCAATAGTAAATTCTACAAAATTAATTTTTCACAGATTCTCACCTGGACAAAGATGAGGTGTCCTCTGTCGTCATAAACTAGAGACAAAAGGCTAGCGTCTCGCGTGTTGTAGATCTGAGTAACCCGATCAGGGTTTCGAGGATCTTGGTACAAGAACTGCGTGATGTTCCCAAAATTATCTTTTCTGGCGATTAATCGGTCGTCATGGTCATACAGGTATTTTATATTGAAGCGCCCAGGTCTTGAAGCTCTGATGAGTAACCCTCTTGCATTGTATTGATATGAAACTTCTCGGGCATTTTGAGAGATTGCACCTCGTGAGTTGTATTTGTAAACACCTTGACCAAAATTAACGATGCGATCTTGACTATCGTACTTCATGGGGATGGTGTTAGTGGAGTACGTAAGGGACACCATATTGCCATTGGCGTCGTAAGCAAAACTCCACGAATCTTTGGCATCAACAGAAATGAGTTGTCCATCAGCATCATAAGTATAATTTTTAGAATTAGAATAAGGTTTCGTATGATAGTTTCTTGTAAATGTATTAACTTGGCCAATCCGCCCATCTCTGTTGTACGTAATGTCTTGTCTAAAAACTTGCATATTGTGAATATTTAAAGATGTGCTAGACACTCTCAAATGGCTATCCAACTGTCGCGTGAAGATGGCTGTACCGTCCTGAATTGTAGTGATATTAACCTCTGGCTTGGATACTAAGAATGAACCGATGGTGCTGGGGGATCCGTTGCGTGGGGAGTATGACAGGTGGTGAGGTCTGATGGATTGGCCTCCTACTCTCCCATCCATCTTCGTGATTCGCATGTTATCGTCGTACTCGAAAGTAAACTTCACGTTGCTGAGGCTGGATCGAGCGCTGTATTCGATTCTGTGCTCTTGCAACAGTCGACCATTGTAGAGGTAATCCATCTTATATTCCAGATCTGTTTCTTCAAGTACAGCCTCAGCAAGTAAGCCGTCTTTATCATATGCAAATTGTGTGATGCCATCTCCTGAAACGATTTCTTCGAGCTGGTTTGTTGGTGTGTAAGTATATAAAATTTTCCCTGGAGATTCAGGGAAATCAGTTAAAAGCAACCTGCCTTCAGGGTCTAGATGCTGGCGATAGGCATGGCTTGAGCCAGGCGGAGTGTACGAGAATACGAATGAAGAGAAAGATGCTTGAACAGAAAAGATATGAGACGTGCCAGAGGGCGTGTTTACGGCTTGAAGTCCTCCGTAAGTGTCATACTTCAGTTCCCATGATCGACCAGACGGCAGAGTGATGGAAGAGGGCTGCGGTAGAGCTCTCAAATTACCACATTGCAACGTATTTACAGAAAATGTATATCTAATATTCACAGCGTTTTGAACACTACTTTGCTGAACTGAAAATGAGCATTAGCTCACGTGGTAACAATTTTTTGAAGACTTATTAATAACAATCGCTTATTGCTGGCTTTACAGTCAGATATGTGTACTTACCAGTTTAGCTTCGGAGAATGCGTATCTTGTAACAGCAGCACTGGCAGTGCTTACTGATGAAAGAAGCCCATTTGAATCGTACTCGTATTCCTCTTTCAGCCGCGCCCAAGTTTTACGAGCGGGCCTTCCAAATCTGAGTTAGGGGGCGGTATTTTCTCATTAATTTGCGTTGTCCGCGTCCACACGGAATTACGAACTTGAACACTTTTGCCCCGGGAACAGTAATATTTTGACTCAGAATTTGAAATTAATATTTCTAAATGTTTAAAAATCGAACAGTGCTACAAATAATCATACTTTGCATGCACTGAGCTCTAGTGATTGAAGTACTGACTACACAGACCTTTGCCAAGTACAACGATTATTACATTTATCGTTTGCAAGTTGAATATTGACTACACCAACCGGTCATAAGTATTGAAGAGACCTACCTGTCGTAAGTGAAGTTAACGAGTGGCATGGAGTAGCCCGGGGACAGTATCGTGGGTTTCAGTTGCGTGTTGAAGCTGGACTGCAACAGCGGCTCACCACTGCCGTCCCTCAGCGTCTCCCTCCTTATGGACCCGTCCCAGCGACTGCTGATCACCCGCGATCTATTCACCTAGGCGAGTACAAGCATATTTCTTGAAGGACTCCACTTTCACTATTTTTATACAGTACATTTAGTAGAGGGTCTGAATGTTCTAAGAAATTGAATTTCTTTACATAATTGAAATTTTAACTATTTTTTATCTAAAATTTACGCTTTGATTCAA
The DNA here is from genome assembly GCF_000764305.2 of Hyalella azteca. Lineage (NCBI taxonomy): Eukaryota > Metazoa > Arthropoda > Malacostraca > Amphipoda > Hyalellidae > Hyalella > Hyalella azteca. The sequence continues at coordinate 299,456 of NW_025945128.1, read as the reverse complement.
TAAATTATCTTGATACAAAACTTGTATGTGTTGAAATGTAATGCATACAAACCTTGATCTGAAAGCCTACTAACCAGCATAACGGTTTCGACGTGTCTTCCGGCTCCTCTATGGTCACCCATAACTCCATAGCTGATGTCCAGGAGGCTCGGAGTGGTCGACTGTGACGCCGCTGTCAAGAATTGTTTCGTGGAGGGGAACAATCGAGCTTGCGTGGCCAGGGTCATCTCGAGTAAAGGGTTCGAAAAAGTTGCCACGCCCGAATAGTAACCTCCCCACGGTAATGTTTGATGCCAACTACCGTTTTTGGCCAAGGTTATCGCCGAAGATACGTCACCTAAACACAAAAAATTTCATGCGAGAGACTGTAGAAAGTTCCGGTAAGACGGTAGAAAGAAGTGCAAAATGATTGATAAAAATTTAGCATACGGAAAAAATTTCAGTTTAATCCCTTACACCTATCCCAATTTCAGAATTTTTATGTGTGTTTAATCTAACGTTCTACTTAGGTTTTTAATATTCAGCAAAAAACGTTAACGTTTTACACCACTGCTTTATATCCAACCATGGTTGAAGTAAGCCCTCCTGTCCTGCGTTAGGGATAGCGTGTGTGCAGGATACGTAGGAGTGTCATCGACGGCCGTGGTCGTGCCGATGCCCACAGTTAGCAGGTTGCCCCCGCCCGACTCTGCGTTGCTTATCCACGAGCTAATGGGAGTCCTGAAGCCTGTGGGGGCGATGACTGCCACCACGCGGCCCGCACCGTCGTACTGGTACACGGTCGTCAGGCGGCCTGGCCACACACGCAGGAGATTCAGCTTTAAAAGGCTTGCTAAATTGTAAGGCTAAATTGTAAGGGTATATTTTAATACAACTGACTAAGGGTAAATATTATTAGGGTAAACGACTGAGGATAAATTGTGAGGGTAAAAAGCTAAGAGTTAATTGTTATGGCAACTTAAAGCTTGGTAATGCGGGCACACATATTTAGAACAAACTTATACGCATGACTGTTTGAGAAGACTGCGTATCATACGGTATATATATAAAGAGGTGTGATAGACGCGGGAGTTATGACTGCATGGGTAATTCAACCATATGAGTGCAAGTAAATAATGATAAATAATTCGACACCTCGCCGACAGTTCTAAAGAAGCTTAGCGCGAAGAAAGCGGACAAGAAATAATCCGATTCATTTATGGCGATAATTAACTTAGTTCCATCAAGTCGACTAAGTTCATACAACCAATTGAGTTGTTTAATCGATCGAGTTTACCTGGCGTAGTGACGGCAGTGAGGAGACCAGTTTCTTCGTTGTACGTGAAGTCGTAACGTCGTCCTGATCGCTCAGAAAACTTCACCATCAAGCCTAAGCGGTTGATTTCAACAGCAAACTTCTCCCCAAGCGTGTTCTCGACCTGCACGAGACCATAAAAAACGATGTTGTGTTACTTATAGCCTAATGCAGGCTTTAAAAAACGCCTAATGCTCGCATATGTTATACGAAGGAAATGTACAGAATTTCAAATGAATAAATAATAATAATACTGATTGCCATTCGAAGGATTGTAAGAATTTTGAGACTGAAGATTGATCCAATTATTGTTATTATTATCAGATTTTGTTTAGCGAGACTAATAGATGAAATAGAGAGGGATTTCAGAATTTCAATGCTCAAACGAATCCAATATAATCGTTATCATTATCGAAAATTGCGCATGCATTTTTATTATGATAATCCTTCCCCTGGTTTGGAAGCCAATACTAATACTTTGATTTTTTCATTTTAATTATTCAATTTCAAGAACTGTGAAGAGTTTGAGTGCGTGTTTGTGACGCACCAAGTCCTAGGAATTCCAGCATTGAACATTAATAAAAAAGAGACAACCACATCCATAAACAACTTACAATCAAGAAAATTAATGAAACAATTTTTATTCCCGGTATTTACAATAATTTTGATGGCACGTAAGCTCCGCGACCATTATTCTCAAGAGGCGGATAAAACATGGCGGCGCACAGTCCTGTAGAGCGTTCGCACGAGTGAGCTTTCTCGTAATATCTCGCTTTCCACGGGCATAAAAGTGACATTATTAAATATTTCATCTCGTGGTACGAACCTGGCTGACAGCAGAAGAATAATCCCGCAAAAATTCCACTTTATTGCCCGAGGAGTCGGTGACAGTGGAGAGACGGCCGAATGAAGTATTTTTAGAGTAGAGAAAAGAATATAGAATCCGGCCTGTGATGAGGTCACGAGTTTCAATGTGATGGCCATGGCGACTGAATGTGTAGATCTCGTTCGTCCGGGGATTTGCAACCTTTAGTGAGGAATATTAAGTTCAATGTTAAAGTCTCGTGTAAACTTTTTGTTACCTTTCAATTCATTTCATGACACAACCGCTATAATTCGTATCTTATTTGATCAAAATGCTTCAGAGTTAACAACAACCATAATCAAAGTTCAGAAGTGACATACAAAAAGTATGTAGTATTAGCACCTGATAGTCGCCGTTCTGGTCATCAGAAGGCAGGTAGTGGCTGAGGCTATAGACACGCAGCGCCTCCTGGTCAGCGACATGGACGACACCGTCGGGAGTAACAGCGATGCCGGACGCAGCTCGTAGCAGGAGACGACTGGATATATGTACCTTGTCCCTGTCACAGCTACAGCTCGTGATGGCCGAACAACCGCAATCTTGCAGAGTTGCTCCAGCAAATGGCTTTATTTGCCCAGATGGAGTCAACTCCAAGACTTTGTGAACACCGGATGATTTCTCCTCAACAATGTACAAATTTCCGGTTGGGGCGAACGCAAGGCCAGTAACAGTTCCTGGGACAGAATTCCTGTGTAAGCTATCGATTTCATTCAACGGGAAATCGTCTGGGCTTATTTTGTGTGAATATGATATACTGAGGGTGCACAAAAAGTATCTTAATACCTTTCAAAGATATTGCATTCGATTCAAATCATGTACTGTCTGCTAAGGGAAGATGCAAAGTGTTTCATTAGTGTCAAAAGTCTTTCATGCTAAAATGCATTCGTGAAATCGAGTTTCATTTGTGTTCAGTTTGTGAGGTAACGGTTTATTTCTTCTCATTTTGAGAAATTGACCTTGCTGCTCAGAAAGGGTGTAAGTATTCATGGTTTTTACTTGATGCTTTGTAGTCAATTTAATCAATTCGAAGTATTGTACTGTGTTGCGCGGTAATAATGTCAGTATAATTAGTCCACAAGCGTTTACCCTAGATTAAAATCAAAAGTTTTCAAATTGAAATTTAATCTAGAACAAACCATGAATTGATTGCAATTCTTTCATCTATATTGAGACATAACATCAAAAAAATACAGATAAATCATTCATTTACTAGCCCCATCGTGTTTGAAAATTTTTGTTATGGTTACTGCAATTAGCACGTGCGATGATATGAAAACTGTCATGCTTCCAAGCTTACGTTAATTCTTAGTTAGTTCTCCAAGGTCTTAATTTGTTACTACTATTTTTACGCGATCATTACGGCCTGTATTACAATACACATCGTATTGATTCTTGAGTTAATGTTTTAACTCGGATAAATCATTATGAAGACTGTGTTTATCATGCAATGCTAAGAAAAACTGCGTAAGCTTGGAAGCATGACAGTTTTCAAATCATCGAGCGTGCTAATTGCAGTAACCATAACAAAAAACTTCCAGACACGATATGGCTTAGTAAATGAATGATTTACCTGTATATTTCTTGATGTTATGTCTCAATATACGAAAGAATTAGATTGCATAATTAGATTAAATAATTAGAGTAAATTTAAATTTGAAGAGTTTTGATTTTGTTCTAGGGTCAACGTGTGTGGACTAATGATACTGACATTATTTCCGTGCATTATATTCAAAGATTCTTCATTTAAAAACTGCAACGGGTCATAATTGGTACCGTGAAATTTATTTTTTACTGAATATCGCATTTAATGAACGCTAAAGTCCGTTTACCAACGACTGAGTTGACTGGTACGAATACATTGTTTTAAAAATACAGGGAAAGTATAATTATAAAATAAGCCCATCTCATGAAATCTTGCTTATTTTAACCTTGTGAGGTTGATGCAAATTTAAATTTCCATGACCTTAATTAGCGTGTATTATGACACTCATATTATATTTGCAACCTTGCAGAGTAATTATCCGCACAAACTCTGCCATGCCAATCAGCCGTTAGGCCTGATGTTACGGTTTGTTAGAATAACAAAACATATTTTCAACACTTCAATATAGGTTTCAACTTGAGGACGTAGAAATTTTGCTGCAACTTGAAAACGTTTCGATAAGTTTGTAAATACAAGCGTATCGTAAATATTGAAATGCATATAAGTATGGGGGAATTTTAATATTTTTTGGATATTACTTAGGTTAGAAAATAATAGTCTTTTTATTTTAAATCTTTCAAATATAATTTGTAAATGGATTAAAAGAAAGGAATTGCTTCCTCGTATGACGAATGAAAGTGTGTGCTAACTTATCTACTTACAAATGTGCAGAGAAAAAAATCCTAAAAAATATTTGTAATTCGACGCCTTTGCTCACCGATTCTCTGCAAGTCTGTGGTCACTTGGCAGTGTAACGGACTGCCAGCTCTTACTCGCACTGATCCATCTTTCGTCACCTTAAGAATAGAAGAAACGAAATGTTAGTTGAATTATTTAAACTTTTCAATGTTGCGATGCGTGGACCCAGATAATAAAATAAACCCAGATGCTGATAATAAAATACTTAGTGAGCAAGCTTGTCATGAAAATCTTTTCAGATTCGTACGTCAATTTTATCGCTGAACTGAACAGATTAAAATGTTAAAGCTAAATTTGTTTTGCAGAATAAAAATTGTAGCATAAGTTTAGAAAAAATTGTCATTTTATATTGAAGATGTGCTTACATTAGATAATCGGAAATTATAAGAATTATTGTGATATAATATAATTGACAAAGCCTTATTCAATAATGGAGGTTGCCCAGGTTGGGCATCTTTTTTCTTTAAAGAATGTCACCTGCAGCAGAACGTGATCGTCAAGAATGTGAAGTGTGCCGTCGAGCGGCGAGAGGGCAATGCTTGAGGGCCACTGTAGGTCCACTTGAGTGACAGGAACGGCGCCCGAGCAAGGCAAGTGCCGCCAGCGCGTCTTGTGACCGTGGTGGCCGATCAGAGTGTGGATGATGTTATCGGGGGTCACAACGCGCAGGTTGGGACCGTCTGCGATGTAAAGCGTCTTGTCGGGGGCGATGGCGAGACCTTTAGGGTGGTAGAGACGAGCCAGTATGGCAGGACCATCGTCACCACAACGATGCTCATCACCTGATAGTTAGAGATGATGAGGGTGCTATTAGTTGAAAAGTTTAACATTTCGAAGACAAAAAGAGCAAAATTAAATTTTTTAAAAGACGGGAGATCATCTTTTATGAAATTCATCAAAAATTCCATGCCTATCAACCCTATTTCCAAACTATACACACGACGAAAAAATGATAATAAAAAATCATTGTTTGGCAAAGAGAGCCGGAAATTTCTCCCTTCAATAAATTGAAACCTGATTACCTGGTAAACGAAATCGTTAACTCACCTGGAATACAACGAGCCCCATTCCCAGCTACGTCTTCATAGTTGGTAGCGGGATCTGTAATGTCATCCAAAGACAAAACCCGTACAACTTTGTACTTCTCCGAGTCGCTTACAAAGACATGACCGTCAACGGGTGAAACGGTGATATGATAATTGTAGGACACTTGGGTGGAGCTTAGTTCCATGACGGTGTAGATTTTGCCGTCTTTAGTGATGCGGCGGATGAGGTTAAAGTCGCCGACGTAGACAGACCCGTCGGGAGCGGCTGCTAGGGCCGTGGGTGTGAGGAGCTGAGCGTCGGCCGCTCGCCCTGAGCAGTGATGGCAGCTCTCGGGGCGTCTCGACCCTGTGCCCACCAGGGGCGTCACCAGGCGGGGGAAGTCCTTCAGGTCCAGAATGGAGCCGTCGCCTCGCTGTAGCACGCCTACATCGCGACATTCCGTGACAGAGTTAGGGATGTAGATTGTCAAAAATTTCAGTCAGCGTGCACTATATAATAAATTATTACATATGAAGCTGATAGAAACAGATTATTTACGGTGAAAATGCAGGGTGAAACTACCGAAATGTAAGTTAGGGAAAGAATTTTGAACAAACGTGCAATAACACAATGTAAATATTTCCATGAAAATCCTAAGATGATGACTTAGCTCACCAGATTCAAAGTTGTACATGTGATGAATGTCAAGGTTCCAGCCTCCTACGTCTGCTATCTCCATGTAAAATCCATGGAGCTTCGCTGTTTGAGTCTCCCATACAATTTGCTGGCAAGTTAGATACTCGTAACCCACGGACACCGTGGCTAGAGACACGCCGTACACCTTCATGTACATCAAGCAAATATGAATAAAAAATAAAAATCAATACCATTATATATAATTTTTTAATTTTCATGAGCAGAAATAACCATCAACGCTTATTATTCCTAAATTTCATAAAGTCAAGTGTTCATTGGTATAATTCTAAGGGATGGATTAGTTTAAAATATTTTTACATCAATACATGTCAGTCAACAAAGATTGTGGGAAAGATTTTTTTGTTTTTTGAATTTATCCAATAAAACAAAGAAGTACATTTTCTATCGCAATCCAGTGCAAATACTTAATTACAGGTTATGAATATAATCCTATTGCACCTAAATTTTGCACCCACCCACCTATTACTTGACTCTCTTCAGTTCAGTGGAGTATTATTAAATTAAATATTTTCACTATTCATATATCTAAGCGGAAATCAATTTACTACCTTTGTAAGGATTACACGCATTTGGATTGTGCGCAAAATTGACAGCATATGAAAAATGTCTTCGTATTATAAATTGCTCTAACGGATGAAGTCAAGTAACGACTGGTTCAAGTTTCGTCATCGCCTCGGCTTTCAAAAGCAATTTTTTAATAAAAGCTTCCGAAATATTTACGTGATCATAGATAATCTATTATATTAAGAACTTGTAAGCGAAGAAAAAGCATATATGACATGTTTATACGTTGAATTTTTTTCGATTGCCTTTCCCTTTAATTCTTGGTAAGTTGCAAGCCAAGCAATCAAGTAATTTATATCCGCTACTGAAATATTTCGACAGTAAAGAAATATTTTTAGACCGTTTAAAACGCTTGTATTCAATTTTAGAAGTTGTTAACGGTTATGGAAATGTAATTCAGTTGCAATATCAGCACTGGAATATTTCCACTACCGCGCACCATCAAAGTTAGAGAATGACTACTAACGTAGTCATATTAAGTCTCATCGCTTTCAAATGATGACGACAAAGACAGACATTTTGTCATCGTCGGAAATCTCACCTAATGATTGCATGCAATCAAAGGATAATGTGTCGTAATAATTATAAGTTTATATTTCCATTTTAGAAATAGCTGGGATCATGCAAACGAAGCAAGTTTTACAGAGTATAAAAGTGGATATGAAACTCTAAAACTTGCAACACGAATATTGACTTAAATAGAACCAGTAGTTTTATCAGACACATGATTAAAAGAGAAAAATATTATAGTCTCACTTTTTGCTTGTAGACGTTGCGTTTGTTCCATGTGAATGTGTAAGTGATGTTAGGGTCTGCTTCGAAGAGCTTTTCGAACACGGAGCCTTCAACTGTGATCTGTTAACCGGTAAATGATATCTCTTCCAATAGAGGTTACAGATACAGTCATGATTAAGAAAAAAACTGAAAATAAATGGATTTCTGCTTCATAAACGAATTGGGAAGATATTTCAGAATCAACGCAAGCGTTTTCTAATTCTGTCATGCATTGAAGAAGGGACCTCATAACAAAATTGATAATTGCGTTAAAAAATCAAATCCTGGTAATAAATGACTAAAAAAAATTTTCAAGCTAACAGCAAAATAAAATAGCAATAGAACTCTTTACCTTGAGGTGCACTCTGGAGAGAGCAGCGGGGACTGTGTGTGGGGTTATTTCAAGTAGCAGGCGTGAAAAATATCCCGAGGCTGTGTTGGAGTGATAGAGCAAGTGGAGTTCACTACCCGGTATTCGAACTGACTCCTGCACCACCTGCAATTGACATTAGTGAACAACCGCATGAGAGTGAGCAGTTTGATTACACCAGATGTGACATTACTGGCCATGGAACAAAAATCTGCGCTGCCAAAAGCTAATACGAGGAAAAGAATAACTACGAGTCAAACAGTTTTTAATGAGAAATAGACACGCAGAATGAATCGATTGAGAATTCAGAAATCAAAGTAATTTTCCTCTCGATAACTATGTTGTCATCATTTAGGGAATTGGTGCTCGTGAAGTTATGAAGGTGTTAGAAGCATCCCGAACAATAATTAGATTAACGAGATACTCATGCAGACTTGAAAATCCAGTACTTCCTAGCCACAAGAAACCTGAAAGCTCATTTGATAAAGAATGATCTTCGGTACGGTTTCATTCTTAAAACTTTAGATCAATAAACATTTGCATTGCACTACTGAGCCACAAGTGTTGAAAATAACATCCTGATTTAAAATATGGAATACTCGCCTGCATTTCAGAGAAGACAACCGACTTCTGGGGGATACCGCCTACTGTGTAGGGGAGGTGGGTTGCCACCACCTGCGGCCTCAGAAGCTTGTGGTCATGTTCCAAGCAAGGGTTCAGCCACAAACTTTCCACACCTGACAAGAAACATGGAAAATCGTACAAAAATTCCTTATGCGTACCATTCAGATCGCAATTTGAGGTTTCAATTTTAATCCATGTATGACCCTTCTAAAAGTAACAGAAGAATTGTAGTCAAAAAAGCATGTCGAGATTTCATCGAAAAGTCCAGATGATAAAAAATTCAATTCCTAACTCATATTTAATTCATGCCCTATGCCGAGTACTCACCAAGAACACTGACATCTTTGGTCGCCTCGCTTTTGAGTGTGAGTTTAACGGGATCGAGCACGACGATGTCGTTCCATGGCGCTGGGACCGTGATGGTTAAAGGGAGGAAGTTAGCGCGCTGGAACTGCAGCGTTACTGCTCCTCCGCCGTTCACCAACACGTCGAACCTATCACGTGGCACACGATGTTCTTTATTTAAAGTATCTGAACTATTCTCCCGTTTAATTTAAGCTCATTGTCAGCGTAAACCACAGCTATGTTGATAAGGGTCCAGTTGTGGGTGCCAGTACTATCAGCCACAATCTAACACAACTTATTTTACTGGCCAATAAGCTTTGGCACAAAGCCACTTTGGCTCCTAATCAACAATGTATATTTGGCAAAAAGTGTTCGTTTGTGCGAGTTTGAAGGATTGAATTGAGTCAGGATATTACTGTGACCTGAGTATGTATTCGAAAATTTGCTCGAATTTTCTACTCCGAACACGAAACACCAAACCTGCATGATTTTGTTGCTACATTCACTACCAGCCCCTGTAGCGGCCAGCCAGTTCACGAGGTCATGAGGTCAATGGCCAGATATCTATAGGCGGTTATTACTAGCACGATACAATTGCTGCAACAAGTGCTCTCGTATAAATGAGCTTTTCGACACATATGAATGCGCAACCATATAATGGTCATTTACGGTAGGCAACTTTCGGTCAATTGGAAACCATAACACAAATTCCTTTTTTCAAGTGGACAATAATTGACGCTAGACACAAATACCTTACACATGTCGTATATCTCTGTCCTGGAAAAATATCGTTAATCAGGCTTAAAATAAACAAAGATGAGAACCAAATTTTAAGGTAAACAATTAAAATCAAATATTTCAAATTTAGAATGAATAGTGTCCAATAGATCGTTTAGTTCAGTAAGATTATTTTTTTAAATTAGCACTTTTTGGCACTGACCAGCCGCCGCGGCGTGTAGCGGTGATGCCGTACTTGCTGGACTGCTTGTCAACGCTCGTGCGCACCCCGACGATGCCTTCACCGTTAGCGGACACCACGCGGCCTCTGATCACCGACACGCGTCTGCAACGCAGCAAAAGGACCAACATCACATTCTTGTCCCATCTTGCACACTTAGACATAAGACATATTCAGCATGACTAAGTTAGTTTATCATTTAGTTCCCACATTAAAATGAAATATTTTTCAGTTTCAGGGTCTAAAAAAATTGAAACCAGCACTTTTTAAGGCCCCAAAGTAGCATCAGTAAACTAACCAAAAATCAGTATCATTACTTATACAAAGTCTAAAGGCAGGCACCGCAAGTAAGTACAAGTTATGCCTGAGAAACAAATTATTCACAAACGTATTTTAGGGTTTAGTGAAAAATGTCTAAACAATTTCCGCCTCGTAATTTATAACACACTAATGATTATAAATTTCATCCAAAGGATCACAGCAAACGGAAAAAAAACAATGTTAGATCATGCAACAATGGAAATCACTAGAGGCATGACAAGCATCGTGCACGTCGAATTAGTTAGCATAATATAAGATACTTTAATCTTGAAATACTTTTTGAAGCTTAGTTAAAAATAAACGCGAAGCGTCGTGCTGTGATACTATATCCATTAGAGTCACACAGCTACCATGAATAAAGTATTCGGACACGGCGTAAAATTCTAGTGCTTCCAGAAAATTGTTGAAAGATTCGTGTCTGCATTGCTAAGTGATCGAGAATAAATTACGGAACTGTTCAAGGAAGTCGCGGATGAGGCTTTAGCACAATAAAGCTTAAATAATGATGTTCAGAAATATCTAAACATTAGACGAACAGCAGCTGCGCTGAAAATCCAAGTCCAATGAAAATTTTTGGTATTATTGTAAATAGTATACAAATGAACTTTAATTGTTGAGTTTGCGATGAATTTCAGCGCTAACTAAACAAAAAATACTAACTAAACGCTCAACTAAACTAAACGCTAAATAAAAAAAAAAAAGCGTTTGATATAAAGCTCAAAAATTTTTAACGCGATTCAAATATAAATTGAAGAGATTAGGACCAGGAAACGAAATAAATATAACGATGATATAGTAGGGAATACATAAAAAAATTTACGAGGTGAGTTCGTGAGATATGCACATATAGGCGGGAACATTCCCCCTGCCACCTTAATTGCGCTAGTCTCCCCACAGTATCAAATCTACTCGGAGCTTGCATGGAAATGCTACTAAAATGCAACCTTCAATGAATATTTTAACCAATATTTGCATAGGCTACCAGAACAGGGGAGAGCCGGAGCTGGACTCAAGGCGATTAGGGTCTCGCATTGACCACCGCTACATTGTTTTTGCAAGCCCTGGTTTCCAATAATTCATTTTTTTTTTGTGAATTTTTGTGCGAATAGAAATGTTTAAAAATAACCGAGTACGTTCGCTTATACTTCATCTGAGAGTGAAGAGAATGCTTAAAATGTCGCATATTTTTGCCAAGCATTTTAAAGGGCCACTGATCGGCACATTTTAAATAAGGCGAATGGTTTCGCCTGGCCTGCAACGTTGAGATAGCAAAAACAATAGGATAGAATATAGGGTGCGAGAGTTCTAAATGATTATTAATACTTATAAATGATCTACTAGTGTGTTCGCATAATTGAAATAGAATGGATTATGAACAATTATTTTATTGGAGCTTTTTGAAAATAAATCTATTCCACAAAAACTTAAGCAATTGATAGGAAGTACCAGTTACGTGGTCGTGTAACTAAGCAGGTTGATTGTCAAATCTTTCCTTGAATACATAAAAACTAAAAAGGCAGGCAAGCGCCAATGCCATGATAGACATTTAACGCTTCATTACAGTAGATCAAAATTAACAGTGGTACTGAAAAATAGAACAAAACAAAGAATTAAATCTGCCTTTTTCCTGTATTTTAGTGGATTAGTCGTCAACAAAGGCACAAGTGAATTGAACGATGCATTCTCGGATTTTATTTTATTAATTCTAATGCGGAACTCAATGCTTACCCCTATTATCAACGATGAGATAATTAGAAATAACTCCAAATCGCTGGCGGATTGAACTCTACGGGTTTGACTACAAATATTTAAGTAACTCATGCCTACAGAAAATGAACTACGACTTTCAGAATATGAATTGAATATAAAAACTGACTATTATAATGGAAAATTTGACCAAATTTATGAGTTTATTGATTAGCAAATAAAGTAAGGCCTGGCAAAATAAGTTTTCCATTGTTTCGTATTTTTTTGGTTCGTTTATGAAATGCTGGCAGATGAAAAGTATTACAGTTACTGCTTTGTAAAATTCTCTGCCGTTATAATTACGAGGCATGTTTTTCAAGTCAGTACTGTTTTGGAATTAAAAAAAGACGTGCAAAGATATCGCACTAATTTTATTTTTACATGAAAGCCTGTACCTCAATCTATTTTTATACAATATTTCCGTGAACATTGAGGCATTTGCCATAACGTGGCACCAGTCTTTGAACAAATGTTTTGACTTCGTTACCGTCTTGAAGACGCCGACCGCCCACGTGTTTCTTCAAAGTGTAGTGTGATGCATTTGATGCAGTGTGATGCATCACACTGCAAACATCATTCATGATGCAGTAGTTAACAAGTCAGGCGGCAGAATTTTATCAGGAAGGTATTCAAAAACTGGTGCCACGTTATGACAAGTGCCTCAATTTTCACGGAAATTATGTAGAAGAGTATATTAAGGTACAGGCTTTCATGTAAAAATAAAAATATTGCGATAACTTTGCAGGTCTTTTTTTAATTCCAAAACAGTACTGACTAAAAAAACATACTTCGTACATAATGAGATTTTTTGAAGATTTCAACTCAAGGGCATGTAAATCACTCAGAAGGTATCTCATTAGAATGAGAGCTTGAACCTAAATTACTTCATGAAAACGTGCACAACAGTCGAAATAATAGTAAAGTATGCTCAGCACATTAAGGAATAACTCAGCGCAGCATATTAGAAGAGGAGGAAGTAAATAAATGAAGGTGATGCTTAATGAGATAGGGTAGGTGAATGGAGCTAAGCGCCAACGAAGGAGTCGCTAATGCTGCTACAATACACTCATTTAGGAAATATTGTGCATGCACGCTATTTAGGAAATACAAATTCATGTTTACTTCTTATTTATTGTATCAAAAAGTATTGATAAATTTCCTATTCATTTCTCATGATACGAATGATACCTTGGAGAAAATTTAACCAGTGAACTTGGAATTTACAACAGTATGTATATTGCAGTAAAGTAAAGTAAACAGTAAAGAGTGCGCCTTTTGTAAACAAATTTAATAAATTTATCTATAATTCAACATAATCTGTCTACAAAAATATGACGAGCTTCGTGAAAACCATTAACACAAATGAATGGTGAAAATGATTTACCAGCAACTACCAGTACACGCATATCTTACATTTTTGCGAAACGTATTTTCGCAAAAAAAACTCAAGTAGCAAATACGAATGCCACCTATATTAATCTTATTCGAAAAATGTATCATTGAAAAACAGGATTAAGTTTTTAAATGTGTTAAAAAGCAAACTAATTTCATAAGATGAGTTCATAAAGTCAAAATTAAGTGAAGCAGCAATTCTAAAGCAAACGATGAAATTAGCACAAGGCAAACAGAGAGCGCCTGCACTACTCACCTTGGCTCGAAGGAGCTCCAGAAGAGACTAAGACGGGATGGGAGTGAAGGAAAAGGAAGTTATTTTTGATGATGATGATGGTTGCGGTTGAGGAGCACGATAAACATTTTTCAAACAAACATTCGTGACTTCGTCATCCAAAGGGAACACAAAATATGAAAAAAATAAACTGTACCACAAATACTCAAAGGCTACATTTAATTTACAGCAGTTTTACTAAATCCATTAATTTGATTCCCGTGGAACGCTTAAAAAGTTTATCAGCTTAGTCAGATGGTGTATGCCAATATCAACAATATTAAACGTTGACAATAAATTTCACGGCAACACAATGAACAATTTCACTGCTTGGACCCGTTGAGCATCATAATAATTTTATTATTAATAGTAATAAAAGTCTATCGCTTCCAAAGACACTTTCAATGAACGTGTACTGTAGAACATTATGTATCATTAATACGGCATAAAAAAATTCTCGCATGAAAGGAAACATCGATGCAAGAAGCTCAAAAGATATAAAATAATTACGGCCTTGGAAGACGATAAAAGCAATGGGGTAGAAACGAGTCCAGGCTACGATGAGCATACCCTCCCATATTTCCCCTTTATTTATATGTGCAATGTCAAAATTAGTCCAAAAATCTGATAAAAAACGCGTTCTTCAAAACAGATCTCGGAATGATTTTTCAATTTAAATATTGCGCATAAATGTAAGAAAATATTTCTTGTTAAGATATTAAGTTGGCAGTTCATCAGTCATGGCAGTAAGTAAGTGACTGGTAAAATAAACAATTGACGTTCTGACGAATGAAATAATACAAATAAGCAAGAAAATAATACAAGTGAAGTATCGATGAGACTCATAAACGAGAGAGTAGCATAGCCAGCATCGTATCCGGAAGAGGAGTCCATGTTTCGATTGATTACTAACACTCGAGCAAAGCGTTTCAAACTAAACACAAACCATTCAAAGTTTAATTCAGTACCAAACCTAATCACATGAAGACCATTGGATAAGATTAATGGACGTACCTTTCTTCAAACTGGTCTTTGCGAGCGAAGTCTTGGACCTGCCGATCCTCAATAATGAACTTGACTCTCTGATAGAAAGAGGCGGTGACGGTAGGCGGTTGTTTGGTGAGCAACACGTCCACGGGGTCGCTGGACATCATGCACATGACGTGGTCACTGCACACACTCTCCCAGCAGCAGTCAGAGTCTGAGCAGTCAGCTAGTCCGTCTGGTGATCAGAGTTCATACATAGAGAGATATTGTATGAATTTAATACAAACTTTGTTCATTTATATACATCAAATAATATAGTTTCTTGCAATAACATACGGATGGTGCAGTGGCGGCCGTTCCAGCCCTGGATGCAGATGCAGGTGCCGTTGTGGCATTGGCCGTGTTCGGAGCAGCGGGCGTCGCAGGAGCGCTCTTCGCAGCGCTCGCCCGTCCAGCCTTGCGCGCACTCGCACCCCGACGCACCGCAGCTGCCGTGTGCGCACGATACGTCGCATCGGGCTGAGATGGACACAAAACAGACCTTAAATAATACTATTTATTTGGCAATTATACTGTGCTTTTATTTTCTACGTTAACGACATCGCGGACGTCAGGGGTAGGTGCCGTTGTGGAATTACTGAACCTATGAAAGAAATATTGTAAATATAGTGAGTAAGTAACAAATTTATTCGATACGCAAGGTTTCAGTCGCGCTTGTAGATCGGGTGCGAGCTTGTAACAACCTGCGACACAAATCTGTTATATCCAAGTTTATTTGATTATCAATTCTAATTTTGGCACTCGGTATTTTTTAATTGCGTAATAAAGCAAATAAGAGATACAGCTTCAAATGAGCTTTAGGACGAATTTAGTCAAATAAGTAAAAAAGAAGACTACATGGAATGAGGAGAGTACCGGGCAACTTGATACACATCAGCTACGCAAGCTGGTACCGAAACCGTAAAAACGACGCTGCCGACGCAATAAATCCCGTTCAAACGAAATCCTAGAACATTATGAATTCATATATTAACAAATAAATTTAAGCATAAGCTTTTTTTCAAACGAGTTCAAAAATTATATGGTCACAAGTATTCTTCATATGGTGGCTTCGATGAACCCCAAGGCCTAGATAAACATAGTGGCCATTCCTATGCACCAGGTATTCAATAATTCACTCAACTTCTGCACACAGAGCCGGAACTTTTTGGTGGAAAGTTACAACTGAAACTTATCACGCGGGATAAATCAATATAGTTATATGGAGTCGACTTTGGCCAGAATAATGGAAGGGAAATACGGTAGAATTTTCTACCTGATTCACCTTCTTCCTCCCCGAATCTCGTTTTTCACACTCATTTTTGATCGTGAACTCATGCTTTTTTAACCATTTTAATTTTGTACTTCCAAAAGGACTTTGAAGAAGGAAATATTTATTTGGCTAGGTTCAGTCGCCTCACAGGAAATAGCTTTTGATGCTAATTTCCTAACCTGTAACTATTCTCTTTTCCACGTGAACTCGTAAGCTCGGTTGCTGGTACGAGCTTTAAAGCTGTTGTAGTTCGCACTGCATTTTAAGAGCCTCTCATTCTTTCGATATTGTAGATGGAAACCTCGGCGAAGACTTTATGTCGAATCACGTTTAGCATAAGAAATTTTCAGAAATGAGATAACCTGATTTAGAGTGATGAGTTCCTGATTTAATGACTTTTTAGTCGTTTAATTTGTTTTAATTTTCTAGAGAGGTGAGCTCACAATCCATTTCACGTGAGAACTGATATGCGTCAATGTTTGTCATCTTAAATTCAATAAACTTGAAAGATGTAAAACATATAAATTTGAACACATATATGCACTTGAAACTTGAAAGATGGAAAAGTGCATAATTTCTCGATAAATAATTGACGACATTTTCATTCCGCCTCTCATGCGTGAAAATTATCGTGTTTTTCATTAAAGAATTTCATTGTCACATTTTCGCTGACACCAACAGCGTGGGGTAGTTACTAAGCAAGCTAGAAAAGTGAGCTGCTTGCTTAACTTCTCACGCAATGAGTTAGGTTTGTGTAATACCGTTACAGCAGCAATTTAATGAACATTTTATTTCAAATTTCTCTCAATTGACAACTTACAACAACGAATTATATAAAAAAATGTTTCATCAGTTTCAGTGATAACTAAAATTTAATTTTATTATAAAACAAGAATACGAGCCTCGACGGCACTAAAATACCTTCATATGATGGTAGAATTTTTCCTGCACAATATTCACGTGTCAATATAAACACAGTAAAGCTGAAACGTGCATTTTGATGAATTGGAGGGATTCCAGAAGCAAGCTGTGTTGCCTTTCTCTTGCCTAGCGTCGCTGCAGCTTTCGTCGCTCCAATAAGCAGTGGATAAGAATTTTATTGCTTTGACGCGTGTTTGTGTTCTTTGATTGTGTTTGCTGGCTTGATCTGCAGCAAGTTTATGCATCAGAAAATATTTCAGCACTCTAGCTACCAGAAATAGAGGGCTGGCGTGCTTTGTGTGCTACGGCATCGACGTTGAACGCTTACTGGGATACGTGTCACATCTTCTAGGGTAGGGAAGTTAAAAAAAACAGGTAATTCAATAATAATTTCAGTAAATCGAATTTGTTCATATATCCGACGACAATTTTTATTCAAAAATTACTTAATTTCCGTTTCATGCTGGTCTAAAGGCAGATGACGAGACCAGCTACGAGATTATACTTTTTTTACAATTCGTTATCAAATCGTGTCCATGAATGAAGAAAGTACTGAACAATCAGTAGAGATTGAAGCTTTACGCATGACAAATTTTGTGAACAGACGCAAAATTGCAATAGTGCAGAACACGAAGGGTAGGAATATTGGAATAAGCAGAACACTACAGGTTATGTGAAGTGAAAGATTATAATTTATGGGGTTCACACAGCTGATTCGACATAACTTTCATTTTTTGCTCCATTGATTTATTCATTGTTGATGAGGTAATCAGGAATAAATTTTAGAAAACACTATCGATTATGGTTTGAATAATAATGAAGAGCAATAATATCCTGCAGGAGTAACCAGCATTTGAATACAATTATTGTTCCCCAAACAATTAAAATTAGGGTTTATACCTCGAATAAAAAAACATAGCTGGTTCTGTAAAATATATCCCCACAAATGCGAAGTGGAGACGAAAACTGAGTTTATTAGTTGACTAGAATATTAACATGGAGAATAATTCGATTGTTACGTATGCTGCGAGTAAATAAAAATTTAGAACTACCAAGTGAATGCACAATAAACATGAAATATTTCATTAGAAATCAACTATCAGAGCCCTCTATTAGACAATATAAAAAACTACAAATATTATTTTTATAAGATATAGTGTAAATTGAATTACGACATAATATGCGTCAGAATTTCCATAAAGAACACATATCGACAATAAAGCCTACATTTCGATAGCATTACTGGTGCTCAGAGAGGTGAGGACATTGGCATGCCGTAAATTAAAGTTTGATGGCCTCACAGGGAATTATTACCGTATTAGGTATGACAATGGGCCATTTAACGCCGGATCGCCCCACCATCATTGAAACGAGGTTTCGATACCAGATCCCAAAATTGTTCGTTTTCAGCACAAAAGATGGATTTGTGCAAAGAAGGAAATGCCACATTTTCTGATATCTCAAGAGGTCAACAAATAATCGTTGCATTGATCAAAGGTTCGACAGTTCAAGCTCTTAAAAAGTAGAAATTCAAGCTTTGGCGCCCACAATTTAAAGATGAGGCAGGGCGTGGAGTCGATTGTCGTGGAAGTTCCATAACTCGCTCACTGAAAATTAAGCGCTGATATTCTGAGACTGTTTGAGGAATATAGGCCCCTATTAATGACGAATACATAACCTTTGGCATTACAATCGAACAATCGAACACCTACGTGAGTTTAAACTCATTACATACGTGTAGGCACTTTCCATAAACTTGTGCTTGCAACACTGATTATCTGTAATCCGTGCTATTCATGCACTTGTGCGTTATGAAGAATGAAATTCATCATTCTTTACTTCTACCTGGGTGCTCCATTGCTATTAAACGATTATTGTCAATGCTTGGTAATATATAACATAATCCAACGAAACTATGCACTTGAAATTTAGGTTTCTTATGTTCATAATTTTAGCGAAAATACGACAATCTTGAAACATATTTCTCAAAGAATTGATTCCATGTGGAAAGTTGAGCAACGTTAGACGAGCGCATCAACTACCTTAATCGTGGAAAGGTTGGATTATTGTCGTATCAAGATAAAAATATAACTCAGTACTCACTGCAGTGAATGACAGAGAGCGCATTTTCTCGTCGACGAAAACGTGAAGTCACGGACGGACAGGCAGACGGACGGACATGACGAGCACAATAGGGAATTTTTTCCATAATTGAGAAAATGCACTAAAAATATGACGGTTATATGTCAATTTTTTTATTCGCGTTTCGGGTCGCCAAAACAAAAAATCTTTATACATTCAAAATATTAAGGCACTGTTTCAATGATCCAAGGTTCAAACAATATTGATTACGTGATAGGCTGAAGCTCAAGAAATTATTGCTTTTATTGCTATCTGTGAGTAAGTGATAATATTTAACTGGTATCTATAATTAAATGATAATGGTAACGCATCACATTTTCCGATGAGCAGAGTTTTCTGTGCAGAAATGAAATCTAAGTGCTAACGATTAATGTTTACTAAAATTAATGTATTTATCGTCAGAAACTATTAGTTGTCAAGTAAATCTTAAGGCAAGAAAGCATTTTTTGAGAGCCATTGTGATTTAGTTTCTGAGCCAATTTAGAAATATTAAGTAGAAGAAATAGGCACTAGGTAAATAGGCAATACCTAGTGATGTGATAGAACATACGAGTTATTTATCTACTTGTCGACACAGTGGTTTATAATAGTTCATGACACCTAAAATCATGTCCTGGAGCTCAATGATTGTTCATGTTCGTGAGTGAAGCTTGAACAACACCGGCCGAGGTCGCTTAAGTCAGGAAAGTTTAATAACGCTGCGGGCGGCAGCGGATGGTGAGCTCAGATGCAGCCACAGACCACCTAACGAGGAGCTGCAGCTACGGATAAGCGTTATGGCTTAAACTTCTTTAAGCTATGCGCATAATTCCGATTTTGCTTCTCGACGCAGAAGAATTATAGAAAATTTACCTGATATCACAGAAAAGAAAGTTTCGTCCTAGCGAGCTTCCAGCTAAACTTTACTTTAAAAAACGATACTGAATGGTGAAAGTTTAGCTAGAGTCATGTTAGGAAACCTAAAATGGAAAAAAGTTTCAGCACTTTTAAACCATAAAGTAACGTTATGCGATACACAAGCCGAATGACACAAAATGAGCTTAGAATACCAAAAACAAAAGCCTTTGTGGACTGAATGGCATTAAATTCAATAAGTTTGATATCCAAGACTAAATTTATGGGGATCCCAAATATGTTCGTACTAAATAATTTTGTATTTTTAAGAAGATTGTCTTCAAAACAAGGACAAAGCGGATTTCCGCTGAATTTATCGATAGAAAAACCGCCGAAAATGTTATGGGTCTTAGCGAACCTCTAAGGAATTACAGGTCCATGGACGGCTTGGTATTGGCAGGAGCGGCGTCGCGGGACTTGAGAATAAAGAGACGAACTTGCCATGGCTTCCTTACAGTGCGATGTGTGGGCGAGGTTACAGTGAGAGCACAACCGCAAAGACGAAATACCTTCAAACCTTAAAGATTGCGAGATCAAACTGGTTGAAAACAAATTAAACGAACGAAAATGTTAATAAGAATGTAATTTTAGTAAAGTAAAAAAAGTAAATCAGAACTTTCTTCTAGGACAGAATTTAAAACTGGGGAACAAAGAGAAAAAGAATATGTTATCCTCAATGAGAAGCGATTCGAGGTCATTAAAACATGACCTTAAGTCCAAAGAAGGATACATAATCAAATGATTTAACTGTATATTACTATACATAAATCGTGTACTATAGCAGTTAATGAGTTATCGAAATAACAGGACCTTGTTGAGCCCAGGAGTAATTTTTCGACTAATGGTCGGCAGTTTTCTCGATAACGACTATAAAGTCCACACAGATGAGGACATGGATTTATTGCAGGTTCTTTCAAGAGCTCAGAAACAAAGACTGGCCTTAAAACATCGAAGGCAGTGGTGAAGGACAGGGCAGTAAATTACATCGATGACCCATCAATCGTTTCAAAGAAACCCTCACTCAACTCACCAAAACAAAAATTTTGATGCAAAGCAAGCCAAGCAAATTCGACTAAAAACTGCCTAAAGGCAAATAATGAAGTATATTAAACAACGGGCCCCCAAAACTGCTTAGATTAGCAGCACACTTTTTACTTCGATGTAGAAATCCTGTTACTGCTCAATGATTGATTCGTTCTTCTGAAGTTCAAATATTTTGTCAACTCGAAAACTTTGCGGAATGATGAAGTGAATGTTTATAATGATTACAGAAAAATGAGCTCCTCGAGAATTTGTCCAAGATTCATAGAATAATGTTTAATGTAGCTTTGGAAAACAAATTATATAAAACAATGGTAGAAAGGAATTCAGGATGGAAGAATACTCCAATATAGTCGACCAAACCATTTATACGATTTACTTCATTTACTGATAGTCTTGAAAGTGGTCATGAATATAGTTCATAAAATCCGCGTTTACTATTAACAAACGAGAAGATCATGCGTTAAGAGAGTATTTTCTTTAAAATCAGTAAATTTATTAACATTAATTTTGAATTACTTGCTTCAGAATTTAAAAAAAATAGATCAATACACCTATTTGCATGCGCATGACCTCGAATATCAATATTCAAAATGTGATGACTCAGATGTTGAGGTATTCAGAATGAGATTAAATGCTTACCACAAGGAATCACTAACAACCATCTCATAAGGAACAGAAGTTTAATGTCCTTTGTTACTATGATAATTCATTCGAATAAACTGCGTTAAAAACATGCGGTATATGACTTGCTCCAACCTATCGATGTAGCTCATTATCTCGTCAAGGCCTTCGTTGTGTAAACCAAGCCATCGCACACGACAAAGCGAATTAATAATTTTCTTTAGGAAACACGTACGTAGCCTTTCTTTTAAGACAAAGCAAACTTATTACTTCTAATTATTTTATTTGTGATGGAGGGTTTTAATTTATTTTGATATGCCATTATCAACCAAATATAATTGCACTCTGTCAACCTAATAAAATTTGGTTGTAATGCAAGTTGTTATTACTGAAATTCTCTCAATGTTAGAAATATTTCTAAGTTGAACGTCAAGAATTATTTAAATATTTATGAATAAATAATTGTGTTATTAAAAGCAAAAGTGCTCCACACATCGAAGATCGGATCTACAGACATGCCTAAATACTCTCCCCTATTAAGCGATTGATGGCTTTCGAACTGAACGGAGAAAGCACACACTTCTCTTTGTCAAAGACAAATATTTTAGGAGTAAGACTTGCACACGGAGAGTTCGAAGGGAGAAAAAAAACTTAGAAGAAGATCTCCAAACGCATCTCCTAGGCATTAATCAGTTTCACGCGTCTCGACAAAAATTCAATAATACTCAATAACCGTAAACTGTTCATCTTGGAACTGTGAAGAGCAGTCGTTTGTTAGGGAGACAATTCAAGAACTGGCGGCAGACTGATAAAGTCAGAACGTCAGTGCGAGGAGAAAAAGTCTCCTAAATTCAATCGGTCTGAGGAAGCGAATACGCAGCAAAACCGTTATTTGATGTCATCAGGGACCAGGCCGGAGAAGGGGACATTTTCTTTTCCACGCATTTCTTGCCGTCTCGAAGTCTGGCAGTCAAATCGAGCAGTGAGTATTTTACATGAGATTTAAAAAAGCGACCAAATCTTCGACTGAGGGTTCATCATTTGGCTGTTGATGGTGACAAGAAATGAAAAACCACGCTTCAGCTATTAAATCGAATTGTTCTTTGAATCATTTAGTTCGAATGCAATCGCTACGCAACAGATGATGCTGTAAACTTCATGAAACTATAAAATTCACGCAACAAATTTTTGTAAGTAAAAGCAATAGAGCCTTTTGTCTTGAGTCAGGTGACACAGTATAAATGAGAAATCATAAAGGATGATGCGGTAAAATTTCATGAAATTTCCTGATTAATCGAGTATCAAGCTAAGCATCCTTGACAAAAGGTCATTGATAGCAGAATTATGCAATTCGATGAGCTTATGAACAAAAATATCCACATGATATTACGAATTACGATTAATTACGAATTGAAGTTTGCAGGGCTGAGTGCGATGAAAATATCTACCGTGGAGTAGCTTTGGGCAAGAATATATATACGTCTCTCCACTTCCGACTGCAGATATGGTTTATGTACAGTTTGATCGCCTTAAATGTTAACTATTATGCTCTACAATCTACAAGAATGTAAAATGAATAACGAGTAGAATATCGTAAAGGGAAAGAACGGAAGGAGAAGGAAATTGAACGGGAAGAAAACACCACAAAAATACTTTTGTAAGTGATTTACGGGATTTTATTTATGGTCCAATTATGGATTAGACTCGTGTAGTGAATTCGATCAAGCATGTTATTAGTCCGGTTCACTACCTAACCTTCAGGGAGATGTCATACGATGAGTCAGTTGGTAATTTGGTGTACGAATATATTTTTTCAATCAAAGGAAGGTATGCATTCGGGTTCCCCTTTTATCGACCGGAGTGCATGTTCAAGTAAATTGTAAAATAGTTTAAAATGGGCTTCTGCCACATCAAGTTCTCGGTTCTCAGCTTTCACATTCATTGTCTATTGAAGGGCATTCAAGTTATACGCCAGAAGCGGCAGCACTGTTAAAAATGAGATTTCTCAGCCCTGGTCCAGGCTTTGATACTCCTAAGCAAAATGTCGCCCGCCTGTGTGGGTTTGGACAAGACATTTGTGCCAATATAGTTGATGTGACGGCGAATAAATGCGAGGAATATGAATACTGAACAGAATAACAAATTAAAGAGTTCACAGCCCTGGTCCAGGCTTTGATACTCCTAAGCAAAATGTCGCCCGCCTGCATTCAGGAAATGTGTGGGTTTGGACAAGACATTTGTGCCAATATAGTTGATGTGACGGCGAATAAATGCGAGGAATATGAATACTGAACAGAATAACAAATTAAAGGGCAAATACTGACAAATTTGGTTATTATCAGCATTTAGGTGTAATAATACAAACATTTTGATGAGCAAACGTTATCTAAAATTACAAAACCACGGACTCCTTTCAAAGCAACGATTATGTTGACAAAATAGATTCGACAAAAATAATTACAGACAATAATCTTTATTCTCTACTGCTTCATGGTGATGCGTTTCGATATCGAGCTCTTGCAGCGTAGTGTGCACTCAGTAATTTCATGTCCCATCGCAAATCAAGAGTAATTGTTCATTAGAAATCAATATATCGAAACTACGTTGGCTGCCAAGTGAAGTGTCGAGAACTGATGGAATTCACAGGTTTTTGTTCCAGCGCCAGATACTTTGCATAAAAATTTCATCAAGTGTCGGACTGGGTGTTGGCTGCGCTAGAGATAACGCTGGGGGCGAAGCGCCTTTGATGTCCTCTTCAAAGGCTTGATTTTATTAGCGCAATTTGATCACATGGACTCCAGGAGTACCATTGAAGGGTGACACCGTGACATTTGCTAACTGGTTATTGAACTGATAGCTCTGTTAATGACCAGAGACAACCATTGAATGACTTTTAATTTTCCTAAATAAACGAGCCGCGACCGATATAGACGAGTGTTCGGCCGAAGAAATTGTAAAAGGCGATTGATTTTTCGAAATGAGAATTGATCCCGACATTCAAGAGGAAGTTGAATATTACTAAATAAATGAAAAATATAATTCACCGAGTAGAGGAGACAACAATGTGTAAATTCTCAGCACAGAGCCGCTATCAATCGTGAAATTAAGTTATGAAACTTTTTATTCAATCATTTATTACAGTTTACGTCCACGTAAATGAAGAATCGTCTATAGTTACACACCGAAAAATGTCCTAATAACAATCGAGTCATTAAAATCACTTGACTGCTTAAATCGCAAGTTTATCAAAAATTTAAAAGCATAGACAATAGCCAGAAAATTCACCATTTCTTAAAAAGGAAAACGTTTCGGAGACCAGCTCCATCATCAGTTCAAAACCAGAAAAACGTGGTAAAGGGAACAGTGAAAATTAACCAATCGAGTCATTATTCATGCGTTCAATTATCCAAAACTTTGTAACACCTGTGGATCATATCTGTTTTGAATTTATCAACATTTAGCAAATAAAATTTCACTCAACTTACGTTGGTTGCAGTTGTCGCCGGTCCAGAAGGAATCGCAGACACATTTGGAGGCGTGGAGGTCGTAATGTCCGTGGCTTGAACAGTCCGGCAGACACGTGAAAACTTTGTGGTCGACCTGAGAACAATTAAGGCCCGTCCAGCCTGCTTGGCACAAGCAGCGGCCCTCCACGCAGCCTCCGTGACCACCGCACGTCGGGTCTTCGCAGTCAACTGAAAAAATTAGAAATTCTAGCATTCCAAGCACCTTCCTGTAGTCTTGATACGAGAGTTATTAAAATAAGATTCAATCACAAGGATTTTTATCAATACTGGTAAAAAAATACTCCAGCTTGTGCGTGAGTTTGAAATTTTTGAAATTGTCGCTGAATGTCTAATCTTAGCCACTGCAAATTCATAGTAAATTTCTTGGTTTGTATATGGTTTTCAAATATATGGTTTTCAAATATATGGTTTTCAAATATATGGTTTTCAAATATATATGGTTTCGAGAATGGAGAAATAGTTTACGCCGGATTAAGTCAATAGAGTAATTTGGAAAACGTTTGACTTAAAATGTAATTCCAGTCACTCAATCTAGTTAGTTAAAGATCGGGAGACAGTTGAAAAAATACAACAGATGGGATGAGAGAGAGAGAGAGAGAGAGAAAATTATATGCTGTCAAACTAGCGTGGAAATCTTTTCAGAGTTTGAAGATGATAGGGAGATGATGCAGCACGTCACTGTGTTCAGTGATGGATTGCAATAATGATCAGTCGCTTTCACGACGAAATCGATTTCGGAGCGCCGGCAACATGGTGGCTTTGGTGGTACATATTGAGGAACACACGCAACTACAAGATAATTTGCGTGCAATCAACGTGAATGAAGCCTGACGTAACGACTCCTGATAGTGAAGAATAATGTTGCAGCTAATGTGTACGACAATATGTATAGTGTATGTGTGCCGACAACGACAGGAATCAGTAACATAGGTAAGAAATAACAAGCAGGAGTCAGCCAGACTACAAGCCAAACATCTACTGATCAACGAAAAATTAAAGCCAATAAAATATCGATTAATGATCATGTCAGGATAATTGCATTGCACCCTCAAAAATGTGAAAAATGATTGCTTCATGAAAAAGCTCGTCCACTTTTTATCTTGCAACTTTAACAATTCTGGTAAATGTCGAACTAAATAGTAACAAATAAATCAAATAAATGTCGTGCGGTGAAAAATGTTTCTCTCGAATATCGAATGCGAATTAATTTTTCATGGATTAAACTCATTCAATTTTATAGTTTGAATCCAGCGTTTTTATTATTTCATTTCAATATTCAATATCAATAATTAATATTAATTATTTCATCTGTCAATGAGTCTGAAGTCGAAATGATGCAGAAATAATCTTGACGTTGCTACCAACTGTGACAGATGAATTCATAGTTATTCCTTCAAGCCAGGAGAGCTGATTCACATGCCCAATGTTCATTTTCACATGCCATACTGACAACGATTGTCATATGTACATACTTTGCTGGCAGTGTTCCCCCTTCCAGCCAGGCTGGCAGACACACTCACCGTGCTGGCAGTGTTCCCCCTTCCAGCCAGGCTGGCAGACACACTCACCTCCGTGACTGCTGCATAGTACTGGGCACACGCCTGCAGCAAGAGACGTGTGGTGTGTTAATTAAATACAGAACATAAGTGAAATTAAAAGAGTTGAGGACGCTCTGTAACACCAGGCTCACGTTTGCGCCAACAAGCGCGTAGCAGTGTTAATGCAGTAACAAGTCGCATTTTTGAAGAGTTAAGCTAACAGTGTTGTGAAGGCCGTAATAAATCTAACGATAAACTTAATTCACCGCATTACACCGAGGTCGTTATTGTCGAGGATTTACATACCACACTATGAACACGTTAAACTCAGAGACAATTATTAAGTTAAAAAGAATACTGACTGGTGGAGCAGTCGTGGCCGGTCCAGCCCTGGACGCACTCGCAGCGGCCGAGCACACACGAGCCGTGGCCCGAGCAGTCGCCCGGACACTCGGACTGCAGCTCCCCGTCTTCCTCAAGCAGTAGCGACACCTTTATTGTGATCAAATGTTACGTCAGAACAAAAAAATAGTAAATATATTCCGTATGGATCATAAATCCCACTAAGAAATATGATTTTGTTGGTATGCATGTATAGGTTTTGTTTTAATTCATAAATAATATTGGTTAAGAATATTTAAAAAATAATATCTGCTTAGAAAATTCCAAGAAACATAAAAATTGATATCGAGTAGGAATAAATCGCATGGTTCCATTCGCTTAAGATTCGGTTTATAAAAAGAATGTAGCTAAGGTGAGACTCGCCTGCGTCGGTGCATAGGCGTCGTTAAAAACTGCAAGGTACCACAGGCCGGTGTTCATGCGGTGCAAGAGTGTGGTGTTAACCACAAGCAGGTCCACATATCGTCTCTGCCGGCTCTCTAACTCACTATCAGGACCAAACACTTCCCCGCTGCTGAATATATTATGTTTGGTGTAAGTTTCTGGCGCTAACTGGTCGTCATAGTCGGCGTAAAACACCTCTGCTGAGTCTCCATCTACGTCATCTTCTTCTTCCTCCCAATATTCTTCTGGCAGTAAAAACGGATCCAATTCTTCGAGTGGACCTTTTGGTATCCTTTTCTGAGCCTCAGACGCTGGACGGCCAAGGTTATAGTAGGACAAATCCCACGGCAGGAAATTCTGCAAGTAAAAATTTACGAACATTAGAAATGATGATTTCATGTCATAGCAGCAGTGATGCTGCTATACGAAAACGCTGACTGAAATTCGGCTCGAGAGCCATTCGTATCATAAATTCCCCTTCGATTTGCAGGCTCAATGAAAAAAAAAAACATTTTGCTCGATTGGATGCGGATACGGCACCTCATTAAACACAAGATTTACAATTATTAGCCTCAAAATTCACCCCGTTGAGAGTATCTCTTCTTGCTCGGCTAGATCTTCCTCCTTTGATGAACTGCACGAAGTCGTATTGTGTGATGGAGGGAGCCACGTTGCGGCGGCCATACACGGCCAATGTTGATGATCTCCGCACCGTCAGTGTTATTCTGAGGTATAATGAAATGCACGGCACGTATTAATTTTAATTTTGATTGCATCATATTCTAAGAGAGGGCAGGTTGTGATTACTATTAAAGTATTGTTTCATTAATGGTTGGATTTTTTACAACCAACTTACAGGAGAGAAGACATATTTTGACGATATATTAGTCGACCCAAGTAACTGCAACTGCGAATAAAAAGCAACGTGCTGAGTGCAAGTTCGAATACAATTGAACGATTAAGGGGAGAGATTCCTTACATAAAGGATACCAAACAATCTATGAGGAACAAAAGAAGCCACTATAAGAAGCGATTTCATTATTATTATTTTACGAAGCAGTTATCGTTAGGGCTGATTCAAATAAACTTCGAGGGCACGTAAAACTAAGTTTAATAGCAAGCGAACAATAAATAGACACGAGAAAGGATGAGAATGGATTAAAACGGCTGTGCATTTGATTGTTGCAGCTAATGTGTGGCGCAGGTGACCCTTTACGAAATAATTCCGTCTGTAGGCGTCGACGAAACCCCTGCAGCGAAGGAACCGATGTTGCGAAAGCCGGCAGACTGTTCCAGGTTCTAACGGCGGCGACCGGGAACCCTCTGTCGCCGACGGTGAATAGACGTGTAGATGAAACTACGTGGTCTGTTGTTGATGACGAACGCAGTCGTCATCAGGAGGCAGATCCGACTCGCGTGAGATAAGGAGGCGCCAGGCCATGAAGGCATGGGAACGTCAGAACAGCGACCTCGAACTGCGTGCGCTGATGCAAGCGCAGCCGTAAAGATCGCGCAATGTTGACGTCACGCAGTCAAATTTTCGCTCATTGCACACAAGTTGCGTAGCAGTGTTAATCACGGATTGCAGTTTAGTAAGTACCGTGGTCGGAAGTCCTTAGAGTGCGGCATTACCATAGTCCAGTCTGGTCAGAACGAGCGACACCACGTGGGCCTTGAAAGACAGCTGCTGACGCTCCGTATTAGTCGCAGAGCGCAAACAAGAGGTGATGGTTCGTAGAAAGTTCTGAGTCAAGAAGAATGCCGATGCTGCGAACCGAAGACGCAGGCATGACAAACTCGCTGTCCACGCGAAGATTTCATTTGTTTACAATTTTGGAGTTTGTAGTCTAATTTTTGTCAGGTATATTGGTATTGCAATATTCATTTGTGAGCTATAAATACCGAGTGCAATGCGTTTTCGTAGCTAGTTTACCGCCAGTAGCTCACATTTTGAATCAAAATAGATTTTCAAGACGACAAAATTTAACATTGAAAGCGACGATAGTTAATTCGGCTATCAACTTATATGGAACTTGAAGAAATGAGTGAATAAAGAAAATAATAACTATAAATCAGTTGTATTTCCTTGAAGACTGACTATTATCTTGTGATCCTTTTGAGTAGGATTAAGCAAAAGAGTTTAACTTGTTGCGATCACCGGAATTGCGAGCTGAGGTTGGGTAGATCCTGAAGAACAATCCAAGATTTAACAGGGTTGGCCGAATTATGATGCTGGAAAAATGAGGCAGACTGGAGGCAAGGCATGATACCGGCCTGCTGAAGATGGTTATTCAGCTGTCGGACCATGACGCGTTCCAGAAGTTTCGACAAAATCGAAACTTTATAAATGGGTCTATATGATTTGGGATCAGAAGTGTCAAAGTTTTTTTTTTTCAATAGAAGTGTAATGTAAGTAATTTGAAGTTCTCTGGAACAACACCGTCAGTGAGGCAGTGGTTGAAAAGTTCGAAAAGAGAAGGTGCTAGGATTAGGACATTCCCCTTAAGTAGCGGCGTTGGCAGCGGGTCGGTGGCACACTGCTTTTTAGGCAGCGCGCGCACTTCAGCGATGACATCGCAAGTGAATTATTCTTGGAGCATGCAGCTTAACGGGCACGGCGCCAATGTTGCCCATGTCGTGCGTCGGCAAGGTCATGTCATAGGTCAACAGGTTGCTCAGCTGACGCACCGATGGGTTGTCGATGCGATTCAGTCGAACGTTTAAATCGTCGGTGATGAGGATATGATAGGAGAAAGTCACAAGTCTGTTGAAGACATGGCTCAATTCGACGAAAAATTGAGCGCCACATCAATCGATCCAGCTGGACGATAGACGGTGATTGCAACGCTCGTGAACGTGGCGCAGGTGACCCTTGCACATAGCTGCTCAAAGGTGGTGGGTCGGGCTCCGATGTCAAAAATGGTAAGGTGCACACCTCTGCTGGCGACGGTAGCTACTCCACCGTAATTCTTTTCCCAGGTGTCGGGTTGCTTCCGGAGCCGCGAGGGTTTCATCGCGCGAAGACGCGCGATGAAACCCAAATCTGCGTCGTGCCAGGTCTCGGTCAGGAAGGCGTCTAGTGTGCGTGCGCGAGCGACAGATGTGAAGAAACTGGTTATCCTTGTTATTCACTGAACGGATGTTGAGGCAGCCAAACGATAACCGGCGACACGGCTGCACGCAGTGACGATCAACACGAAAGCCAAGCAGGTTTTGAGGCCTACGGGTCGAGGCTCTGCAGCAGCATTCGCAGACGTAAAGTTCAGCGCAAATGATTTCCGCCGTAGCAACGGCCTATTGCCAGTGATCACGAACACACCGTAGATGCGCACTGCTCGATAGGTGGCAGCAGGACGCCTATTTCGGTCGGCGCAGAATCCATTATAAGACATGCGAGGCGTTGGGGACGGCACGATGAGTAAATCTACTCCCTCACAGACGGATGGATCGAGGGCTGCTGCAGCTGACCGCATGCCGAGCAGTCTCTTCACCGAGTAAGCTAACGGCGCCATGAATAGCAGTCAGATTCAGCTTGGGACATGAAACAAAAACGCACGTCCTCAGTCAGCTCGAAGCCGAATTTAGCGAACGCCAAAACGAATACTCGCTACATAGTCATTTATGTTATGTATTCATGCATAACATACCTGTCTGGGCGTAATAATATTATCTTCATTCCAACTCACCTGATGAGCATTGGTTGCTTCACTTCGAGCTGCACGTTCCAGAAATCATTACCCGGCACCGTAGCTTCGTATCGTTTGTTCTTCACCAAAAGTGACGACGACTTCATCTTCACTGAACTGCGACCATCGCCGCCTGGGGACGCCAGGGCAGAGCCTGCCTGAGGGTCGGGCGGAGCCCGTGCTGGGGCTGTCGTTGGGGAGGTTGAAGCAGCTGAAGAACACGATACGTCACAGTTGATTTGAGTGAAATATTAGGATAGTTTGAAATCGGTAAGAACTTAAATAAAAACCATTTGATTTGCAGCATCAAAGGTCTTAATACTTCTATATATTGAACTAAAATTAATAAATGAAATGTCCGAGAATAAGCAGCCTTGTTGTAAAAGAAAACAATGTTTGATCGATATACATAAAAAGAATAAGATCAGTTGGCGCCACAAGATTAGTGTTCATGCAGTGATTTTTTGAGACTATTTCGTTTCGCCCGACAATCACAATTTATTCTTAAATTCGAGTGATGGATAATTTCTAGCGAAAAAGATAGGAAAAATGAGAAAAAGCCAATAATCAGCTTAAATAACTTCTTCGCTAAAAACAGCTACTTCTGCTTCCGTAAAAAATTTTTGTTAGATACGTTTCTAGATGTCTAGTTATTTTATGGTGAGAAGTGAACGTGGAGCCCAAAAAGCCTTATTTATATCCAAGAACACGAAGTCAATTCAATAAACAGTTTGGTCACGCAGTTATCCGGCATCCAATAGCTGGGTCCTTTCAGACACCCTGCGATGACACACAAAAAGTAGAGCAGTGAACCCGAACACCCAGACTTCTTCCCACGGCTGCGTCTGCGGTGAGAGGGGAATTGTGGGAATTTCCCGTTGGCCCTCGGCAAGCATAGCAATGAGCGGCCTTGGGCGCTACAGACATCGGAGTGAAGCAGTGGCGCCCGTGCACAAATTTCGGTAGCTCTTCTACATTTATTTGCAAATGCAGCATCACCGGACAAATTTCTGAGATTGATTCAAGGCCAGTACTTCAGAACCAGTTCAGTTGATATTATGAGTCTTACTAAAAATTTGTATTCATTGCGTTCATGAATATTACAAAGACCCTCTTGCGCTGTTGTTCCTGTATGTTAAATTCTGGCCGGTTCTCCTACAGCCTCTCTGGTACGCCGAAAGTTATATTCAGTCACGTATGTTTTCATGTCAAGCAAGCAGGATGATATTTTTTGAATTATGGCAATAAAAAAAATTAAAATGATTTTCTAGCCCTAAAAATTCAGTAAAAAAATGAGAATCGGATTAAACATCCATAATATATAAAGTTTATGCCACTATCGAATAAAAAAAACACAAGGAAAGTGAAAATACAGCATTCTGATGCTGACTGAAAGTTAATTAGTCTGAGAAGCTGAGGCAAACATTTAATTGCGATCGATAGGCAAGCGCAAAAATAAGATCTAGTCGCTCCTCGCAAAAATGGTTCGCAGGAGCAGGCAAAACATTTAAAAAGAAAAAACTATTAGAGATGAACGGATAAGTTGTACTCATTCATGGCTGACTAAAATTGTGCAACTACCATGAACTAGATGCACAATTTACATTTTTGCAGGAGAAATGGCATTGATTTAAAACTGCAAAAGTGGAATGATATTACATGCGCTCAATATATTGCCTTTTACACCAAAAGCCGCAGATAAGAAGATATCTTCTCAGCGTAAATCTATTTTTTATGATTTGATTTCAGCACGGCAACAGAGCGCCTCGAAATATAATTTTACAGTGGTGCATGTGGCACCCGAGACATGATGAGAGCAGGACACAGTAACTGCTGAATAAACATGACAATATTTCATGGAGATGCATCCTCGTTATTTCTCAGGAGCAATTTTGGCGCCAGTGCCACCATTACAAGGACTGCGCGTCATTCTGTCCCTGGGATTAATGAAGCCTGCACCGAGCGGACAGCGAGCAAACACTCTCACTATCCTTCTCTTCGCTTGGTCGCTACGTTCCCTGTACTCTGTAGAATCGAACTATACAGGCAAGATTTTAAGAGGCAAAAGATTATACGGAAACTTTAAACATTCTGTGAAAGTATTAAATTATTGTATTAATACAATCTGCTCGTTCACTTTACGAGTGACGAAATTCATGCTAGCAGTTTCAGGTGAAAAGAAAGTAGCATTTTTAGGTGAAAAGAATGGGGGCCCGAAGACTATTAGATGACAAGAAGACTACCTATTAGGCAGGAACACAAAAAGACACTGTGACAGGTACGGGACTGGGCGGTGATCTAGTATTCATTTGTGCTCTACACAGACTCCATCAGCAAGGAGATTACTGCGAAAGCAAGCCTGCTCGCTGCTCCACTGAATTGCACCATCCATCACCGAGCTTTCACCGTCCCATACAGCGGACCTACTCCACCAGCACTTGGTGTTGAGTGCTACTGCGCTTTGCTGTTTAGGGCTGCAAATTTCCTTTCCGTGTCTTAATCCTTTCCGTGTATTAAGAAGAATACACGGCATATGCTGTTTCTTTTTATGCAAAACAATCTTGCGTGCCTAATATGATAATGTGGAGCAATGGACTTTATTCCTGCTTACCTATAGTGCAATATTGAAGAAAAAAGTCATCTATATTACATTATTGACACAAAAATGTAGAGGTTGCGATGGATGTTAGTTAGTTAGTCTCAGGAAAAAAGTCTATCTACTTTTATTGCAGGAAATACTCTGTCCGAACAGAAACATCGATCACTGAAGAATATAGTGACGGAATTTTTGTCAGAATGTGAGAAGTTTTTTCTAAAAAAATTAATGAAATAACATTTCATAATTATCGAGATCGCGTACGTTTGATAGTTGCTATCAAATGTCATTCGAAGGAAATCAATTTCTACTAATTTACAACATCGAACATACTTTATATCTACTAAATTACCAATAAGTCACTTAGACGTATTGCCACGAGTCTACCGGACGGAGTTTCGTCGACGAAATAATTTCGGTCGCACGGAAAGGCAGCATCAGAAATCTCTCAGATGCCGTAGAAAAGTGGGCGTGATTGACTGTATCTGGAGCCTCTTCTAATAAATTCCACCTGTTTTTGATCGGCCAGAATCGCAAGAGGCTCGTAAATCAAAGGTTCTTTGGAGCTCATAAGCATCATGGTGGAAAAAGCAGTGGATGCCAGGCTGTTTGGTTCCAGAACTCTTTTAGAGGAAAATCATTTCCTGGAGGCAAGCGAGTGATGTCAAAAAAAGCTATACTCGTCAGTAAACACTGCATTTTTAACCTGAAATGCTGTATTTTCGTGTCAGCTTTTGTTGCTTTGATCTTATAGGCTTCAGAGTGAAAGATTATACGTACAAGCCGTCCTTCTGATTTATCAATCATATGTGCGAGGGTGGAATAAGAAATAATCAGATTAAGTAACACGTTTAATACCGTCACAGTTGATTTTAGTCAAAATTAATTATGGAACGCCTAGCTTGAAAAATTATGTTTTTATATGTTAACTCCATCAATCTTCAACGTAGTTATTTTTCTTTAGAACTTAAGTCTTAAGAGTATTTTTGCCGCAGTACAGATTTAGAGGTATTATAAAGAACCGAGTGCGCAACACCAACCTCCCGATTTAAGGGACTATGGGCGACGATCTCTAGACCTGAGTAACCTCATTAAAGCTTGTAATCAGAGGAGCTAATTAGGATATCCTTAGGACAGTGAGGAAGCTTGGCTTTCCTTCGATTAGAGTCCGTGTGTGGGTTCTGTCACACGCTGGCCAACTTAGGCATTGGCGATGTAAAATTTTTAAATTTTTGAATTCTAGGTTATTGATATAATCTACATTCTACATGTTAATGTTAAATGTGTAGCTAGCTGTGAAACCACTTTCGTTCGTACGTATATAAATAAATAGCTCATATTAGTTCTGGACTTACTCGGATAAAAATTGAGAATAATGTCGATGCTAAATTAAAATGAACTCTCGGATGGATTTAGATTCGCTGAGCCACCTTTCAGGTGCTTGTACACGGAGACAGCAGTGAAAATTTTTAAATGCTACTAGTACGACTAATTACAATGTTACTGGCCTCGTGTGAAGGGTTACTGGCCTCCTCTGTGGTCTGTAGGGCCTGTACACAAGGCCAATGAATAGTGGCGGTTGGTACTCGAAAGTTATATTGGCCGCCACTTTTGTCTCCGAGGACAGGCACTTTCAAGATGGTCACAAGCTGCGCCTCAATAGATGTTCCCTGATATACAATAGTAAATTTGCGAGAGAAACGCTCTAAGCAATCACAGCAAATCACCGTAATTAATGCAGCTCTCAGAGCTCCATACAAATGGCGTTTTCTTATAAGTATTTTTTTAAGGACCGTTGTCTGAACACAACATGAACTTTTTCTGCAGGGTTAGAAGAATTTATTCAGATAATTTTTTCATTTACGCATTAAAAATTCAGATTTATTCATTACTTTTAAATATTTGACGAATAGCCAAGAATAACTTGTGATCAATTTTCTTATAGTTCGACATTATACATATCTCCAAATAGTCCACATTAATGTTGCTTGCACATAAACTCTATGATATGAGCGTTTATCTTCAATTTAATATCATTGACCATAATTAAGATATTTTCGAGAGGAAAATTGTGTGCATTGCCTGACCAATTAAATTAAGAAAGGTTCTTTGATGGGTACGGGAACCAAATTTTAGCGTAAGCATTTCATACAAAGTGGCGCAGAGGCTCATTTCTCGACCAACAAATAATTCGGGTAAGTTATGAAAGCATTAAAAGTTTTAATTAAAGGCAGGCTGCCCATTGGATGTTATTGATGACTCTAATGAGCGCTTGCGAGTGCTTGAGTGCAGGCAAAGAGCTTACATGCAGTGAGTCACACGTGAGCATTACGTGCCTAACAACGAATAATTTGCAACATGGAATTGAATAATTAATTAAATTTTGTTATCGTTTGTTTGGAAAGAAATCAAAGATAATCATACTATTGCATAATCATGCATCAAATGAGAGTAATTTTCAGACTAATTGCTATTCGAATTATTTTGATCATTAATTGAATGGAATGATCATTTCGTTGGTATTCTTGCAATAGAGTGCAGTTTAAACAGTGAACCATCAAAATGGACTTAATATAATAACGTAGAAACTCGCATAAAATATTTCCCCGATTGGATTATGCTTACAAAAAATTACAGCCATAATTCATTCATAGAAAATTCAAGAATTTTCCGAATAACACGATTTATTGAAAAATAATTTAATAGGGAAGTGGTTGATACAGAGAAATTGAATATGAAGAAAGGCAAAGAATTGAGAGGAGGAATATTGTTTGAAAGAGAGGGAGGCGTTGAGGGGGTAAAGGATTTAACTGAGAAATGTGTTAAGAGGAATAGTGTGCCGGTGCGTAGTGACGGTGTGATAACAGAACTCGTGGAACATTTACGGCTTCTACCCAGAAACGTCAAGAAGTTTTAGCCGCAAGATTGTAGCAACGCGTTCTAAAATTTTAATACCAACTTGCCGAGTATTTTTAGCGCAGGTCCGATCTTAATGAAATCTCATTTGGAATTCCAAATGGCCAGCAACTCGTTGTGGCTGGAAAAAATACAACGCGGAGCGGTGCTCGCTGCCAGCGAGGCTGCGGCACTTTAAAGAGGACAGACTTGACGGGCATCTTCTGCTCTGCNCTTTGTTCGTTTATAGTTTAGCCTTATATTCTTTATCATGTAGGCTAGTATTGGAGCGTTTATATTCACTTTTTTCTCATAATCCCATTGGACAATGGTACCGCAGCGAGGGATTTAGATTTAATTTCTTTAGAATTTTTACCTCACCCATGCATAAAAAACATTGCCTTAACACACCACCTTATTATTCAAGTGTCATGATTGAAAAGCTTCAATGCAGTGTTGCTGCAGGGATGCAGTGGCTGAACGTTACTGTAAATAATTCTCATTCGTAGGCGGGCACAAACCCAACGTTATGGGGTTCATAGCAAATCGATGATCCGACGGTATTGATTTTCGATGCGTTTTGCGGAAAAAACGTACGCGCATTTGCAGTGAGGGGGAGCAATTGGCTTAAGCTAGACGTAGCTCATAAATTAAATTGGTAGGAATAAGCTGCAATGGCAGGGAATGGAAGAGCGAGAAATGTGTATTTTCGTTGAAATTTTTTATTGCTTATGCCAGTTTTTATTTGAATTTTACAATGCATGTTTGTGAATAAGTGAACAAAAATTAGTTAAGGTACACACGTATATAATTAAAATTTATTACAGTGGGAATTACAGAAAACATGTTTTAAGTTCGGTAAAATGATGGAGGGATTAATTTAAAATTGGTCGTCTTCAGATGAACACGTACTACGAACAGCGTCGTAGATGTGGTAGTGTTTTTTTTTTTCAGAATAAGCAGCAGGGACATGCACTTAGGCAGGTGCAGATAGGAGTCAAGTCATTGGTATCATTAATTCAAACTTGATCGTTGCAAACACCAATAGGTGGAGTAAGATTTTGCAGTAAGGCAAGCTGAAATAACTGTGCAGCGACTGCAACAAAACCGTGGTGATAACAGCAATATGTAGCAGCAGTTTTGATAAGATCTGAGTTTGCTGTATTGTAATGCATCACAGCCTTAAAAGCAGGGGTATTAATAAGCAGCAGTAACATTTTACATTTAACGTTAAAATAACGTCGATTAAACGTTGTTTTAATGACTACAACTCATAATCGACGTTGTTTCAGCGTTATTTGCACTGAGGGAGTGTTCTGCAACTACAGCAGGAGAATCGTAACACTTGTTGCACGACGCTCCTAAATCACGCCGCACTCTACCGGCCCCTTGCCCGGGAAGTCCGGCCGCGGCACACGTCGGAAAAAATGAGTTTTTGTCTGTGGATTTTTTTATTTGGTTTCTGATGAATGACGCAGTGCAGGTGAAGACGGCATGTCACATTGTTACGTTCATGCATCTTAAATTTAGTGACAGTGCGCGTTTTTTGTGATTGAAAACGTTCGGGAAATACATTCTGAAGATGTACAACTTCTTTATAGAATTCCTTTCATAAGCTGCTTTTGCCCTCTGGCCGACCATGAGTGCTACTGCATAAACTTTGAACATTGAATTATCGAAACAAAATTAGGGCTAACGAGAAAACATCATGGTTTTGAATAGTTTGACCAAAATAGAAGTAAAGTGGCATTAAGGTTGAAATAATGTGATGCTTATCGAAATGTTATATGGAATGAATTGGCATTAGTATGGCAAATAAATGTATGCTTTACAAGTAGCAACGGAATACTATTATAATGTAGATGTTACCTATATTCTCTGTTTCACTAATTAGTCACGAAAGTTGTCGCATATCTTTCAAATATTTATAGCGGTGATACGCAGAATAAAAACATTTTATGAAGACGCATTTTAAATAGAAAAATTTCACTTTGTAGGAAAGTATTAACTACTTTTAATTTGCAAAGAAGCAGTAAATAAAGATTCTTAGTGTTACAAATCTTGTTCTTGAAAGTAAGAGTCAATAGATTGCGTTAGTTTTCCCAGTCGTTGAATAAAATTTTAAACTCCATAGTCATCTCTAGTTTACATGACAAATTTTCCATTTCCTAATCCTCGAGATTTAGACGAGAAATTTTTGAGTCGATCAATCAGGTTGGTGCACGTGCCTGGGCATCAGGATTAATTGACGACTGGAAATGGAGGAAGTCGTAACTATTGACAGCAGTCAGTTACCGGAGTCGGCCAGTTCGCCTTCATTTAACGAGACACCTGATGTTCTCTTTTAGAAAAAATAGTCGGCCTAATTGACAAATTGTTCAAATAATTGTTTTAAGAAAGTATGAAAGAATGAGGTAGATCTTCCATGGACTGAAAACGCTGAAATAATTCAGCTAATCATTTAAATAGAAAAAAAAGAGATATTTTTTCAGAGAGCAGCCTTTGAAAAAATACTAACCCGGTTTTGTAAGCATATAATTTTAGTCACTTAAATTAAATGGGAATCAAATTTGTTATGATGAATATGGAGACCACACTGGTTTAAATTCATTTTATTTAGAAAATATACGACACCAATGCATTTCATGTAAATGTGACAAGAAAACAACATTTTACTGTTTCTGAGCTCAATGTTATTTGAAAACAATTTTTGAACATGGTTAAAATAATTTAGCTGGAAAAAATATTCTCAATGTTTTAGGTTCGGGGAGCATCGCGTTCACCGGGTATAGCATCTCCTGCTCCGCCTTAATAAAGGCCGTTGTGCTCCAGTTAAGATCTAATGCAAATTTTCTGCCGTAGTAAAGTCTAAGGAATTAAACGGCACCTCGGCGGCAGCAGCAGCAGGTCGAACGGAAGGGAATCTAATTAAGGCATTAATATGTACAAGAAACATGTTTTCGAGGCCAGACTCTCTTGCATGTATAGCAGGAGGCTGGGCCCAAATGGACCTCAACGAATCTGGTTCTTCAAAAAATAGGTTACTTGAAGCAATAAACAATAAAATTTATTGGGAACTACTTAATTTTGCCTGAAATTAGTTATTAGCATGTAGAATATTTGTTACCTTCATCTGTTCATGGATTTTATATACTCGCACCCGGAATATTCGAAATTATGTTCATAAAATTAGTAGTTGAATGTCGCAGAAAAAATCGATCCGCTATTGGCATGGGAATAGATTTATAATCGTGAATTCTGTACAACGAGAGAAAAATCACATCAAGCGCTTTTCTAACACGATTTAATGAAAAATTGCATATCAGGAGTCACACTGACTAAATTTGCTTCACAAATTCATGATTAAATTGATATAATTGTTTCAAAGATGGCTAGAAAAACACTGTAGTATCTGTCAATACTCAGCATGAAAGCATAGGATTTTACTTTTTCTTTTAGGGAATAAAAAATTATAAATGGACGCGAAGATCGATTACTACGGTCATTACGTCGAATAACTGTTAGCCTGTAAGGCATATGAGAACAATTTAATACTCTTGAGGACGGAAGGTGTTTTCAAACTATTTCATAAATACTTCCGGCTCAAACAGTGAGTGAGAAGTTTGGGCAGCACGAGACTGTACAGAAAGCAATGACACTCGAGAGCACAAGTTGTGAACTGTCAGTTCTGCTCCGGAGAGTCAGAGCTTCCCTAACTCAAGAACGACTGTCAGAACTGACAGTCACAGTCACTCGCTGAGGAACTGCAAGGGTCCACGTAGGAGCAACAAGCAAACATTGCTGTGGTGCTGGAGAGTTTTTCAACGATGTAATTTGAATATTCAAAGAAAGAAACGTAAGCCAACTAAAGCAAGGCAGAATGAAATGTGAAGATAACACTGTTTAGCAATCATCTTTAAATGAGTATAATGACTACAACTAACCAATAAAATTTAGGTTTTTGTTCCGCTCCTTCCAACCATCTCTGCTTCATGAAAAAAATTAAATAGATTTTTTTCAACGTCAATTAAGTACCCGCCAAGTCTCTTAATAAAGATACGTTAATCGTATAATTAAATTACTACATTAATTCATTGGCTGGTACTCAGCAGCATTTCAACTAATATTTAACTTTCAAGCTATTTTATTAGTTTATATGTTATTTTCAGATATTTTTCTACGAATTATAAAGTGTTTTGTCGCACACCTTTTAATCTAGGCGGAGGTAGCGTGGAGAGAGACTGGCCGGCGTCAGCGTGCGCAGCGATGACCTGAGCGGCGTCCTCCACCACAAGGCAGCTCTTGGCCGTGCGCGCCAACGACGCTGTGGCTGCAGTGAATGTACAGTGATCACTTACAGTGCTGGGCCCATACTTTCTAATAAAGTTCAGAGATCGTAAGTTCATCAGCCAATCATTGCCATCATTTCAAGCAAAATGCACCAATCACAGATACGAAAATAGAGCGTAAGTACTTACGTTCACTTAGCGAATTTTGAAAGTATGGCCCCTGGGAAACTGTTTTACAGTATTTGTATCTAAACATGAACTGGTTATGAGCTCTCAAGTGTTTAATACCAAATAATAAATTTTTGATGACGTAAAAATAAATGCTGAGCGACTTCGAGGGTCCGAGGGTTTTTATAATTCGTTCAATAACGAATTATAAAAACAAGATGTTCTATCAGAAGTATCCAAATACTGAATCCTGTGGCTGCTCGGGTGCCATTGCAATATTGAAATTCAGTATTAGTTTTTATTACTGAATTGGTAATGAGTTTTCAAATGTTTCAATACTTAAGAATAAATAGTTATTCGATCCGATGTATTCAAATACGGAATTGGTCAATTAACAGCGCGTTCATCAAGATTTACTTATTATACTGTGTACGTAGGTAAAATTTTGTTGAAGATGTAAAAATGTAGTAAAATTTAAGTATAGTTATTCTAGTGTCCAGGAAATGTCAAGCTGATATAATTTTAGCTAATTGTTGCATTAATTATTAATATTTATCCAAATTTGCAGCTCAAACTCAAAATGACACTTGTGTAAAATAAATATATCCTGCAATGCGTTAAACGAAAAACAACGACGGAAGTGAACCATGATGAATAATTTGTATTGCTTCCGGTGCTTTAAGGACGCTCATATCAAGTATGGAAAAAAATAAAAAAAACTGTAATTTGTGAAACTTTTTACGGGTAGAATATTCCCAGGCAGAATATTCAGGAACTTGCAAGTTTACTAGAAATGAAAAATTGGAATTTATTTAGAAGGAATAAAAAATATGGAATGAAAACCGCTTCAGGTGAAAAGATACGTCACGACGCTGAACAAGATAATAATCCATGCCGACTAAGAAATTCTGTAACAATGCATGATGTGATTGAACTTGAATAAAAACAATTGTAATATATTTGTTGATTGAGCGGTATAAAACTGAATACATATAGCCAAACGCAGGCACCGCATCGTGGGCAAGTCATGCAGAGAAGAAATTTAATGAAAGTATCGACCTTCCTGAACTTAAAATTAATGATCTCGACAAAAGCACAATGGTTTCCTGGCTTGTTAATGAAGCCTGAATCATTCAGTGTATGATATAAATAACTGACTTGCGAAATAGGCGAGTAGAGCGGCGAGAACGCAGCACGCGATGCCCAGCACGATGGCTGCAGTGCGCCAGTTGCAGTGTCGCGGCCACGACTTGCCGAGCGCCAGACCGCGGCCTGAGAAAGACGTGCCACGCGACCCCAGCGTGTTGCGCACCACAGGCAGCGTCGACAGCGCCCCGCCACCTGGACTGCTCATGCCCTTACTTGAGCTAAGAGTTCCTAGGAGCCTGGGGCAAAGTTCATTATTGTTCATTAATAATCTTGTGTTGCGCACCACAGGCAGCGTCGATAGCGCCCCGCCACCTGGACTGCTCATGCCCTTACTTGAGCTAAGAGTTCCTAGGAGCCTGGGGCAAAGTTCATTATTGTTCATTAAAAATCTTGTGTGAAACGGTTCACTGGAATCGATGGTATGCACAGAAGAAACGGTTTATGCATTTAAATGTTTAATTGCTCATTGCATAATTCTCGCTTTAAACATTTTATTCATGTAATATTCATGAATCATTTTAAGTGATGCGGGTCATGTAATTAAAAATTAAATTTGTTATGCAATGAGATGCACAGCAAATTATTTAATTAATTTGTAAAACATTGCGATCTACGAACATGCTGAGGCATAAATGAACCAATACATTATTTTATTTAGTATTTATTTGGTACAATTTTCTGAGAAAAATTGTGTTCTAATTTGTGAGCTCAGTTTTGTACAAGCGACCGACGAATGATTTTTATTCGTAGCTAATAAACATAATTAATAAAACGCCAATTAGTCAGTGAAGAAATATTCGTGTTATTCTAACGAAGTGCAAAGATTTCAACTCTCAATTACCTAACGGCAACGTAGAAATCCTTCAACACATCCATGCGACAACATTTCTTCTCGCTTCGAGTCACCGACATGTGGAACAGCCTCCCTGATAGCATCGTTGACGCTCCGAGTATGAACATTGACACTTCTATTCTATTCTATGTCTAACAAAATTCATCAAGAAGTCTCCGGGTTTGAAAACCATTATTTAAATTAAAATACAAAATTTAAATTAATATTCAAAGTGAACTTCGTACTTCTTAGTACACTTTTAACCCAACTGAAAAATAGTGAGAATAGTCCAGAGTCATTGTTTGTATCGCAATTTATGAAAGTTTTGTTACATTTTGATGGTTATTATGTGAAGTAGCTCAAGGAGCAGCAGCCGAGCAGCTCTGGAAGGCAATAGTACGAAATTGCGCTGCCAAGAACTCTTCAAATGCCTTCTAATAAGGACAATATTGGCCCTCAGCGAGCGCAACGCTAATGAGTAAGACATTAACAACTCAGCCAACCAATTCCCATTACATTCCTTCCTAATGAACGATTCCAAATGAGTCCATGGGACAGCCAAAGGCGCAATCTTACCTGAAAGAACTGCCATTTTTACAAGGCATGAAACAAATACTTGATAATCTAAAACTACAAGGCATTTGAAGAACTGAAAAGTTAATGTGCATAAAATAAACAAAACAAAAATGAATCATTCATGAGCAGATAAGTGGATTTAAAGCAACAGGAATTTGTTTTCACAATGTGAAAAGGCGCGTGTGATCAAGCGATTTCTTGCCCCTTCATTGAGAAAACTGACTTGATGAAATCTCTTAATTTTAAAAATGTGGTGTATAGTTGGAGCGGCGGAAAAGGTTGGCCAATGCAGTTTAAGATAATTTTTTTAAAGACAGTGACTGAGTGTTTAATATAGAGCTTCTTTGTCTTTTATAGCTTAGATGCATACAATTGTGAGCTCTTCAAGTTAGATTAATGCTCTTAAATATTTTGCATGCATGAAATTTCAAACAATATACGATTGGAATGTGATAAAAGAAGCTTCCGACC
The DNA here is from genome assembly GCF_000764305.2 of Hyalella azteca. Lineage (NCBI taxonomy): Eukaryota > Metazoa > Arthropoda > Malacostraca > Amphipoda > Hyalellidae > Hyalella > Hyalella azteca. The sequence continues at coordinate 255,351 of NW_025945128.1, read as the reverse complement.
GACATGAAAAAACCGTTCGCGAAAAAGCCTAGTTTTCATAAGAAGCCTCTCGCTATAACTTTGCAGAACATTGACGAAGAAACTAGACAAACTTTGCAGTAACAAGGAAATCTTTCCTGAGGAAAGTAAAGACGAACGATTCATAATTATTCATAGAAAATCTGGAAGCGTAGAAGTTCCTCCCACGAGGTGCGGTTCTGATAAGGCCACGGCTAATCACTTAAGTTAGTCAGGAAGTAACAAGAGAGGCATCAATTTTGCAGGATTTCATCACATCTGCCCAAAATGGTCGCAACAAAACTTTGCGAGCGACAACGGCTTGCAGCGCATTCTAAAGCTCATGTATTTTAGAAGAGCTCAAAAGAAGTACGGCAAGTCGCAAGCTTGTGTCACAAAAGGCTTCTTCGAGTTCTCAAGGAAAAACGTTTAATTTGAGAGCAGGGCCGCAGTGCAGGCAGATTGCGGGATTTATTATGCAAGAGCATCTCGAGTCTCGCAAATGCCCTGCCCAGACCAACCTTCATTCCTCAAGTATAAAATATTGCCACCATGAGAGCTCGGAATGCTTCAGTTGAGCGAAACATGCTAATGCAATGAATGGACGATTAGCCTGCATCCAATGACGCGGAAACGCGTTATGAGCAGCGAGTTATGACCAATCGAGAGAGCGATCGTTAGTTCATGACTTTGAAAGGTACAATTTCAAACTGGACAGCAATAATAAGTCTAATAGAATTATTCAACATTTGCTGATTAATACTCGATTAAGCTAGAATGATTTTTTCCAACTATAGATATGTTGTGCAAAGCTATGCAGCGTCTGGAATTCTATTTATAATAATTAAAAGCTTTCAGAAAGGATTAAAATCAGCGAGTTACTCAGGCAAATTATTATTGAAGAAAAATTCTTGATTCTTGCTATAGTTCAAATTATTTTACTTTCTCTATATCCAAGTAAAGAGTGCAAAAAACAATTGTGCAAAAAACGCAAAATTTACAATTAATCAAATTTCGTAGAAATTTTTATAACATTCTGCTGCAACGCGAATAAATAATTAATGTACCGGGGTTTCACTTGAATCGTTATTCGCGGTTAGGCGTGGTAGAAACAAATTGAATCAACATAGCATTGACGAAATACGCGTATAATCGAGTGATTAAACAGAGAGTAGAATAAACCAGTCAGTAATGTAAAATGGTTCAGCGATTTGACAAGGTGATGCAATGATCAGAGAAGGTAATTATCCAGAATATTGGGTGAATATACGACAGATATTAGCCTCAATTAGGTGCAATGATAACGTCGTAGAGCATGAATTGATTAAGCTAATAGTTAGATAACTAATTTGTACTAAATAAGCCTCGTTAACTTTTAACCTAAGGAAGTAATAAATTCTAATTGTATCTGGGAAGATAGGATACGAGATGAGATTATAATACGTCGAAATTGAAAACGAGTGTAAATTCGGACGAAGGTCATATTAGGCGAGACATTAACGACTTCATTTTTTATTGCGTTAAACGATAACTGGGCGAATTGGAATTTATATTCGAAATAAATAGGCTAATAATAATTCCATTAGTTTGCGTTCATGCATAATAAAATTCGATTATTAAGTTACATATAGGTAAAGTTCTTACCTGGGCTGAGGTTTAGAGGTGGGCGAGAATTCAGGTCCAGGAGGGGGGCCGTAAAATGCTGATCCTCCAGGGCTCTTGGCACCTCCCAGCACCCCTCCGTAGCGGGCATTGGTGCCGTTCACGAGGTAATCCGCTGTGGGGCAAACACAAAACTTCCATCAGTTTCATTGTTGCACTCTGAACTAATGAATGAATTGCTGAGACTTATTGCATATGCAATTTGCTCCTGATTTCGTTTAGTCAAACTAGGTATGAAAACCCCCATTTATTAAGATTTTATTAAGATTTTAAGTGCAAAGGAAAATATTCCTTAGTTTAAAGGGCAAAATCAATTGAATTCAATCAAATAGCTTGTAATTGAAAAGACACAAAAAAAATTTAAATTGATAAATTAAGTTCTATTATTAATAGTGAGAATACCTATCGCATGCACGAATGCCGACGTAAATTATTTATTTACAACCTATTGAGAACAAATAAGTAAGAAATTGAGTTGAGTTCCTCGGCAGACAATTGAGCAAAAATAATTTCATCGATTTTCTAACATTTGCGTAGATTGGAAGCCAGAAAAAAGGCCGCCAATTCATGACTTTCTTCGAAATGATGATAGGGTAAAATATCAAAGTTAATAATTCGTTTGCAACAATGGATAAAACAGAAAATTCACTTATCTCCCAGGAATGTTGCCTGGGCAACAAATTCAGCTTCGGACATGGTCCCAAAGAGCACTTTCGAGACTCTTACCAAGCCTTTACTCGCGATACTGAACTCAGAGACCGGGAATAACTTGAAGAAGTTCCGACACAATGGCCTTCTTTTGGCTCTTAGCCGCAGATTGAATGGCAACTGCACTTGTGGAGGATGTGTTCGCTCAAGTGAAATTCGGGGAGAAACACAAAAAAACGTCCAATATATGGGAACATAAACAAAATAATAATAAAAAACATTATGGCTGAGGATAAAATTGTCCATAAATGATAAATTTGTTCAAAATATTTATTTTAATACTTTACTTAGGAGATGAATCGTGATATACGAGAACGGAACAGCGTCATACATGACTGACATATGAAGCTGTGGGATGAAGTTGATACGACACAAAATTACCTTAGCAAAATATTTATTTCTATTTCCTAGCCAGTAAAGAAGTATGAATTATTGAACAAGTGATCATCATTTCTTATTCAAAAGTCAACGTTCCAAGTGAAAGCACCAGCTTCATTTATCCTTCCGTCTGCAATAGAAAACATTTCAATCTCGAGGGAACAATATCCCTTCTGTCCCTCATATGAGGAATTCATTTTACTATCTATGAGGAATTACTTTTACTATCTATATCAGAATACTTTAAGTTGCAGTGTAGCGAGTGTGGTGTACAGCCAGCAGACGAAGATGTTCACTCAGTAAAGGACAGTGCCGCTCGACGTGTGCTTGACGATGTCAGTCACAAGTTATGGCTTATTCAAGACGCTCAGCCTAACAATAACGTGATGCATTGATGGCAGGACAGCGGTGGTAAGAAAGTGAATATTTGTTTCCTCTAGAGAAGAATGATCAAACATGAATGTGAACATAACTAAAATTCTGACGAAAAAAAACTGAATTGTAAAAAGAGGTTAATTTTTCCCTATTGTGAATAAAATGTGATAAAATCTTAAATTGTAAAAAATATTTTCTCGGCCTCTTAAAGCGGATTTTTCAGGTTGGCGTTGTCGTTCGTTAGAGAGAGCAAGGCTAGTCCCAATTTGGTGCGCTTGCGTTCTCGAGCAGACACCTTACGATGCCATTATCCGACCCTTGTGAGGAAGAGCTATGCCACCAGCCAATCTGAATACAAAGGGCCTCATAATGTGCTCATGGAGGCGTCAAACAAAGAAAAAAACGCGACAGGTGAGTCGTGAACGATAGCGGCAAAAACGATCTTTCTTGCCTGAACTTACGACGTTGAGATGTTCAGGGACCGAGAAAAGAGGAAGGGAATTCTTGTGGATTTTATATTTACAGATTTCTTGAATGCCACTACGTCGATTTCTGCATGGAGCGAGCCGAGTGTTATTGTTTTCTGACCACGACGTATGGTGATGAATCGAGGAACACATTTAAATACTCGAATTTCGTTTATTCGTAGTCATTTGCACGTTAGATTTATACAAGTTTTATGACTTATGGAATTAGTTCAAATGACATATTTCTTCATAAAGTTTTTCAAGTAGAACATAAGACAATTTTTTACTGCTAACAAAATTACACGCAAAGTAACTCTTTTCTGTTAAACTGAGTAGAATAAAGCTCATATAGCAGACATTAGGTGCCTAACTCACGGTCAAAGTTGTTCGTAAAAGTTAAGCATAGACTACTCTCAAACTGAACAAAAGTAAGAGCATCAGCGCTTGTTAAATATTTATTAATCCAAAAAAAAGGCGAATTATTTTTCTACTGAATTTGATTGTCTACTTGAAGATTTGCAGGGAATTTATTTATAATGACATTCTAAGTTACTCGCGATTCGATCTTTTTAGCGCATTTTTTCATTTGTAGAAAAAATGCACTATTGTGCTCGCCATGTCCGTCTGTCCGTCTGTCTGTCTGTCTGTCTGTCTGTCCGTCCGTCTGTCCGTGACCTCAAGTTTTCGTCGACGAGAAAATGCGCTCTCTGTCACTCACTGCAGTGAATACTGAGTTATATTTTTTCTCATAATTTTAGTGATATTGCATGCAAAGCATATCATGTGGCGCTGCTTGGGTTGTTTTATGAAGAAACATTTAAATTTCATTGCCTATTGAACTCTTCTTCCATGGTTCATTGAGGTTGATTCGCTTTTTAGCGCATTTTCTCATGTATGGAAAAAATGCACTATTGTGCTCGCCAAGTCCGTCCGTCTGTCTGTCTGTCTGTCCGTCTGCCTGTCCGTCCGTCCGTGACCTCAAGTTTTCGTCGACGAGAAAATGCGTTCTCTGTCACTCACTGCAGTGAATACTGAGTTATATTTTTTCTCATAATTTTAGTGATATTGCATGCAAAGCATATCATGTGGCGCTGCTTGGGTAACTATAACATGTAAGTCGTAATAGTGAAGAAGATAAATAGGCTTTACTTTGCGGAGACCAGCCCACATATGTTGTGCGAACTTACACAATCGACAACGAGAAGTCAATAAATATTTATTTTTGATTTATGGACATTTCCAAAAGGCCAAAAGTAAATAAACGAATCTACTGATTGGGATCTCATCCTAAAGGCTAACAGAAATCTAAAATGGCAGGTAATCAACTGCTGGTCAATCAAAGCGTTGACCAGTAAACGTTCATTTCTGAACGCGATCACTGCACAAAACTTGCTCAGAATGAGTATTGTGAAAATTAACACGAAACTGTCAATAATTTTTGGAGAACATTACGAAGGTTTAATCTCCAAATTGAGGCTTAACTTTGTTGTTTGTGCCCTTGTCAAATAAATATTCCTGACGTAAACTTAGACTCGCTGATAAGGTTTCACTTAAAACGCTCTGAACATGTTCTATTTATGTAAAATCATTATTATATAGCTACTCTAAAAGTACAGCTCCGTTCAGGTATGCTATCATATAAATTATATTAAACTGAAATCATCTACTGATCTTGAATAGCGATCATTACACTAAATGTAAATAATTAACTTTGATAATGTATGCGTCATTCACATTAACCTGAAGATAAAAATCACATTCTTAGTTCCCTCGGGCTTTAATGTTTGTTATAGAAATTATTATAAAAATTATTTGAATGAAATGGAAAAAAAGCTCACTCGATTATTTGACGGGGCTTTTCGTTTAAACTTTATTCCTTTTGCGCGCATGCAACCTGATTACTGAAGAAATGAAAGTTCACTGAGGTAATTGCGGCTTCTATAAAATCCCCATAATAATACACAATTTTTTTCCAGATATCTTGAAACGAATTAATAAAAAAATGAACAATTCACACGCTCATCGTGCTGCACGCCAGGAGAAGCACTGCTGCCAGAGAACACGAAAGTACTTGATGGTGACTCAAGACTTAGTATATACAGCTCAAAACATATAATTCTAAGCAATAAATGCCACCAGTGCTGGGCCCATACTTTCAAAAAAAGTTAAGAGATCGTAAGTTCATCAGCCAATCATTGACCGCCTTTCAAGCAAAATCCACCAATCACAGACAAGAAAATAGAGCGTAAGTACTTACGTTAACTTAGCGAATTTTGAAAGTATGGCCTCAGAACATTAACTAACCGTGTGAGAGGAAGACTGTGTTGGTGGGTTGCTGGTAGTTGTCGTCGGGGTTGTCAAGGTATTGAGGCGATGGTTGGCCGTTGGATCCGCCATTCATGTTCACCATTCCGGCCAGCATCGTCGCTCCACCTGCGCGGCAAATTCCAGTCAAGGTGTCAGTAACCAGTATATTAACTTCCCTTTTTATTTTTTTAGAACATCACCCCAATACAAATTTAATGTAGACAAGATCATAGCTATTAAATCACCATATTTACGAAGGAATCGATAACTTGAGCATTCCAAGACAGAACGACGATAATTGCTCTATCTTTCTACTGTAGTATTTTATTCGCAGTACATATTTACGATAAATTGGTATTGGACAATAAACTACGAAACTTTGACTGCAGGCGTAAATAAATTACTGCAAAAAGCAAAGAAATCGAATAGAGTACTTGCGCTAAACTTCAGTAGTGAAAAAGTCCATAAAATTTAGCCATATTATGCAGAGAATACACTTCTATATAATCAAGCCATATAATGAATGTGTTCAGACCTGCAGCAGCAGCAGCGGCGGCCTGTTGAGCAGCTCTGCGCTGGGCGGTCAGTAGCGGGTGGTGATGAGAAGGACCTCGTGGTGGCACCTCAGGCGGCGCAGGGTCTGGCGGTGTCACTGCTAAATCTGACCGGGAAACTGCTTCATTTAGGCTTAATTCTTGACAATGCTTCAAAGAATATAACGCAGTACTCACTGCAGTGAGTGACAGAGAGCGCATTTTCTCGTCGACGAAAACGTGAAGACACGGACGGACAGACAGACGGACGGACGGACGGACGGACAGAAGGAAGGGCGGACGGACAGACAGACAGACACACGGACATGGCGAGCACAATAGTGCATTTTTTCCATACATGAGAAAATGCGCTAAAAAGAATTTTAAAACGTATTAAGTGTTTTATATTTATTTTATCTTATATTATTTTTTATTTATTCAATTATTAATTTATTTATAATATTTTATTTTCTCTTCGCAATAGTATAAAAAGTGAACTCAAAAAATGTGAAGCTGCAGTACACACGCATAAAAAAGAATAAGGGCAATGCAACAACGCATAGGGTTACGGTGCGCTTCAGATTCAGATCCATAATTAGTTGGCATTAGAATTAACGTTAAAAACTCGAAATAGTAGATAGCTCGAAAGCATACAGTTTGCAGAAGAAATATCGAGTAGTTTTATGAAGAAACATTTAAATTTCATTGCCTATTGAACTCTTCTTCCATGGTTCATTGAGGTTGATTCGCTTTTTAGCGCATTTTCTCATGTAAGGAAAAAATGCACTATTGTGCTCGCCATGTCCGTCTGTCTGTCTGTCTGTCTGTCTGTCCGTCTGTCTGTCCGTCCGTCCGTGACCTCAAGTTTTCGTCGACGAGAAAATGCGTTCTCTGTCACTCACTGCAGTGAGTACCGAGTTGTATTTTTTAACATTAAACTTCATCTGAAACTTCTGCATGTCAGCAACTAGTGATCTTACTCCGGTCCGAATTATCTAATGGTTTAGTTAGATGCATGCCCCTCATAATTCAACGGCAAATCTGGATTTTTGTGGTAATTCTGTGTATAAAGAACATTTATTTCATACACATAAAATATTTCACAATTTGGCTTATATATGATGCGTTTCCACAACAAAGTTTCAAGTCGCGGTCAATCATTAAAGCTTATCAGTTGGACGCTAATCACCATTCTATCATCGCAAATCATATAACCTAGTGAAAAAGTTCAACACTATATAGTTGAGAGGTTAGGTGCTGGTTAATGTCGAATAAAATAGTGGTTGCTAAAAAAGTTGTAACAGCGTGGCACATAATGTTTATAATAAGTTTTTACATGTAATATATTGTCATCCACTGAGTGTAAATTGTTTCGACAGAAGTACACCTTACAATTATAAGCAAATGCATTTTTATCTTGCACGAGTTGCAGCGTTATATTAACTTTTCAGCTTACAAGTTCGTTCAGATCATCTATGATTGTTCTTATTAAACGTAAACTCTTCAGTCCTGCTTTACCAAAACATTGTAGCAGCCGCAGCGGTAGCACTAGAAGAGCATAATGACGGCAACACGGGCGGCATTTTTCAACTCTAGATTTTTGCTCTATTTCACCACTCAAGAAGCAAAACAAAGAATTCCCGCATTGGTCTGGCAAGTAAACAAAATCGTAAAGAACTGCTGAGGCGGGCTGAGACCGAGTTGCTGGGCCCGAGGCACTGTCCTGTAATATATTTTCTTCCACATTGGCTTTCCAATTCCTAGATTTCAACATTCTTTTCGTCTCGCTGCGCCGAATTTACCTTCGACTTGTTTTCACGCACTTTTTGTCCTGCACTTCAATCAGGTGTTTGGCCACTGAATTATCTCAGTAACTGGAATTCTTTAGAGGGTTCAAGCTCGTTTAGAGTTAGCGAGACGCTGAATGCTCAAATAAAAGTTTTTGGTAAATTCGCACGAGGATTCAGGCGCGAGGCACCAGTTATCAAAGCGAATTAAATTACCAAAAACTAGAAGAGGGAAACTACTCTCGTAAATTTTACTCGTTTTAGGAGCAGAAGTCAAAGCGTAATTTCCTTTACTCGAGGATTTTTTACGAGGATAAATAACTTGCCTGTGATTTTCACGTGAACAAATTTGTTTCATACGATAGACTAATTTGGTAGAGGTTTTATGAATTTGGACGACATATTTTTATAGTACCTGAGAAATGCTTTCAACATTCATAGGAAAAATATGTATATTTCATGTCGGATAGACCCAACCATCATGTGGTAATGAATGTAATTTTTTACACAGAAATAAACTGTGGAGCGAGCATTTTATTGACGTTTTACACGGTTGCCATGAGCACTCTGCGACTTCATTGATCGCTCTTTAGACGCATACGTATCGGTCGGTCAGTTTGTACGCTCAAACCCCAATAAATTAATGTTTTTTCATGCCTCGTTTGGTAATAAATTGACCTAGAAATAAAAAGTGTTGCTAATTTAGCTGTTATATATTAAATAAATTTTCCGAATCAATCCTTCTCAGGAAAATACTTCTAACATTTAACGAAGCCGATCAGAAAGATTTTTAGTAATTCATTTGGTTTTAGATACATCAAAACCTGTGGAATTAAAAAATACAAGGAAGCATTCATGCACCACATGACCAGCACTGGAACTGACGCGTTTAATAAAAGATTGGACATGGCATGAAATTCTCGACCAGAATTTTCCCCGGTGAGCTCATGCCTTTGCTAAGTGAGATTTGAAGGCGCAAAAAGATTCTCAATTTGTAATGGAAAATAATTGCACCACACTATCAAACTTTAAATGCAGGCAAGATCGAGAAACTTATGAGACTTCTCCAGGTAAAAATGAAGAGAGTAATAAAACTTTTACTTCAAAGTTGTTCATTAGAGTGAAAATTGCTGAATGCCTACTATACAACAAGAAGGTGGAAGAGGCGAAGCTGTTTCTTTATTTCTTAAAATGAATTTCTGCTTGTTTACTTCTATCCACATGAAGTGTTCAAGTTACCAAGGCCATTTTAATAATTTAAAATCGACTTGAACCGCACAAATTGTTGAGGAAATATTGTCACTCGTGTGCAATGCAGTTTCAGACCGTTGAGCCCATAAAATTTTCTAGATTCAAAGAGATATTTCCATTGTGATCTCATCGCCGACGACGAGCTTGTGTGCGGCGCAGAATTTTGTCATAAATTTGTAATCAAATTTCCGGCGCTCACAAATTGTTTGGACTTATCGCTACCCGGAGCGCCTTACGCTCCTTGCCAGCCGCGGCGCCTTTGCTAAGTACAAAGGCGTACTTTATGCCCCGTCACATCGCTGCTCATACGCCTTTGCTGCTCTCCTTCCAAGCGAACACAAACCCGATCTATATTTCTTACTTCGCCTTACGTACTTTGTACATATTAAGACTTTCAGACTACACTTTGCTTCGTGGTCTCATACTTAGGGCTTCACTCTGCCTTGCGGTCTCACTGCTTCAGGCTACAATCTATCAGATGGTCTCACGGTTTAAGGCTTCACATAACCTATTGGCCTTACTGCTTTAGGCTTCAATTTACCTCCTGGTCTCACTCTATATCAGTGTCTCATTGCTTTGGGTTTCGCTTCAAGTTGTTGTCTCAATATTCAGATACTTTTTCTGCTTCAATTTCTTCAGTATCCAGCCTGATCTCATGGTCTCGGCTTTTCAGGCTTAGCTCTATTTCATGGTCTCAAAATATCATGATTTATTTTACCTCACTTTAATCCGCGCCTAGAATTACACTGGACCTCATGGTGTCAATACATCGACCTTCAATTCATTTAATTAACTCAGTATATATACGTTTCGATTTACTTCACTTTATCAGCTTTTTGGGCTTTGAGTTACCTCATGCTTTATTGCTTCATGCTTCATGTTCTCATGCTTGTGTTGTTGTGTACTTCATTTATTTAGCTTCCCCTTAGGCTTAGATGTGCCAGTTTCATTACCTATATCTCATATACCACCGTCATCAAATTATGCCTTGCTCCTCGTGCAAATATTGGGATAATTCGTTCATTGCCATAATTTCTCAAATATTATATTATGTGAAATTATTTATTCTTTGCTAATAAAATGTAAGGCTTCATTTCTCTATTGAGTGGCTCGGCTCTACCTCGCGGTAAATGTATTTTGTTTTCATTACGTTAGATATCAGGATTCTTCCTGGTGGTATCGCGCATTCATCAATTTCAAGTATAATTGCAAGTGAATGGTTGCCATGAGCGATCACTCCGCCATCAAATAAAAAGTTTCAGCAAGTTTAGCGTACAGCGCAGTAGGCCGATAAAAATTTACTTTTCAGCACGGGTTTTGAAGCTCATAGCAAAGATTACTAGGCTTAAATCTTTACGCAAACGTAAAAGATTTTTCATTTCGTGGAAAAAACTACACGAAGTTCTAGATTGAAGGCATAATATAGCAGCTGTTTAAATCGCTCGATGATTACGATGAGGATACCTGGTATTAAAGTTTAAAGAAATTACCAGTATTCTATTCGTATGATCTGCCTACTACACTGCGTGGGAGCCGCAACGTCTTTCTTTAACTACAAACATTTTACAACAACAGGTAATATACATGGAATGTTGGGCGACTTTGGGCCGAATATATCTGACATTGAGATTTAACATACCATATTCTCACTCGACTGCAAGCTGCACTGACTGGAATTGCGCGATTTGTGGGAGCCTAAGGTAAAGGACTTGATGATATAACGTAAAGAACCTGAAAACCTAACCTAGAGGACCTATCGACCTAAGGATAAGTACTTAATTAAGGAGCTAACGTAACGGACCTAAGGATCTAAGGACCTAACGTAAAGGACTTAATTACCTAACGTAAAGGACTCAAGGACCTAACGTAAAGGACTTAAGCCTAACGTAAAGGACCAAACGTGACTGACCGTTGTCGATAGCGTGCATGCGGGCGCGCAGGCTGGAGTTGATGTCTGCGCTCTCGGCGTAGGTCGTGTCCGAGTTGTTATCGGACGACGACACGGACGGAGGAACGCGCCGAGTGCCCGCCGCTCTGCGGTGTTCGTAGTGGTCCCCAGAGCTGCTGGAGTATGCAGGAGGGTAGTAGTCGGGAGGCAGGAGGCTAGGGTTTGTAAACTGGGACGTGTCGCTGCCTCCTGTGAAGTCCCCACGCTCTTCCTCGCCTGCCCCGTCCACGGGCGTGCGGGGACCGCGGTGGGAAGAGTCTAAGTCCCCTGATGGCAGGATTAACGTTCGAGGGTTATATAAATATATATATACATGAAGAAGTCAGGAATTTTGTTTTAATTTATTTGTGATTGCGTTTCAATCAGGAAATAAAACTTCCACCATCAGAGTTGAAAATAAATTTAAATATGGATATGTAATTCACGTTAATCAGAGTCACTCTCCGCATATTCTATTATTAAACTCGCATCCTACATTATTGACATAAAATATTTTATTTGAACGCCTTTTGCTGAACGGAAAAACATGATATTTTTCAATGACCATCCAATTAGCCATCGTCCAGAGCAATAATCCATTAGAAATTCATGATATTATACGAGTATCTTTATATTATATTATACGAGTATCTATTCCACTGCAAATGAAGCAATCACAAGTGCTAGAAATTATTTTGATTTAGTTAGTTATTTAGCCTATCCATGATCTTATAAAACGTGAGCTAATCTGAGTTAAAATAAGTTACCTGCTTCACAGAATGTGTAAGATAATAACTTTATTAGAACTTAATTCGGTCTGCTCTTAGTATGCGCGTCTGAAAATAATAACTGGCATACCAGTTTTTTTACGGAGGTTGTTGAAATGGCAAATTACCTTCGTCATTATATTAACTAGAATTAGGTCTATACTTCAGATAATCATATACTAATAAACACTCTCAATTTAGAAACATTTTAATACTGAGGCTTGTGATTGATCAGTTCACAGGAAGGCATTGGATCACGTCTCTCGTGGTGCCTGAATTAAGCAAATTACAGAGCTCCAGCAATGATTGATGATTGCCTGAAACATTAAATAAACTGGCCTCAGCTGGCGAGCTAATGAAACAAAGTGGCCTCGTGAGACTGACTGTCCTGCAAGGTGAAGTTATTTTCTAACTAATGATGTGTTTGACCGTGAGCTTATTAACGATTTTATATTCCCCGTAGACCAGAAGTATCTCGATAGTAAACGATTACCCATAAATGTGACGATGATATACGAGCAGTTTATCGCTCTCTTGGGATGCTGTAACACGAACGATAAGTTCGTAATTTATTGAAAGCTTCCTTGAAGTCAAGTTTGTGTAAGTGCCCCACAAGCAGCAACCTGAGATTACGGAAGGGTCGTTTCATTAGGCAAATGCGGCGGCGGTGCGATATTAGCCGTCGGCTGTTCTTTGCCGCGCTTTATGACCCGACGCAACGCTTTTTTTTAATGAAACGCCTATCTTTTATAACTAGCGAAGCTTCAACGGTCACGGATTACGACCGTACGTGATCAAATGCTGTCATCAATGCATCGGAAAAGTTGTTTTATTTTTATGCATGGTTTACACTTGCATCCAGTCAGTGCGTTCAAATTCGCGGAATAATGAGGGAAGCTGTTGTTTTCGATAGAAGCGAAGTCATAAAGCGGGACAAGCTGCAACGTGTCCGACTTAGAGCAAGAATAACAGGCCCAGTAGTTTTTCTCTTGATTGCTGAAAAATAATACGTATGTTACGAATGATAATTTTATAATAATATGAACAAAAAGTAAAGGAGTATTAATAATATTATAAAATCAAGCCATATGAATGAAATTTCATATAAAATGAAATTGAATTATAAATATTTACCCAACAAAAATATTTAAAATGGGTCAAAATATATAATATTGAAAATTAAGGTCCTCCTATTCCTTGGTAAAAATGTTTGTCTTGAATAGTTACAGCAATATTAATGTTTGATACTTTAGTGACACTCACTGATGTTATTTCACTGAAGCTGCTCTGATGTAAACACTAATATTTTTCTAATATACCGTGGTACGCAAGTCGGAACTGCTCTATACCGACTATACGTAACGTAAAACAGCCTCCCTCATTAAGGATTAACTTAATTGAGAATATCTGGTAAAGAATGTAAAATCTACATTTTTTCTAGACTATAGTTTGCATGTAACTGGAATTAGAGAGTAGGAATAGAAGCTTCGTAGACGCAGGGTAACCTTGCTAAGTAATTCCGTGACCATCGGTCGTACTGCCGTTATTAAAGTGTAAGGTGCAGCAGATTAGCACGGTTATGAGAAGCTTAACACTATTTTTAGTTGCAAACGAAAATTAAAAATTAACGAAAATATTTGATATATAAAGAATAGAAACGATACAAGGTTTGTTTTAATGCCTTAAAAAAATACCTCCATCTGCTCAATCAAAGGTTTCCAATATACTAGGTTGGGCAATGCGATTAGATTATGGACATTATTTTACTCCGTACTGAAATCTTAGTTAAAAATTTGATTGGGGGCAAAAATGTCATAGAATGTGAGAGTCCTCATATTTTGAAGGCCGGAAAAGATGACAAATTTTTCAGATTTTAATAACTTTTCTACGTCGCCCCGCCACTGGGGCTGACTTGCGTCTGAAGACGAGGGTGGCACGCGCCGAAGTCTCACCGCAGTCTTCTGTTCTTGACGCAGATCCCGGCCTCTGGCCTGCGTTTGAAGACGATCGAGAGGCTTCGGAATCTTGTTAGTCTGATTAACAACTGTATCAGATTAACTGGAGGGAGCCTTATTGATTAAATGTCTTGAATCAGATTAGCTGCAACTCAGGCGGCACTCGTCGAAGACTTTAATCGCGGGGCGGCAAGTAGGGATGAAAAGTTCGTTACTTTGCTCTAGAGGATTATGATCACCTAAGTTGATCATTATTCGTGTCTTAGAACATAAGAATTTACAATCAATCTTAGTTGTAAAAGAATACCAAAGATTTCATAATGATAGATAATTTCATGTTGAAAAAGAATTGTTGCGAACACAGCGACCATTTGCTCGCAAAAATGATTTTGCCGACACAAAGATAGATAAATTGAATAATAGGGTGCGTGTAATACTGAGGCAAATAAAGTAAAAAGTTTTGTCAGCTACATACTAGACGTGAGTTAGTTGCTGCTCGCAGCAGATGCGGTCGAGATTCGTTGTCTCTATTTCATCAATGGGCGTCAGAGCGCAGAAGGAAGCGGCAAAAGTTCTGCAGTTGAGGCCCATTTGAGCAGCAATACAAGGGACAACATCGCCTCATCCTCAAACTTGGATTATGATGGAGACCCTCGAGCGTCTCAAGAAAGACGTCCGCAATTTCCCTTCAAAGAAAAACCTTCAGCTTCCCACAGGAAAATGGACCTCGAAGAGGAAACTTCAGAAACTTTTACTCAAAACACGCACGATTACAAATGTGATGTATTGAAATATTTTCAAGAATAAAAGATAAGGTATAGAGTACAAATTACCAAATCATAGGCTTTTTGGAAAAATACGATTCAAACGATCTGGTTTTTAGAAGTCCATAACAAAATAATAATTTAAAATTATTTACCCCATATTACTAAACACAGACGAAACATGGTATATTGGAAGAGTGAAGGATGTATGTAGGGATAATGTATTTGGAAAAATGTATAATGTCTTCGAATGGTAAAGACATTTTGTATGTACGAAAACTACCAAGTAATTTTATTTGAAAGCTTTAACTTTGAAATAGAAAATGTAAAAATATAAATTTGAACTGCAAGTATTTGTTCTTCATGACCAAAGAAGCAGCAGTTCACCGGAAATTTCAAGAAGATGGTACCGGAAATTTCTGGAGACGCCACAAGAATTGAATTAAGACAAAATATGCACTTACGCATTGATTTAAATATAGGAAAATGTCTAGAAAAAGTACAAATTATTAAGATATACGAGAGATTATAACATTTCGAAACAGCTGGATAATTTTAAAAGTTTCATAAGCATTTGGTAACCGAGCAAAATACTGCAAACTCATGATGTATCCAACTCTTATGAAGCATGAGAAAATA
Organism: Hyalella azteca; assembly: GCF_000764305.2. NCBI lineage: Eukaryota > Metazoa > Arthropoda > Malacostraca > Amphipoda > Hyalellidae > Hyalella > Hyalella azteca. The sequence goes on along the minus strand of NW_025945128.1, from coordinate 239,834 downwards.
TTTCTCCATAAATATTAAGCCAGTTTTTCGTCGGGTTTGTGACATTGAGCTGTTTTATTTTGCTTAGAATCATCCTTGGAACAAAGAAAGCTCGTTAAGCATAAATGAAAGAAAAGCCGCCTTCTTCCGTGCGTTCCATGATCCATGCATCACAAAAGGTCCCAAGAAAGAGTCAGCCGAGAGCCCAAGCTACCACATAGGTCTTCGTTCCTCTGTTTCATGGATTAGCATTTGAAATTCATAAGATTAAGAGGATCAGAATATTTGGACGACGTCATCCATAAACAATGAGGAAATGAGAGTGGTCGTGCATAATGAACTTCTATCTTCTGAAGCTTTAGCGGGAAAAATGTTGAAAGCCGTCACCGTTGACTTGCGTTGCTTCAAGCCACAAGACTCATGGTGCTGAAATTACTCTAAATATTATATCAAACTAACAAATAATACATCAGAAGCTTGTTCATTCGAGAGAGAAGAAAAGTTTTGTAACTTATTTACGCTGTGAATAATTATTATTTTATTCACATGAGCCTGACGAGTCTTAATAATTATTATAAGTTAAACATATGCAAATTTTGAGGAGTCAAATCAAAAGCTCAGATGAATTAATAATTATTTCAAGTTTCACGATTGTTCAAATGAGCTAAGTATTATTTTTTACATAGCATCGTTTATAAAGTAATGCATCTCAAAAGAGAAGTAATGATGAAGTAAATGAGAAGTTCGCTAATGAAGCGTCAAATATATCATGATGTAATACTAATTCGTCGGGATAATAAAACTAATATGCTAGGCAAAAGACCGCCCAATTTCCTGAAGATGGAGAACAACAAACAGCCTGGCATTTACCAGCAGAATCTTGATAAGGTCAAACTTAATTAATGACGTTCACGTCAGACAGTCAAAGAACCAAAATGTCAGTAGCTTTAAAACTGCATCCTGATCTGCACGCCCCGCTTGGGCTTCACGCAACACGATAGCAAAAAAAAAAAAATTATTAAGAGTATCTTAATCACGATTTCCCCTCATATTTTGAATTTTCAAACCAGATGATATTTCAAGAGAATTCATACCGACACGAATTCAGTCACCAAGTTGTAGAAGGTATCATTCGTTCTTGTATTTAATATCTAAGTTTGCACTTGGCAGCTCTCTTTAAACGTGTCAAATGAGGTTAGTCAGAGAAGGAAGACGAGTGATCGTAGCTGATTTTTCCACATGATATAATAATCATATGATAAACCGCATTGGCTACAGATCGAAGAATTCAATCATAATTTTTGCCGCACAATAATTATTCCACTTTTATTCTGTTGTGATGATTTCTCAGATTATTTGTCGCTTTTTTCATTTATTTATGTGTAAACTCTAACAAAATATTCGGATTCACCAGGAGATGAAGTTTTTCAATACGATAATTCCTTGTCAGTTATTGAGGCTCAAACAAGAATTCCGATTTATCGATGACAGATTTTCTGTCGTTGAGGTTTATCTTCATCCATGTCTTCGAGAAAATAGAAACTTATCGATTTGAGATAAATAAATATCATAGTTTCTTCCAGATTCACTGGGGATTGAGTTCAAATTCTTTGCAGTGACAGTCCACTCTTTGGAGCAGCATCTTTATTTATACAGAATTAAAAATGTGCCGCCAGTGCATGACTTTTGCCGCAGGATTCTCGCTTCATTTTCCTCCAGTTTTTTTTAGTGGGTCCGGTCTGGAAAAGAGGCACGGAACTTTTTCCAAAATGAATACCACTGAAGAGCCTCCCGAGGAGTGCAAAAATTCGGGCTTCAATTTGTTGTAATGAGATTGGAGGTTTTTCAAGGCTTGGTTAAGGAGTGAGGAAGTGCAAGAATCATTCTATAGCAACTGTTCATTGGACATTTTTAAACAACTTGTATTCCAATATACACAAAAAAGTTGCTGAAGACATATACTACGATTTTCTCTATTCCATTTGCTTATGAAGACCTTATGGACTCAACAAACAAAGATTAAATCACTGATTTATGAACGTGAGCGGCAAAATTTTAGTTTATAGCAATTAGACATTTTGTAGACAGCTTGTAGACATTTTAGTTTACAGCAATATCTACAAGGAAGAACACTTTAAGCTCGTATACAAGGGAGGTACCAATTAAGAAAATTACGGGAAATATTTACCGAGCCTGAATGATTTCACCATTAAAATTGCCAACCATTCCTGTTAATTTCAGCCGATAAGAAATGGATTACTTTACTAATTCCCGACATGAATATACAAAGAACTGAAGCAACTCTCCTAATAAATCCGAATATCTAACGAACTTTGCCGGCTTTAAATTTAAAGGCATTAAATACAAATAATTAAGTCTCGCCATCCAAGAAGGCCATCTTGCAAGTCGTGTCGAGAACATCAGCAATTAAGGGGACGCCCAATACTCATTATAGCCACACCTGCGACACCAGACTGGCCGCTGCTCTATAGTTCGTATACAACCCAGCCTACGAGGCTTCCTTATTTCTTAATGGCAAAGATAATATAAATAAATCACGTACACTGAAATATTTTGAAACTTAGATATTCATGAGCAAGAGATAATTGATGAAAGTGAGGAATTGTTTAAGTTAAACTATGTTCCACGATACTATTTTTTACCTCGATGTTTTTCGATCGAATGAAATATCAGCAAAAAACAAAGTTCCTTCGTAAATTTCTGGAAGAAAAGATTGTTTTGAACGCCTGTGCAGAGTTTTTATCATATTCCTAATTTAAAATATATCCGTTTATTTGAACATTTATCACTTTAGCCGCAAGTAGCACTAAGTGCTACTTGCGATCTCTTAACTTTCAAAAAAGTTAAGAGATCGTAAGTTAATCAGCCAATCATTGACGGCCTTTCAAGCAAAATCCACCAATCATAGACAAGAAAAAAGAGCGTTCACTAAGCGAGTTTTGAAAGTATGGCCCCTGGTCATCAAATTGACGGTGACACACCTCTGAATTATCAACACACAATCCCGAAAGAAAGTGACTCGGTTTCTTTATTATAGACACACTTGGTGTCTTTTGTTTTAACACACTTGGTGCCTTTATTATAGAAACACTTGGTGCTTTTATTATAGACACACCTGCAGTCCATAGAGACCCTATACCCTTAGCGCCTCGAGCAAGCTAATCCAAGTCTTGCAAGCCACAATAAAGCGATGGTGCGGCTTTGGCAGCCACCAGGTACGGCAGCCAGGACAACTTGTCTCCGTAATGAATGAGGCACCCGAAGAAAAGTTGCAGCAGTTAGAAGTTCTGATAGATCATCAGAGGGGAAACGCGCCCTGGAAACGTTCGAAGTTGTCCATTACACGCTTGGGGGATCAGCGCCAGCAGCGAGGGAGCCGCGCAACTGCTCCAAACGCTGTCGTCCATGCAAAGTCAGCCAGGAACATTGATGGCTCCTCAGGTTAACCTATAAATTTAGCAATAATCTTGAGACAGCCGGCAGCTGAGGGCAGCTAGACCTCAGATTGTCTCCGTCCTTATGGGACAACTTCAGCTTGAGACACTCAAGTTTGAGACACCCGTCTTGATCGATTGTAGACCCAAATGAGAGACTCAGTGGACCCCGACAAAAGCAGTAATTTGTTGCAGGCAGAACTATTACCTCTACCTTCCCGATTTCTGATTGCGTGTCATTCGGAGACGATCTCTATTGTCGCGTACATGAGCTTCTTCATTGCTTCTTAATATTAATCCCAGAAGTGAGGAAGTCCTTGCCAGAATCGTTAATTTTCTTCATTTGTTGGATGAAATTGATACTTTAATAGTTTATAGCATACAAGCGTTGCTCTTCGATAAAAAAGACAAAATTTGACAAAAAAATAGATGAAAATTTTAAACGCTCAAATTTTTGTAATAACTAGAATCAAATCAATTATGATTGAGTGCTGCAGGAATAGCAACTAGCATGTAAAAATACTAATGATATTAGAGTAGGAATAGTTATGTCCAGTATGCAACGTTGTTCGCGTTAAGCTTCAAGTGGTCTTCCTTGACCAAAATACATTCTTCACAGTTCAACACACAGTTCCAGTTAGCTGAAATAAGCATATGGTGAGCACAGATCTCGAGGTAGCTATAACTCGTCGCTTCAAGGCAATTGTTGCATATCCAGACGCGTATTAACGCACCTCTCTCCCGGTGCGAATGCCAGGCGTGGGGCAATATAAGCAGTCATGAGCCACATTTCTTTATCCGCTCACTACAGCAAACGCTGCAACGCGCCTGTCGCCTCCCAGCGATACAAGGAAGCACTTGTTGCTCACAAATGACGACAGGCAAGAGCTGTCCCGTGTTCTTCACCCGTAATGCAATCAGGTAACAACAGCAACTATTACCATTAACTAAGTAACTAACCAGTGATCTACTCAAGTTCCTCTTATCAAATTTTTTCACATGATATAATAATCATATGATATAATAAGTATATTTTACTTTGTGTAGATGTAGCCATGCATACATAGCTAATGAATGAAGGGCGCCAGAATGTCAGTACAAGTGTGAAGATTGCTTAGTTTTACCCTGCTGCAACATGTTTGTCAATTCAAAGAGACAAAGACATACAAAAACAATTGATTAGATAAAATGGAAACATAGACAGGAATGGACAATGACAATTATTTATTATTGTAAATGCTTCTATTGTTGTGGCGAAAAATCACCGCATCAAGTGATTATCCAGTCATTTTGGGCAAAGTCCAAACCCTTCTTCAAACTAGTATTGGACGATAGTGGATGACAGTCTTTTGTGGGAATTGTGCGAAGCAGAGAGCTAAATTTTTCTTACAATTAAATTCTAGAAATTAGGATGGTAACTTGAAATATATTTGTTCGAATAAACGAGTGTATTTAGCCAAATAGAATAATAGGGAAGTTTGTGTTGAACAGAATGCCAATCAACAAATATTGGATTCATTATTAAATTCGTCAGTTTATCAAATATTGAGAGCCTAATATTTCGTCAGGCAGTGGAATCATTGACCGATTAATGGCGTATTCATAACGTAGCAGTAAATATCGGGTGAAGGTGCCTTGGATTTCGTTAAAAACGTCGCACTTAATTATAAGGAGTGGCTTCATAACGCATCATTCATTTATAATAATGGCAGCAATTAAAGCGAACCGCATTGTAGGGTGCGCTCATCACAGCTGCTCATTCTGCCCTCGCTGATCATTGCTAATAAACATACATGAGAACTTTCCGATCGTTCGATTGAAGCCGAAGCCTAAACTATGAATATTTAAATCAGGGCCTCGTTCCAAAGCGCCACGGCGCGCATTGCTATGAGCAATAGCAAGTGCGGCATGCCAGCGTAAGGCGCATTAACGAGCGTACGGCAGGCCTGAAGCACTCTATATGTAAATCTTTGAGTGAAGTCCTTTCTCCCTTCCTTCCATATGTACGCCTTCCGTCTGCCTCTGCTCTTTCTAACTGCATTAATCGACTCCAATACCGCGATGGATTCTAATTGATTTAACGCAGAGATCTCATCGAATAGAGCTGCACAACGTGACCTTTTATGAGCATGTATATGGGCTAAGCCCATGCCGGGCAATCTGATGCAAGACATCTTTCAAGTGCCTTTTTTTGTGTTTTGCAATACGCCAACGTTCTGGACACATGATGTAGCATAACAAAAATTACTGGTTAGGGATTTATTGAAGAAAATTAAAGACATTTGGAATCAAAGTTGTATTCTGAGATACGAAATTCAATAATATCATTCATGGATGAATCTTTACACACAGCAAATGAATCTCGTTAAAGCTTTAAAATTAAAAAATGTAATGAATTTGAGCAGTCTATTTTATGAAAATCGGAATGATTGTATTTATTGTACCCTTATATGCGGGTAATTCTTTTCTGGCGACACGTAAAGTACCAGGAAAACCTTTAAATAACACGAAGTGGATCTCACTAAGAGCATCACCAATCTTGCAAAATAAATTTCAAATTTAGCTAACGCGGCTTGATCGTCTATGGAGAAATGTTGCAAATTATAAGAATGCAGTTACGATGTCGGGCAGATCTTGGTGCCTCAGCGGTATAGTCATCCTTTAAAGGGTTGGGTATGGGAAGCGCGTCGTGGAAGGACAAATGGTTCTTCTAAGAGCCTCTGCAGCTTACCGGATCGCCGCTCCTAACGAAATTAGAACTCATTGCACTTCAGTAATTGTAGCGGCGGCTGGCGGCTCTGCTGGGCAATGCTTGAGTCCAGCTGCACGGGAGGTGAACAACTGAACATCCCTGGAGCAATCTGGGGTGCGTATTGGGTGCTGCTCTTGGAGCAAGCCGGTGGTGCGTATTGGGTGCTGCTCTTGGAGCAATTCTTGGAGCAAGGCGGCGGTGCGTATTGGGTGCTGCTCTTGGAGCAAGCCGGTGGTGCGTATTGGGAGGTGTAAAGCTGGTGCATGGTGCGCACTAGATGCTGCGTAATGCTCTACAGCTGCAAAATACCGCCGATATTGATGAGAGAAAGGGACGGTACGAAAAAAAAAGAAATGTTTGAAGCAAACATGGTTTAGAGGTAGAAACGAAAGCATGATATAACTCCTGTATAAATAAAGGGAAATAAAAGAAGATATATAAATTTGAAAAATCGTTGAAAATTTGAACGGAAATTTAGGCACTAAGAAATCCATATATACACAAAGTCGGAGCTCGTTTAATATAGATTCTGTCAGATTATATTTCCGAACTCACAAGACTGTAATACAAAATAAATCAATAAAATCGGTATGTGAAGTTGCTATATGGCACGTCGGAGTAAAAATCAAAGTAGAAGTAAAAATAAGCTGAAGGTTATGTGCAGCAAGAGGTAAGAAAAACCTCCCGAGGCAACCAAAGAGCGTCAATGTGAACATTCCTCATCCCGTGGGCTAAGCCTGACGAATGTCTTCAGCTCGCCTCACGCTCTGCATGCCTACGACTCATTGTCGTGCTGGCGCCAGCTTCTCGACCGAAACATCGCCGCTATATTCGACTTATTTCAGGCACGGAATAAAAGAAATATCTTCTTGCTATATTCAAAGAACGCAATGAAGAAAAGAGTTCTGTTTTTGGTTTAAGGCACAAAGTGTTGACAAAAGTGGCGTGGTATGTTGTAGGCTCATTAGGTATAGAAGTGCGAGCGATGTTCCAATGATAATAATATCTCATCGCTCATGTCGGCAAATCAATGAAACATGTTGAAGTTTGTTAATATTTTTGTCTCTAATTGAACAAAAGACATCACTTCCTGCTCGTGTTCTTACCTACTCCGAGTGCGGTGGTTCTAATTATATATCATGAATTAAATGAACAATAGATTTTTTGAACCTATCTATAAGTTATAATGCAAGCCCATTGTTATTTACATGAAGAAAATATTTAACGGATGTTAATCTGGGATAATCTAAATTAATAAGCATTATTCATGAAGATGAATACAACAACAAAATTAAATCGAACGTCAACGGCAACTATAATCGCTGAAAATCATATTCTTGACACCATAGTTACACGGCTTAATGCTCCTGTCCTGATTACTTTCTGCATTATTATTATATTTAGTGTATTGTTAGTAGATTTGCTGTTTATTTTTAATCATCATTATTTAAGATTTTGTACATAATTTGAATAGGCATTCCAAAAATATGAATGCATCCACAATTTCAGAACATATTTTCGTAACGTTATCGCTCGATATCGTGCCAGCACGACTAAGAAGTTTATCTATAATTATTTAAGTGTGTTATTTCGAAGACAAAGAAGCTTCCAACAGAAATTAATAGCCATCATTGAACTTTACACGAGCATATATGGTTTATAGGAATTTGGCCTTATATTAACTTCACGGCATTATGTTATGTATAGAATTAATTTTACGACATATTGTTTGATGAACCATAATCCCTTCATAATGAAACTTTATTAATATAAAAAAAATATAAATTTTGACTGGGCAGAACAAAAACAGGGAACAGCTGAAAATCCATAACATTTGTTAATCAGTAATTTCGATTTTAAATTTGAATTAGAGTTTTGATTAAATATTTTGATCTATTCCCTGCTCATTACGATAACAATAAACATTTTTTCAATTTTCCATCCTGATAGTAATAAACTTTATGGTTTCGTGCTGCCAAAAAATGTCAATGTCAAGGCCAAAAAATGGCAATAATCTATTTTGTTTTTCTATAGTTCCATTAGAGGAGAAATTTCTAAATAAAAATTTCCGAATTATATGATAATATATATTTAGACCATTCTAATAAAATGGCCTGTTCATTGCACAATATCGGCAGACGTACATTCATAAAATAAGATAAGATTTGAAAGCAAATGTTCATAAAAATGATGACCATTTTCAAAAAAGTGCACGGTGCTTGTCGAGGAAATAAGCCATTAAAATCCAAAGCCAGGGAGGAAGGGAGTGCAGTGGAGGCTGTGTATTCATCTATTCAGAGGAAGCTGGTGGCAATTTAACGTAAATTCTGCCAGGTCACGCATGGCACTTGCGAATGATTGCAATTGAGTCCATAGAGAGGGAGGCGACGGCGTTTCAAGTGCCACCAACACAAACAACAAACATTATTTATGCACACACCAAGTTACTTAAAATGAACGAAAGGTGAGCGCGGCAGAATGTTCCATTGAAATTATGTAGACATTCCAGACTCACATGCCCATCAGGATGTTATTCGTGTACTCAGTGAAAATTATAATTATTTGTGTTACTGGAATGAAATTAACGTTTTCTTATTTTAATTTAATGGATGATATGCGATAATTTCTTAGCAACTTAAAAAATACCACGACTTATGAGACTCGATCCTTTATTTTTATTTCAGAAAATAATATGAATCTAAAATTATTTTCACATTTTAGCAATTATCTTTATTCTTTCTTTATTCTTTCACACACAGAAGCAACACAGCACGACTCAATAGAACGAGAAAAAAACATGATATTTGGTAATTAAAGCTTCCAGGTGAAAAGCCCATACAAGCTGTAAAAAAAGCTTCGCAGGCGTAATAGGTGATAAGTATGAACGTAATAGTGACAACAAGTACAACAAAAATCAACACAAATACCACATTCCAAAGCAAAGGCAGCACACAAGTAAACTGTCACAAGAAAAAAAAAACTGTATGATAAACAACGTTAAATTAATATTGAGCAAGAATATGATCACGAAATTTTGTCTTTAAAATGGATTTAGAACAGTTTATTCTGAAGTTATCAGGCAGTTCATTAAAATGTTTTACACAATTAAAAACAGTACCATTTTTCTCTATTTCTAAACGGACCGGTGGAAGGTTGAGACGAACGCCTCTGGTATCATGGAAATGATGGGGAATAAGAGGAGCAGAAAAACTTTCAAAAAAGACGCTGATCATGAAAAAGTGCCCGATTCATAAACTGTAAAAGCTCAAATTTGTACATGTCGAATTTCAGGATTTTTGACTGTCTATATAATTCATTAGTACGAATCAATGGTACATAGTTAACATATCAAACCCTAAGGATTGACCGCAATGTCCTGTTCATCAACGTGATAACCGGTTTTTTGTACAGATAGGCACTCCACCCCATATTACAAGGGTATTAGAAAATTTAGATAAAAATAACGAATAGAAGAGCGTTCTTAACGAGGAGGAAGGTAAGATACTTGATAGAGCATGTAACACTCCATGGGCTTTGCTAAGTCCCTGGCAAACGTAAGTAAAATGTTTTTAAAAGTCATTTAAGAAAAATCATAAGCATAAATACGAAAATCGTCAACCCATTCTACCAGAAGACAAGCCAAAAAACCATTAGACATGAATGTATGTAAACAGTTGGCCGCTTGTCCGCTACTATCAATGAATTATGTAATTGAAAGATAAGTTCTTGTAATGTTGGCACTCTTAGAGATGAGAGAGCCTAATATAAGCGATGAAAAATAAAAAAGTTCAACACTACATGCCACTTTCCGAGCCAGAAATGCAAAGTTCGTTTTGGCAGCGGAAACAGCATCTGGTTTCGCCGGCAGCTACTGAGCAATTTAAGCCAAATAGCAATAACATTTTTCCGCGCCTGCGAATAAGGAGTGTTAAGGAAGGGCAGTTAACTAGAAATTCACGACCTATTTACCTCATGAGCACAAACAGCGGCGCTCTGAAATGAAGGTGACTGAGTCAAAGACACGACTCGCTGCATGCGTCCAGCCCGTCGTCAAATGCTCGAGCTTATTTTGACCAACAGTCTTATATGGTAGAAGAGTTGTGAAAAACGATGTTTTCAAGTAAAAGGTTTTATGCTACGTAAATAACACAGTTACGAAATCAAGGGAGATTTCTACGAAGCAATCTATACTTATTTGATTTGTGGAATATCAATTTTATACCAGGGGAGGTGGTTAATTTGAGTTAAGTCTTTTGCTGAGAAGTGGCAACGTTCGAAAAATTTTTACGAGTTATCTTGAAGGCGTTGGGAGAAAAGAGTCTGGACAACTTGAAAATTTCTCTCTAAGTGCGATTGACCGCAAAAACTCCATTGCAAACAAAAATATCGTAACCAGGAGCACAAACTACGGTTTTATTCGATGAGTTACGTGTTAAATTTCTAATACTGTAGGTGTAGAGGGCGTGCCAAAAGATATCATAGCTCTTAAAATAAGTTTATAATTGCGACTGAGACACGAAGGTAAGATTGTAAATAGCAAAAGCCAATTGTCTCTCATAACACGTAACTATAGGCGCAGGGTTGCGTGCGATCCTTGATACATGATTACACTTGTTGAAGTTGAAATTACACATGAAGTTTAGTGTTACTGACATTCATGATTCTAATGTTTTTCTTCTACTTTTACTGTAGCAGAAATGTGCCGCAATGAAAAATACGTACGGTAGAAATATATTGACATGACAAATGATCGCCCATATACGCATATATATTAATGATAAGTATGGTTATTGTGCGACACGTTTCTCAACAGTTCCCGAAAACTGTGTCGCGGAATTGTTCGATCAAAACGTTACTCATATACTTTCGACAATAGCGCGACATTTTTTGCATATTGTGCGACAAAATGTCGCACAATTTCTGTCTCGGAATGTACCAATGTCGCAGAATCTACATATGATTAATATTTGCTATCAGTGCGACACAAAAAGAGATGAACGCTATTACGCGACATGCTAATTAACGAAAATCTCGTTAGGTTAGGGTCAGAATTAGGGTTAGAAGTGTGAAAAATGTTTTTTATACAATTTTTTTTTTACAATTTATCTAAGGTTAGGTCCAGCCAGGAAAGGTTCTTTTACCTTAAATAACTAATTAAAAATTGTCAAATAATAATTATCGCGGTATTTCCATTCATGTATATATTTAATTTGGCAGTCAATTTCAACGATGCCATGCATTCTAAATTCTTCGAAACGTTTAAACAATTAAAATGTGAAAGTTGTCTCAAATTCATTATAGTTGTCTCAAATATTATGGACGATGTCAGCCCAATAAGAAATTGTTATTCAATTTTGAGATCATCTTTAGAAACCACTATCTGATGATCGCCCGAAACTCCGTGTTGTATGTAATCTTGCAGTCTTTTTTGTACTGCGTTCGGCGACCAAAACTGCATCGCTATTCTGCCGGCAGATGTCGCTCCATGAAATATTTTTAATCTTACAATTTTGAACTGAAAATTATCGGTGCTCTCTGTATTAGGAATAATATGCAGAGTTGTAGCCATTGCACATATACTCTAGTATATTGACAACCTATTCAAAACTTCCGGATCTCATATATAACTTATTAAGCATTTGATATCAATAACTCAGACTAATACTGGCGTCGGGTGGAGTATATATTTTTGAAATGTAATGCAAGGTATTAAGCCAAAACTAAAGAAGAGTTGATATTCTTTTCATCCGTGCATGCAACAACTATAAACTAATATTGTGGATGACATTCGTAAATAATTCCTTCCAAATTGTTTAATTGTGGTAAAGTTTTACATCATTTGTTACGATGAACTTTATCTGAAAGAAGAAAGTTTTCACCATGTTTTCACTACCCTTCTCTAAGTGGTGCATGCACTGTACAAGAATATCTTAGAAATATTGGTAGCCAGGCAGCAGGTGCATGCGTGTGGTGCAGCGGTGTCGTGCTCGGCAGTCGTAAGGCTGACCGACGCAGTCAACCGCAGCCTTTACGGCATCACCACAAACCTGTCATCAACACGTCCACTTTCCAGGCAAAACAAATTCAAGGCAACTTTCTTTAAACTGAAATGAATTATCTGAACTATTTGATAAAATATTCTATCGAACTCTACTCTCGAGTTATTGTTGGGGAGGATTATCTTGAAACAACTAAGTAAAATTTTGTACAATGATGAAAATTTCATGACAGCCCGCTCAAATTATCCTGTACAACTGATTTTAACCGTAAAGACTGTTAAAAATTCCCATAAATATTCGAATTACTGCGTGTTTAGTTTGGACGAAATTTTGAATATATTTTGTGTGAATACGACGCTACATTGCATATAAAATAAAGTAATGCTACGATGCATATACGATACTATCCACAAGATGAAAGCACGCATTATATATTCTCCTTCGAATGAAAAGAGTAGGGAAGTGGTATTATTCAACACTGAGATGGAGAGCGTGCACCAATAGTTTTATCCATCACTCTTTGTTATATATCTTTTGATTTATCGGTGGCCTTGTGCAGAGCATCGATATTCTACACAAGCCTTTGCTGAGACCGTCCCCTCGCATCCTCAAGTATAAGGTTACCGCCCGCATCGATAAGTTGCGTACAACGAGCTTGTTAGTTCCGAGCCACAATGGAGCAATGTTCCCTACCCTTTTTATGCCGAGTTTGAGCAACAGAGAAACTCGTCGAACATTTGCAAACTAATCACTCGAAAATTACGACCACATGCGATGGAATGGTTTTTTATTTAAACTTTGCCGCAATGGAGGACTCGCCAGTTATACAGACGAGGTATCTTTTAGAGCCGTAATGATGCATCATCTCTAAACAATTAGTGGGGTTCATAGGTCAAGCCCTGTAACGCACAGACGCTTTGCTATGAAGGTAGGCTGTTTTGTGCTCGGTCTGCCCAATTAGAGCAACAGAGCGGGATGTTGTTGGGAGCCACATCTGTCGTACACAGCTGTAATTAGCTTAATGGTCAGGCAAAAGATGCTCCAGCGCTATATAGGTTTGCGCTGCTGGACAATGTTCACTCTTCGTATCGGGAATTTTTGTTGCCGGCAGCTACAACTATGCCAGTAAATAGCACCGAAAATGCTGGCCCCGAGCCATTCACTTCAACTTTTCTGTGCAATTGACTGCCATCGAGTTTATTAAAGTCGACCTTTATTTTCAACAGCAAATTTTTTTGTTACCATTTAATTAGAACGAGCTAATATAATAATGATCAAGACCCAATAATATTTTATTGCCAAGAGAATGGTTCGATATTTTTTATTATGATTTTGTATCTATTTCTAATGCGATTATCATAATGATGATGGAGGAAAACCTTGCATAGAAACATGAAAAACTGGATTAAAAAAGTTGTGAATATCTTGCATTGATTGCTAATGAGACAATCTAATTTGTATTTCAGATAATCATTCCTATCATTCAAAAGCAAAGAAAAGTCCACAAAAATTCATATCTTTATAGAAAACGTTTCGGAGACCAGCTCCATCGTCAGTTCGTAGAATCTAGAATCGCAAATCAGAAGTCACTAATTAATATTAAAATCACTTGACTGCTTAAATCGCAAGTTTATTAAAAATTTAAAAGCAATAAGCAGCAAAGATTGGGCGGAATTGAAATTTCAATGCGAAATCTGGTTTATGAATTTTGGGTAAGCCATACAAAATACCAGGGGAAGAGCCAGATGCATAAAGTTTGAAGTAATTTTCAGATGAAAGGGCAGCAGAATCTTTAAGTTTTCTTAGGAAATTATGAATTTTGTCCTCAATCTTCAAAATTGTTTTAGCAATTGGATCTATAATTTCGATAAATTTGGAAGGGTCTGTAATGAGAGTAGAAAGGCTACTGTTGTAACGATTACGGTCAACTAATACAACGCCCTTGCCCTTATCTGGCTCACAAATGATTAGGTCCTTATTTTTGGCCAAGTCCTGCAACAGATGGGTGTCACGGGGTTGGAAAACTGATGAGAAAATTTTATAAGATTTAAAGCCGTAAAAATGATGGTAAGCTAGGCTTTGCAAGTTGCCCAGAAATTCAGGACGATTGGAAATAGAAACATTTCTTATGCTAAGAGCAAGTCTTTCAAAGGCTAAAAAGTATTTATAGAAGTCTAATTTAAAAACAGGCAGACAAAAATCAAGCCCGAAAGCCAGCAAGAATTTGGTTCGAGGTTCCAAGTTGTATGAACTAAAATTGAAAACTACTTTATCAGGGTTACAAGGATGGATTTCATTATGGATCCCGAGGTTGCTAAGTTTCTTCTGATGGGTCTGACTAGTAGCATTCTTCAATGCTTCGGTTAAACGTCTGACATGCTGACGGATTGCGTAGGCATCAGGGATGGAAAATAAATTCCCAACCCGAGCTTCACTTTCGGTGATCAAAGCGGTTAAAATTTTCAAGGTTTTCTTCTTGGACGATAGTTCCTTGCAAAGGAGCTTGTTCTGCCATGACTTGTAAAATGACGAGGTATGCAAACAACGTTTGTAGAGTCTGAACATGCTTGCGCATCCCCCTCATTCAGCAGTACGCGTCCATGCCGAGCAGTGCAACGTGCCAGTGTCCGATAGTGATTTTGGAATTTTAGCCTCCACAACCGGTGTTTCCGACTTGCGAATTCTAGAGTCCTTCTATATTTTTAAACAAAAGCCTATTTTAAATGCCGCCTATAGTTCATATCCCCTCGAAATTGTAAATAGATAGATTTGTTCCCGTGTTTGTTTCATTCTTGTTTGTTTCTCATTTGACGATTTTTGCATCAATGTGAATTTATTGCTAATTGTTTGTACCTGTGTTTTAGGTTTTGAACTGATGATGGAGCTGGTCTCCGAAAAGTATTCCTTTTTAAGAAATGGTGAATTTTTTGGCTATTTTCTTTGCTTTTAAAATTTTCACTAATTAATACATTGAAAGCCCAGAACGAAATTAAAAGCCTAAATTTACAAGTAATAGACGGAGCAAAAAAAGAACTATCTATTAACAATTTCATGGGGATAGGAGCTAACAGCTGAATTCAAACTGGGCCTAAGTTTAAAGATGTACAATGACTCTAAAATGCGCAAATCGGAAGTCCCGGAGCTGGAAGCTAACACCCTAAAGTCACTGTCAGAAATAGGGACATCACACTGCTCGGCGTGAGCGCGCACAGCCGAATGAGGTGATGCACATCGTGCACAACAATATTGATAAACCAGGGACGATCGCATATGAACAGGGAGCATATTTTTATATCTAAAGAAAAAAACGATTGCGAAATTGTTTACCAGCATTGACATTTGGGAAGTATCTATTGAACAAGACTTTTAATTCTCTTGACATAGCATTGGACGCAGGGCCGAAGTATGGAAAAGAACAATAAATAACTTTCCTACTATCGCGCTCAGGAGCAACCTCACTGTATCGCTTCGACATGAATTTCTTGATTTGGGTAAACACCAAATTTGCCGGAAATCCATTAAGTGAGAAAATATTATTGCGTAAAAATTCCAATTCAGCGTGCATAGCATGGTATGTAGAACAAATGCGAAAACCTCCGAGTAATAATGTTTGAAGCCCATTTAACTTGAATCGGAACGAACAAAAACTAAAGAAACTGGTGCTTAGGCCGGTGAAAGTTGGTTTTCGATACACAGAAGTCAGAAAACGGTCATTAGATTTGGTAATATTGCAATCGAGGAAGGACAAACTATTGTTAGATTCAAGCTCCATAGTAAATTTGATACAATTATTTTGTGAGTTTACGTAATCAAAGAATGGTTTGACATGAGAAGGATGCTTGAAAATTAAAAAGGTGTCATTGACGTATCTGTTATAGAATATTGGCTTAAAATCGAGAGGCCAATTGTCCTCTCTATTTTAAGCCAAGAAAAATCATACGTTTTTCAACGTGCGTAGGTGCCTCTTTAGTTTCGAAATTGGGAAGTAACTTGTCTCAGCTATCAGAGTAAAAATGTACCGGGCCTTCAAGATGTGACGAATTCAGTATAAATTATTTCATGAACAATTTATTAATGTATCAGTTTTAAATTTTTTATCGGTTTGTATTTCATGAAAATATATGTACGACGTAAGTTACTTGACGAGGCGAAGATTCTAAGGCCATGTACGACGTAAATTACTTGACGAGGTGAAGATTCTAACGCTATGTTCATGTACGACGTAAATTACCTGACGAGGCGAAGATTCTAAGACCATGTACGACGTAAATTACTAGACGAGGCAAAGTTCTTACTGACCAGTTCTGTGACTGCCCCTGCGAGGTCTCCTGAGGTTGCCAGGGGCGTCTTCCTCGTCGCTGCTGGAGTACTGGCTGGTGGCTGCCGTGAGAGGGGTGGCCGCCCTGGCTCCTCCTGCTGCTGTAGCGGGCACCCCGCGGCGGCTGTTGCGGCTGCTCGCTGAGCGAGAACTCTCAGCCTCCATCTCACTCGGTGACGGCGACCGGCATCTGCCATGCCAAAAATACCATTAAAGTTCACTTCCATGTGCTGTGTGAAAGCTATGAAATAACGGTTCAAGTATAACACATCCAGCTGAATCAGGCGACCGGCATCTGCCATGACAAAAATACCATTAAAGTTCACTTCCATGTGCTGTGTGAAAGCTATGAAATAACGGTTCAGGTACAACACATCTAGCTGAATCAGAATGTAGAGGCAAAAAATGTAGTTTGTGTTAACGTTTCAATATCCATCGTTGAGTTGTGCTATTATTACTTTCAGCGATTCAGGTTCATAGATGTTTAAAACTTGCTAATTGGCAGAGCAAAGAGAAGTGTAAACATATTCGTTAAATTTATTGTTTACTGTTGTTTACTGGACATGTTTCATATATGACAGGTGAACATTATTTTGCGCAAAGACACAATTTATGAGATACATTTCATGAAGTAACACAATTATGATATATTTGCAGGAGCGTTCTGCTTCTGCAAGCATAAAAGAATTTTTGTTGCTCTTTAAAAGCTTCAGTAAAAACTTCCCTGTTAAGCCTTTCCCATCAATAATTTTGAACCGAGATCTGCATGAAAAACTGAGTTCTACACTAAATTGTTTTAAGCTTGAAGCGTCCATTGTAGGCCTTGGCTAGATTGTGTTCGGCAGTCACTTATCAATAAGTTCAATATTGAGTAGGGTTTTACTAGGATTAAATATCAGCGATGAGAACTTAAAATTCAAACGTTTTATCAAAACTCGCATTTTGATATTCTCATGATTACGTGATTAGTAGATACGAGCAGGACCATAGAAGGAAAAAATGCTTCAATAGCCTAGCAAGGCGGTCTCATTAACTGCAAGATCCTGCAATTAGCGGGAAAATCTGTGGGTGTGATTGCTTTACTGCGAACTCACATTTCCTCACTACCACAAAGCAATGACGAGGCTGAGCTAACGAGTTAGGTGACTACGGCAAGTAATCGTCCCAAGTTTTTAAATGCCTAACTATTTAATGCGTGGTACAACACACACCAAGGTGGTAAAACTTACAATAATTAAAAAAAATACTTAGGCATATTGCAAACACAACGTAATTATTTAAAGATCGGCTGCATTATAAATGTGAAGTAGACGAAAACAATTTCAAATATATTTGCAATTTTTCATCGAATTTCCTTTAGATCCCGAAGTTGCTGGACTTTGTTACCTCCAGTAAAAGACGGCCTAAGCATCTTATTGATGTTCGGCAGAACGGAAGAACTTGGCATTCTTTATAGCAACGCAATGTTGAGGTCGGGGGTTTAGAGGACTTTTTATGGTCTCACTCTCGCTCCATAGGAGCGGAATATATCACCTTTATTTTAATTTGCCAAGCAGTTACGTCACTTTGGAAGAACAATTTTTCCCCGCAGAAGCAAAGAAACGCGAGGCGCGCAACAAGCTGGCAGTAAGTTTGGAGCTTGACTGCAAATAATGCAGAGACCGTAAACAAGCCGAAGAGAGCGTTAGAAGGCAGCTACCATGCAAACTACTGCAATAAAATCCAAAGCCATGTATTATTCATCGTAGCCGAGAGCGAAATGCTCGTGTCTAAGCTCTTGGAAGAAGCAATGAGGAAAAATACTTCGAAGCGTCTCATCTGGCACGTTTTTTGTATGCACTACAAACATAACGATTAAAGTTGGCTGTGGCGCGTCTGGAGATGAAACTTCATGAAATTCTTGTGAGCGTAGAGACACGAGCATATCAGATACAAGTGAGTGCTTCTGAACTACAATGTTCAAGTAAAATTTAATTTTACACGTACGTGTAAAATTAAATGTTTAATTTAATCTTACATGTTCTGTGAAATCTTTTAACGGCGCCAATTCAAGTAGAAGGAACATTGCTAGTGCCTCAATAACAAGCTAAAACATTACGGGAAAGTTATGGGTAACAAATTTATTAAAATTTGTTTGAATCACATAGGAAAAACTCGTATTTCTTCGGCATTCTTCTTGAAGTACCCGAAAATAGAATTTAGTTTGAATTTTCAGTTAAAAATTCGGAACTCCTGAATTCTCATGAACTCCTGATAGAAATTGCTGTTTCACTGAGAAGCTTTCCAGCTCAGGAGAGATGCAATGCGACATAAACCCTTTATTTTTTGCCATAAAGGCAAGATGGTGCCAGAGGTGTTGAACAAAGAATTTGAATTACCTCAGCAAACTGAGGAAACAAACTTCAGGACCAGAACTGCGACTTCAGAGGACAAACGTTTGGACGGAGAATACGTTTGAAATGACGAAAATGCCATCTTACGCTTATTTGATTGTTGTATTAGCTTGCATAAATCGCAAGTTTACCAAGAACTTAAAGCTAAGAAAAAGGCCAAGGAACTTCACCTGATGATGAAACTGATCTCTGAAACGTTTCCAGAGAAGGTATCATGAATTTACGGAAGTTTTCTTTGCTTTTGAATTCGTGGTTACATTTTTATTCTTCGAGGAACGTTGAGAACGCATATTTATTTGAATTTCTGTCACTATAGTCCATTTTTAGGTTGATCATCATTCATCTCCTCATTAATTACAAAATCGACCTCAGTTCAGCCGACCTCGGTTATTCTTCATTGACAGAATTAATAAAAACTGCCAAGGTTTATGTAAAGTAAATTTCCAGCGAAAGAAAATCACTGAACCTGGCGCAGGATTGACGCCACAGTCATAATCTGCCGAGATCATATCAGGGTTGCCGGTCAAGCGACCGTCACGTGGGTCACGGCATACCTGCGCTTCTCGGCCACCATGAATTGTTTCTCAACAACAAATTATAAAGAGGACCAAATGAGGGGAAAGATGACACCTCATAAATTAAAAGATTTGAGAAGACGAACGAAGGGACAATGCAGTCTACTGAGAGTGTGTAGTCTCTCAAGATTACCATTGAACAGCCGTAAACAATTTTTCAGCGAGAAGTTTAGAATTTATTAAAAATGATGAAAAAAATCTACAATATTCTGAATTGATGAACAGTAAGCAAAATGGTAGTTTGTTTTAATGAACAGAATGTCCATGAATAACGAATTTGAGTGACCAAATAGCTACTAAAAATTCAATAGAAATTGGAAAATTTAGTGATGGAACGATAATTTAGTTTCATTTATGGAAATTCGACCGTGGTGACCATGCATGACCCCATGTGCTCTAAACAAATCTACGGGCATAGTACAACTTATTCAACTATCTCTACCCTAGGAATGACTGAACTTTTTTCTTTATTTTAGTTTTGTAGTTCGGAGGTTTTTTGCCACGAAAAGAATAGCATTTACCCGCCATTAATAGATAAGGCTGTCGTAAAACTCGGCCGTATCAGCCATAAAAAGTTGAGAGGCTTCACTGAAAATTCTTGGGAATGGAAACGTCTTGAAGAAACTTAATCACAATCAAGCCGACGGGAGCGACGCAGGGGCCGCGTTCACTTCGAACATTTAACAGAACTTTCCGGCACTGAAAACTCCTCTCATTAAATGTGGATAAAACCAACGCAAGTGGAGTACGGTGGCTGAGGCTGAATTAGGAGAAAAGAGTCGCTTTTTAAGAGACATAGGTGCTCTCGGAAACTGGTGAAAGGAGTCAACAGAGTTTTCCTGAAGGAGAGTTTCGCGTTTGCTTCTAGGTGAACGCCATGTCAAGGTTTTGAAGGAAGGTCCGGGTTTGGAGGCTCGAGCGGGCTGCTCAAGAAGCGCAGCACACCATCGAGAGATCCCAGACAACGTGACTGCGACTTTCTTCTGATGGAACAACTGAAGTTTCCAGTTAATTGTGCTCATAAAAGCGCCAGTTAATGTGCGTCATAAAGAGGGACGTAACCCTAGTGAGGATTGCTCCTTGCCGCTATGGAGCTTTGGCTTAAAAGGATGCACTTGCTTGGGGTATTTCAGACGGTAAAAACGTGACTGGTCTCGGCGGAATCGAGGCACTGATGTTCAAAATATGGTTGTGTCATGAGTCTGAAAGAGAAATTTTACAAGATTAATTCGTCGCTTTTGAAAATAAGTGCGTGGGGCGGATTCTATAAGCTCAATTAGCGAGCGAGCAAGAGGTTGGTACAAGAACAAAAAAGCTTTGTGTACAAATTGCGAAGAGCGTTAGGACATTTTGTATTTTTTTTTGCCCATCGCAGTCCACAACAACAATACCAGAAACCAATAGCCACTAGGCGCACCCGCACAACCCGAAACTGTCCATAAACGCATTCGTTAGTTACCGTCCAGCAGCTGCAGCTGTCATCAAAAGCCACGAGTAGTGAGCAACAGTCAAACAGTCTCCGGTAGCCCCCAACACTCTCCAGCTGTTCCCTATAGTCTCCTACAATCTCAAACTAACACAAGCAGCAAGTCTTTAGCAGTCACCAGCAGTCACCATGCAGCAGACACCACCAGCCTCTAGCAATCACAATCTGTCTGCAGTAATCACTAACAGTCTCCAGCAATCATCAAAGTGTCCAGCGGTCTCCACAACTCTCCAGCAGTCCCCAAAAGTCATCAGCAATCTCTCCAAAAGTCTCCAGCAGTCTCCAGCATCAGGGTATCAGCAAGTTGTTTCCCAGATCTCGGGAGATCAGCTGAGACGTCCGAGTTGCCGCTGCGGCTGTCAGGCTGCGCCCGTCAAGCCGCCCAAACGCTGCAGCGTCAGCATTTATTGCCGCGTAAGTTTTAATTACTTTCTTACAGAGTTTTTATTCCTGTTTTGCATGGCCATAAAATCTGTAGACTCGGAAGAAGAGATTAAGAGAGAGGCGCAAGGGCGGCACTAAAGTGAGAAATTTCCTGGTGAAGTACAGCTAAGTACTTCGTGGAAGGCAATTATCTGTAAGAAAAGCTTTTTAAACTATTTAACTCAAATAGAGGAACAATATGATCATGATCATGAGAAACGTCCGCGATAAAAATTAAAACTGAAATTAAAATTCCTGAATTATGCTTGCAGAAAAATGATCAGTAAAAATTAGATAGATTATCGGCACAAAAAGTTCTCTTTCACACTAATGTTAAAATTTTGCAAAGCAAAATTTTTTAGGTGTGTTGAAGAGAAAATAGAAAAATTCCCTATGGGGAGTTTTCATCTGTACTGTAAAAGCAATTCTACATAGAATTTGGTATATTTTAATACCCAAATGTATTAAAAGACCTTTTTCTCCTTGAACGGTCAAAATTTAATTTTCTGGTGTGCAATTTTTCGTTTAGGTACATTCTTCTGATTTTGACAAAAAACAGATGGATTCAAGAGTCGTAATTGATTGCCGTGTGACCCTCTCGTGCTCGAAACGAAACCATGACGCAGCGAATATTCGAACATCGATACGTCATATAGAGCAAGTCCGCTACTGGCACCATGACGCAGCGATTATACGAGGTGTGGTATTAAAGTAAGTATCGTTTTTAAATTACGCAGTCGGATCGCTGTGGTCATCGTATAGAGCATGCATGCCACCGTGTAGCTACATCTGTTGAGATGCCACAGACTCCATTACGGAAACAACCAATAGAGTCTACAACTGTTTACGTGACTGTTTACGTGAATGTCACCACCTATTGAGATTCCTGCCAAATGCGAAGTGCATTCGAACTCACACAAGACAGAAAAACTAGCTGCCGAGGAACGAATAGTTGAGGCCATCCCAGAGAACCCCCCAAGTAATTTTTTAAATACGATCAGTCCAAGGCTAAAATAAAGACGCCAGTGGGCTCGCTGAAGGATAACAATGACCTTGTCAGAGAGGACCAGATCATCTGTGTGTGAGTTACTGGGATCACAGTATGAATAAGTCTTCAGTAACCTCTCCTTCTCATGACAGGAGACTGAGAACGAAGTTCTCCAGGAGTTGCTAGGCGGAAAGGGGTTGGAGAACATTGAATTTGGACTATATGATATGGAACTAAGTATCAAAGAACTGGCGACGTTTTCGGCACCAGGATCTGATTGAATTCCGGCAGTGCTATTGAAGAAGTGTGTTGGAGCACTGATGGCTCCTCTCACAATACTCTGGAAAGCCTCGAAGACGGAGGGAATTATTCCTGTGAGCCTCAAAGGGGGACTGATAACGCCAGCCAATCCCCAAGGGAGGTGCGAGAGACGGACCCAAAATTACGGACCTGTGACCTTGACCTCACAGGTGATCAAGGTTTTCGAGAAGGTAGAGGTAGAGGAGGCTTGTCCACTACATGGAAGATGCTGAACTGCATAATAATGGACAACATGGTTACCAGCAAAACTGTTCCTGTTCGTCACAGTTATTGGAGCACTATCACCGCCTTGTGGACCTACTAGAGGAAGGAGCAGGCGTAGACCTGCTCTGAACTTGATATACCTGAACTTTGCTAAAGTTTTTGAAGTCGACCATGGGTGCTCTTTAGCAAGCAGAGGCTGTTGGGGGTAAAAAGAAGCCTGTTAGGGTGGATCCACAACTGCATTACAAATAAGGTACTAGCTGTTGCAATGGGAAACTCGAAATCGAGAGGAGCGAGGGTGTAAAGCGGAGCGCCACAAGGCTCGGTGCTAGGACCAATACTCTTCCTCATTCACATCACCGACATCGGAGCTTACCCACGCATCATCTACATCGTCGTTTGGGGACGATACAAGAGTAGTGTTGAGGATCACAGATGACCTAGACTGCGAGAGGTAGGATGAATGGTCGACAATCTACGATTGGGCCTAAATGAATAATATGCTAGTCAACGGAACCAAGTTGGAAGGAATGAGATACAGAGTTTACACAGAACCGAGATGGCACATCGCCTCTTGGCATCGGATGGCACAGAAATTGAGGAGAAGCAACTTGTTCGAGATCTCGGAGTGTTGATGAATACCGAAGCTACGTTCGATGATCACATCGAGGAAATAGTTGCGTGAAGCAGACAACGGATAGGGTGAATCTGGCTGACATTTCGAACGAGAGAAGCAGCACCAGTGATTGCAATCTTAGAGCCCTCGTGCTCCTCAATCTTGAGTATTGCTGCCAGCTTTGCGCGCCTCTCAAGGCGGGCGCGGTGCGGGAACTCGAGTCATTCCAACGAGCCTTCACGTCCAGAGAGGGACGTGAAGCGGTAAGAGGGAGCTGAAGCATAACTACCGGGCCGATTGAAACACCTGGGACTGTACTCACTGTAGAGGAGAAAAGAAAGGTATATCATATTGTACACTTGGAAGATGATAACCGGACTGGCTACCAACTTTGATAGTGATACCTCCAAAATAGCGACGGGATATTACAACTGTGCAGAATTCCCCCTGTTAATAACATTGATACATTTTATGTAGCAAGCCTGCTACTAAAAATGATACACACGGCACACAACTTTGTATGCCGTGGAGAAGTATCCTCAAGTTCAGAGCATCGCAATTTCCACCCAAAAAGTACAGAAGTACGCGACAAATTGGTGATGCACGAGTTATTTGTTCAAGTTTTAAATACTGATTAACTTACATGACACAATATGGTTAAGTTTGTCATTGCCCTATGCATTTCAGTATCAGCAGTCATATCATAGAATGTAATGACAGAAGAAAATCCAACAATGATTCACAACTACGGAAAAAATTCAACACAACATATCATAAATAAACTGAAAATTTCCAGCATGTCGCTATTTGCGAATCATCTAAAGTCAGTTTAATACAAATGGTGCCTTGCGCAATGTAGAAGGACTTCTATTAGTACGAGGAGTCAATTAATTAATAAAAAGGCTCATACAAAATATTACAAGTTTCACCGTGTACCAGACGGGCCAGCGAATCAACACGGACTGCTGCTTACTGCGTAATATGATCCACAAGTTTAAAAATGTAATGTTCGACGAAGATAGGCAAGTTCTGATAGAAAATATTTAATTGAACATCATCACCAATAACAGCCCTTTGTGTAATCACGAAATCAGAATTGAGCTTTCAACGTGAATGACTCTCCACGAAAACCTCACGCCGATATCAGTCGCAAGGTTACCTAATGTGGCATGCAAATGTTGTTGGATAATAATTCATCGCTGCATGCACTCGGACAGCGCAACAAAAGCGCACGATCCCGAAAAGGCGGGCGCTCTATGACTGGGGCTCGCTGAGCATGACAATGAGCCGTTACCGCCAGTCTCTGACCGAGCCTCAGCCCCAACAGCCTGGGCTGCGTAAGGAGGAGAATGGCTCCCGCGTCTCTGCATCATCTCAGACTAGCAAATGCGATTTCCTGCGACGCTGAAGACTCAGAAATAAGAATACTTTATATGTGGTCGTGTTATATGTTTAAATGCGCCTATGATATGATAATCAACACTAAAAGTCCAGAAATGCATCGTAACGCATAAATAAACTGGGTACGGTGATATTGCCGGAGCTTGTTCACACTAACATGAGAGTCGAGTCGATTGCGCGCACAATGTCGCGCACGGTATGAATCCTGGTAAATGACGTTGATTACGAGCTGATTTCGTTGGAAGAACTAACAATCAATGTCATCTCAAAGTCAGTGGTCAGGTGAGAAATATTCTTGATCTTTGTGATGACTAGGCTCCTCCAAATTGTAAACAATAACAAATACTTTTAATTGGAAAACGTGGTTCTAAAACAAAAAAATATTGTCAATCCAAAATATGAATAATTAAAACAGCTCACAGCTGATCTCGAATCAGAAGCTCACTTCTCCAAACTGGAAATGATCGAGCACCCGGTATCATTAACGATTACGACCAAAATTTCACAGCTAGCAGCAGATCTCGAACCCACAACTTGCTGTTCCCATCCTGTTGTTCGTAAGTACTCGGCCAGCCCGATTTACAGTGTCACGATCTGAAGTCTAAACGATAAAAACCATTTTCAAGCTATGGATTTTTCGTGGCTAAAATTTATGAAATTTGATAGTGAAAACCATTTATCTAAAATAATCAACAATTGGGCTTCATGAAAGAGCAATCTGTACCTACGGCAATTTATTAAAATGCCTCAACATACCTGATACAAACCGTTGAAAACTCCTATCATTCTATATCATTAAATAGATAATAGTGTTACCTTACGTGCAGCCCGAGTGATGCCAGTCTGAAGTCAGTTAGCATCGCGAGCCTGACCACGTGAACCGAAATAAGCGAGCTCCGGCAAATGAAGAAACCTGGGCACTAAAATGAGCTCCGGCAGCAAAAGTTAGGCGACAATATATCTCTGGGCAACTTTGCGCCCCCTCACTCCTTTTCTGGTATTTTGTTCCCGAGTTTGGGTTTGCTTTGGTGGACGCATTATGTCGGGATCTCTTCTTTTTAGCTGCCTTCAAAAGACTCTGTGCTGCGGGTAATTTTGTCGCCAGAAACTTCTTCTACCGAGGATTAGCGAATTTGTCATTTACTGAGAGAATTAATTTGCGAATTTTTCATTTACTGAGAGAACTAATTTGCGAATTTGTCATTTACTGAGGGAATTAATTTGGAAATGTGTCATTTACTGAGTTTTAGTTTGATAATTTAATGTTTGTATAAAATTAACATCTGGAAAAGCAACTAAATTATGTCAGATGTTCATAATTAAGTCTTCAAATACATATATTCTACGCAATATGATTCGATAGTAAAATTTTGCATTGTGTCGAACTCAAATCAGGTTAGAACCACCGTGTTGTTACCATTCAACTCTGTATGTTTATACTATTAAATATTCTTTAACGCGTATGAACAACTTCTAAAGAACTAACTAGAGTAGAAAAGAGTTAAAAAAAATATCTCAAACTAGAGAAACGTCATTTCATTGATGAGCTAGTGTGAGAGAGAGAATGAGAGAGAGAAGGACGTCTCGTTTGATAGGGACGCTGTTTGACATCTTTGTGAGCGGCAGGATGGAGCGCCGCGTTGAAGAAGGAACAGCGGATCTACCAATCAGGTTAAGTGCATGGTCGCCACCGCGTCTCTGTTCCGACACTGTAACTGCTCACGCACTTTCCACGCCATACAAACCCGTCTTGTTATTCATTGAGTCGAACAAAGTGAGCCGGCGCCGCCCGAGGAATCTACAGGTCCAGAGAAATGGGTTCCTTCTCAGTAGAGTTTCGTACAAAGTACAAAGTTTCGATGCATTTTTAAGAAATAGTTAGGAGTTTGTCCTACCAGGCTATCCTCTGAACCTTGCCATATATTTTGACGAACAATAAACCTACCTATATATCTTGATGCAATTTGAACCCGCTTTCATATCTTGACAAGTACATTATAAAGAATGAGAAGTCATAAAAAATTCAAGTTCCCATACTAATTTTGCATCAGTAAAGTGAGCAGACCAGGATCATACTATATTTAGTTTGAAATTTCAATCCTGCGAATAATAATAAATGAAATGATTGTTCTATAAATCGGATAAACTCAAAGAATAACGAGGCCAACGGCCATCTCAATTTTAGATGAATAAAAATTCTCAACTTCTTTCTTATCACTTGCTGCTATCTAGTAGCTATTGTTGAAGCTATTAGCAGAGAATGATGATAACAATATATTAATAGGTACAGTAATTCAAAGGCGAAGCACGAAAATTGTTTTGCTTAAGCACTAACGATATTCAAACCAATGGAGAGTTAGTCGACATTAAAAAATTAACAAATTCAAACCAAATTCCAAATTAATTTAGGCCATATTATGAAAAAAAACAGCCAATTTTACACCAACAACTTGACAGTGCGTGACGTAAGATGCGATGAGAATTACTCATTTACTACATAGAATATTTCAAAACGTTTTTACAAGACCAAGAATTAAAAAAATCCTAATTTCTTTCTAATCAATCTCACTGGCTCGAGACTGCGTGCCGTTAGCTCCTAAATGCAACTTCGAGTCACATTTTCTTGCGACTGGCATGATAAAAAGTGGTCATAAAATTTGCCGCGGGTTTCATTGGTCGTTTGCAGCTAAACTTTGCCCATTTGACTCGTAGGGCATCACGAGCGACTGAAGGTTTGTAAGTTGATATGACATCACCGTGACAATGAAGCAGTTAATCAGGGCAGAATGGACTCCATGCCAGGGTGTTGTTTGTGTTCACGTTTGAATGGTGTTGTTGTTTATGGTGTTAGTGCAGAAGACATTATGGCCAGCAGTAATGGCTTTGCTAAGGTCCGTTTAATTGCTAGCACAACACGCACGTTCACTCGATGCACGGGACGCTGCGACTCACAGGGGCTACAATCGGCACGCGCATCCAGTATAAACCTGATAGAATAGAATAGAATAGAAGTGTTGGCATTGAAGAAATAGGTCCATGGCCTGTTGCCGATTCTTGAATTTTTCGTGACTTGATTCACAAGGGATCCGGCCTTTGGAACCCGATCTTTCCATAACTGACGATTGATCAAGATAGCTGCTGGACTTATTGCTGGACTACTCATTTTAAGACTGAACATATGCTCCCGCATAGCTTCGTCTAGACTCTAGTCTGTACTTGAAGGCGTTCATACTTGGAGCGTCAACGATGCTATCAGGGAGGCTGTTCCACATGTCGGAACAGCTGGAATTCTAATGGTTATAAATGTGTTTAAAAACAATTATTAAAGCTACTTAGTTGCATGATTTAATGGCAAAACTTTTTGGCTGGGAGATTTTACGATAGCAGCTCATGAGGACTTGCGAGTTAAAGCTCAATACATGACCTCGACTGGAGATGCCGCGCAATTAGGGGGTCTATCGCCTACTTAACTACCAAAACCGTTCTACCTGAACTTGCCTGCCTAAAACTACAAATAAAAACCTACCTACCTCAAACCTACTTCACATAATCTACCTAACTAAACCTACCTACTAAAACCTACTAACTAAAACCTACCTACCTAAACCAGCCTGTCAAATTACAGGGCGTAAAAATTGTCCAGTCGTTTGAGCAATTGATAGAAAATACGCACGATCAATTTGATCGGCGATGGTCAGTTAAAACTCAACAATAAGTCGAAAATGGAGCATGTGCTCTGTCGGAGCATGTGCTCTACACTGGAGGCACAACCCCTTAAATGTACATTCATTGTTATTTCTAATAATAGAATCCCGCAATGTTGACAGAATTAAGTTCTGGTCTGGTCACTCGTTGGCAGCAATCGATCAGCGTTTGCCGACGTAATCAATTAAACACTTAACACTAAAGATCAGCTTAGTTGAACCCCAGACACGAAGAGGGCAAAAAATCATTATGAAGAGGGCAGCTCTCAACGCTTAATTGCAAGTTTTTGACATGCGAAGATAAGATCCTGAAACTCCTCTGAGTTTTCAGAGTAAATATGTATCTGAAATGCAGTTTTTCAGAGGGAGACGGATTCTCCAAATTCATCGGAGATGAAAACAGTTGAAGATTAAAAAAAGATCTAAAATAATTCATTAAAAGAATCAAATCAAATTTACATAAAAAAGTAACATATTGCAAAATCAATTTGCCGATAAAAAAACCTTCAATGAATGGGAAGCTGAATATTATTCAAATTATTTTAGGACGGAAATTTTTTCAAATAATCCTAGTCACCCTCACGGAAGCCCTTTCTAACATCGCTGCAAGAGCTGAAGTCAGGCTATTCTGATGCTAATTTGGAGCGTTCGGGTCTTCGTCGCGTCACCATCGGTCCGATGTATCCACCTTCCACCTCGGTCGGCCTGGCCCCACGCAGGTCGTGAGCTGAGTTCCACCTTCCACCTCGGTCGGCCTGGCCCCACGCAGGTCGTGAGCTGAGTTCCACCTCGGTTGGCCTGCGGAGAGCTGAATCGTTCCGATGACTGCCGTACCTACATGTCACTCTCGATTCTTATACAGTATAATGTATCATTGAACGCAGATAAATAAAGTCAGCATGTCTCTTCGTATTTTGCGCGAATATCAGCAAGCAAACTGATTTTGCACGTTTCTTATATAAAGTTGAAAAATTCAAGACTGTTCTTTGCAGCGCAACTAGCAAATTTTGTGGTAAAATGGTTGAATAAACAGTCTTAAATAAATAGTCCTGAATAAACAGTCCTAAAAACAGTCCTAAATGAACAGTCCTGAATAAGCAGTCCTAAATTCAAACTGGACTCGGTACAATTAAACAGAAAGCGGGAAAATAAATAATTCTAAATTAAACCAGACTTGGAACACTTGACCTGAAGTGCCTTAATGGATAATTACAAATTTGTTGCAAAAATTTATTTAAATTAAATTTAAACAAAACCGAGTCCATTCGAGAGCGAGCTTCATCTTAGAGGCAGCCGACCGAGAGAGCCTAGCGAGGCAGGGAGCGTCGGAAGCCTTGAGGCAGATTCTAGCAAGTCGCCTTGCTGAACTTTCAGGAGTTGTTGGACAAACGAGCCAAGTTGTAGGACTCGAAGGAGACACAAGCTTGGAGCACCGGCCGAACTAGTGGCCCCAGGGACCCCTACAGACTGCTTAAACTCTCCCACTGATAGAATGTGCACGGTGACATTATTGCGCTAGTGGGGCTCTAATATTCATGGCCATAAAGACTCTTGCATGGCAACAACAGGCGCTCAAGCGGTGTATTTTCCAGACAATTGCACGGGCTTAATTTCCTGTGAGTACTCAGTCGAAATGCTGCTCGATTTGTACTGAAATTTCCAGAAATTATGTATTCTTGGGGATTGAAAAAATGTCTCCAGCCTATTATAGTGTAAATTTTACATCAGGATCCTGTCAATGATCATCTGTAGACTCAATAAGCTTGATCATGTGAGAGATTTTTCGGCATAAAGGTCGATGAAAGTGTTGTAAATATTTACATCAGTTAGTTTAATCTGGTTATTTCTCAAATTTAGTCAGGTGACAGAGCAAGCAAGAGGTAGAGAGTGCACATTTTGAAGTCCCAATGATCCTGATCTGGCGATTTACGTTTTTTTCAATTCTATGACATTCGAGAGTGTTTTCTAGACTTACTGGCGAAATACACGGGACTATACAGTTACACAATGTATGATATCGGCTCTTAAATATCTTGCAGAATAACCGAATCATTTTGAAAGATAGAAGAATATTGCTGATCAATACAGTCACCTGATCGTTACGCTCACCGGGATATCGCCTTCTTCACTTGTATTCTATGCCACCGTTATTTGTCACGCGATGTGAATCCCCCACGTCGGCTTTCCTTCAGTCAATATCCTTAATGGACGAGGAATCCATAAAGAAGACAGAATATTTTTCTCTGACATTTACTGAAAATGCCGTCTATCTTATTACTTCCAATGAAATAGAATACCGGTTCACAAAACTCGCTCTTCAAAGGTCACCACAACGCTGCTGTCTGCATCAAAGGAACGCAAGGACTTTTTGTTAATGGAGTAACCTCAGGGGAGCGCTGAGGCACACACACGAAACAGCCGCATGATATTTGTCCATAGATACAGGGAAGTGTACGTGTGAATCCTGCAGGAATGTTGCTGCCGAGAAATAGCAACATCATTGTATATAGCGCTGAAAAAAATAATAAAAATAAACGCAAAAATCTTCCCCATCGTCCATAGTAAAAATGTAATTCATAGAATTTTATATTAAGTTCTTCAGCAGTGTGAAGCAATAAACAATTATTCAGTTGTAATGGTGAAGTTTACGGAAATTTCACTAATCATTCGAGGAATGACGGAAAAAATACTAATTAAATAAGAAAATGAAATGACTCAATAGTAGGTTCAATCGTCAGTCAATCGATATTTTCTAAGTTTGAATCAAAGTAAATATATTAAATTATTATTTTATGAGCTGCATAAAATAATGTAAATACATGAGTCTTTTTTAATATAAAATTACATGTTCAGGAACGAATTTGAGAGGCAGTCATCAAACGTTGAAGTAACTTCCCGTTCCCTCAGAACCCAGTCTCTTCATCGCGCCCACGCAAAGCGTGCACCGTCGGACAATAACCAGTTTTCACCTGAAAGCAGTCAAAGTCATCCGACTTTTCTGGGTGAAAGTTTGGAGTTGGAAGTTTTTAAGGGAGCGACAAATCAATCGTTTTGAGCGGAGGTGCCTCCAAAGTCGCAAGACCCGCCGTTCTAATTAATGATATCAAAGCACAATTCAGGTAACTGAAAGGATTTCTTTACTCTTGTTTTGTTTCTGCCTTCAACTCTCTAATTAATGGAATAGTCTGCCAGCGTCAGACTCGACCATGTTTCAAGCGATTCTTCCACTCCCGCGTTTTTGCTCGAGATTTTTAGTTTGGGATTTTCAACTCTGTGGAAATGGGGGAACAGAAAAAAACTTTAATAAATTGCATCCAGGCTCGCTTGCTGGCTCATTCATCGACTGCAGCGCCTTGCAACGCTGCCATAGAGAAGTACGAATGACATGAAACTAAAAAAGAACTCTGAATGAATATTGAATAATTGAAAACTTAGCAACTACAGTTAAAAATTTTGCACATACAAAAGTCGAGACAATCGGCGGAGATGTTCAAGTTTGAAATTTTTGTACTAGCATCAATGTACTAGCATCAATTTTTGTACTAGCATGTACCATGAATAAAAAATGTACCATGACATTTTTTATATTATTTGACACTCGAGTTTATAAAGTCATCATGTTTAATCATTAAAAGCAATCTCATCACGGTAAAAGAAAATAAATTATTCTGTACTTGTCTAAAACGATGCAACCACTGTTTATAAGACGTGACCACATACGTCGGAGTAACCGACTTCTGCGGTCGCGTCTTCATCTTCTCTTGTGTTGTTGAAGTCGGCCTATAGTCGGTCACGGTTCAGCTCGCTTCCTTAGATTTAGAAACCTTACTATAAGTGAGTATATTTGACTATATTCAACCTTCAAACTTGAACCTCAGTAAATAAATTTGCATATAAATGTATATTTAATGGAACCAGCACGATACGATTTGATCATGTGGCTATTCGTGACGATCCATATGGCCTCTTTCCCTTTACAGTCAAACAGCAACCTGTTCACGTAACTTTGTATAACTATAACGATAACTATAGCGGTAACTAAAAACATAACGGTAACTATAACGATAATTATAACGATAACTATAACGATACATATAACTAAATTTATCACTATAACTAACTTAATCCTATGCCTATAACCCATTACTTTAACTACAAGGTTAACTATAACCCATATTTATGGTAACGGATATTTGCAATGAAAATAAACTTGTTCCAGAAGACTTATGTTATTATGAAAAAAACCCATAATATCACCTTTTAATTCAGCTATTTTATATTGCAGAAGATTAATGTGTCTAAAGTTAATATTACTTTTGGCAGTAAATCAAAATGCAAATGTAACCCTTCATAAAAAGTGCGAGAGTAATTCAGACATTGCAAAAAAACTCCATATTCGTCGTGAACTGTGTGGAAGGTGGTAAAAAATTAAAGGAAACTGGGTGAAACATGCAATCGTCCTAGCTGGTCAGGGAAGGAAACAAGGAGTACGAAGAAAACAATTGGTCAAAAACACGAGGGAGAAGTTGAGGAGAAACCCTATAGTGGCTCAGCTGCAAAATTGGCTGCAGAAGTAGGAGTCCGTGAGACATCAATGCGTAGAGTCCTCGAAGATGACCTCAAAACCTCCCCTTACAAGATGCAAACAAGGCGTGAACTAACAGACCGTCATGAATGAATGAGGCCCGAAAGATGCCAGCACATTCTGAATCTCATTGAGGATGGCATGCTGCCCTATGTGGTGTTCAGTGACGAGAAGAAAATTGACATTGACCGAAGGTTTAACCGTCAAAATGACAAAGTTTTGAATAGGGATAGATCTGTGGCTACCAGATCAGTAACGCGACGTCCAAATCCCATGCCCGTGATGGTTTGGACCGCGGTAACAGCCACTGGGAGGTCCCCACTCGTTTTTGTCCCCTCAGGAGTGAAATTGAACAGCAAGCGATAAATTAAAGACATTTCGGAAGCTGATCGAGTTGTTACCTTGGGGCCGTAACACTTCAACGGCTCACCATGCAGTTTTCAACAAGACTTTGCTCCATCACATGGTTCAAACATGATCCAAAACTGGATTCAGGGTCACATCCCAGATTTCATTAGCAAAAATTAATGGCCCTCAAAAAGCCCTGATTTGAATCCTCTCGACTTTTCTGTGTTGGCTATTTTTGAGAGCAGGGTCTGCAGAACACCTCATGATACTGTGGATAGTTTGAAGTATAAATTGAAATGAGAATGGAACTTGATCCTTCAAGAAATGTGGCGAGTCTCATGTGACGCTTTCAAACGTAGGTTGGAGGCCGTCATTAAAAATAAGGGTAGTTATATTAAATAAATATGTTTGAGAATTGTTTAGGTAGTGTAGTTCTTGGCTATTAGCTCATCAAATAAAAAATTAATTCATTTATTGGTTTAATTGAGAAATAAGAAAAACATGGGTTGCCATGGGTATGACGGACCCTGTATAACGTAAACTAAACTAAAATTGTTGGTAGAGCTGGAACTAAACTAGGACCTGAATGCTGGTGGACAAGGGTGCACCTCTCGAAGACCGTAATCTAAATCTGTAGGTTCAAGCCCTAAAATCTTTTTGTCAGTTATTTTAATAGATATTTGTTGGTTTAGCTTATATTTTATCCCACCATTTAGACGAACCGGAGGAAAACTAAGATCTGAATCTATTTTAGCAGTCTCGGAATAAAAAAATATAGACGCAAATAAATGAATAAAATCTGCATGTGCGCTCAGTTAACATTATGGAAGTTAAAATCCCATTAGTTATTCAAAAGCAAACGTGCAGTCCTGAGGTTCAGAACAACAGGCGCGATGTATGCTGGAAAACAGTGAAGGGTGGAAAGAGAGATGTGGAATTGTGAACACAGCAAAGGAAAAGCTTACTAAACGCTTACTACCAAAACAATGCGATGCACGAAAAATTGGCACGAAAAAATACTGTGAACTACAAAATTAGTAGATGTTTTTGAAACTTATGGAGATCTAAATGGATTAATTTTTAGTGCGAGTAATTGATCGATTTTATACAATAATTGCAGGAGAAGGAGATGGTGTAGCAGTGCAGGGCAAGTGTAGCAGTGCAGNTACCCGCAGTAGAGACACCTCTACGCTTCACTTGGGGATTGTTTCTACCCGCAGTAGAGGCACCTCTACGCTTCACGTGGGGATTGTTTCTACCCGCAGTAGAGACACCTCAACGCTTCACTTAAGGATTGTTTCTACCCGCAGTAGAGACACCTCAGTACAATGAAGCTCTGTGAAATTTGCGGGAGATAGAAAGACATGATAAAATAGTTTTCTTAATTTTATTCTCGTGAAAAATGAAGACCATTTCTTCCAGCATTAACCTTCAATTTCAGTCTGTAATAAAATTGAATTAACCTCAATAAAGATTTTGGTCGTTGCCACCATGCCACTATTTCAATAAATACAAAATTCGAATGAAAAATCCTAAATAATCAATTCTAAGGTAAGGATCGACAGAGACAATTTTTACGATTCCTTGCCTCAAACTCCTGCGAAATTTAAGTTTAATAAGTTAAAATTAAAACTTCAAGAAAGTATAGAAGCACAAAAGCTCCTAATTGAATAATTCTCATTGGATGAGGTAATCTGGAACATTAGAAGAAGGACCGTCATTAATCGATATTAGATTAAAGTTGTCATGAAGAGAGATAGCTAATTGGCCTGAGGCACGCAACGCTCATGCAACACTCGCACGCACCCGCAGGCTTGGCATCACGTGTCTGGGAGAGATGTGGCAGTGAGAGAATGGACGGACGGACAGCATGGCTTATTGTGGCTAGGATGGCTTGTTGTGGCTAGGATGGCTTGTTGTGGCTAGGATGGCTTGTTGTGGCTAGGATGGCATATTGTGGCTAGGATGGCTTGTTGTGGCTAGGATGGCTTGTTGTGGCTAGGATGGCATATTGTGGCTAGGATGGCTAATTGTGGCTAGGATGGCATATTGTGGCTAGGATGGCTTATGTGGATTGAATAGCTTATTGTGGCTAAATTGGCTTATAGCGGCTAGAATGGCATTTTGTGACTAGAATGGCTTTTTGTGGCTAGAATGGGTTTTGTGGCTATATAATGGGTTTTGTGGCTATAATGGCTTCTTGATGGAAGAATGGCTCATTATGGCAGCAATGGATTTTTTTTGTATGTAAAACGTTTTATGGGGAGAATGGCTGGGAATAGCTTATTAGGGGAAGAATGGCTTATAGTGTGTAGAATGGTCTAATTTTGGTGGGTAGAATAGCATGTTATGGGCAGAATCGCTCCTAGTTAGAATCGATACGATACAAATCCGAGAAGCTCATGGAATGTTCAAATGTATTGGACCTTGATAAAAGAATGCATGGTATATCTTCGCAAAGAGCGAACCACGATAGAGGAAAGCTTGGTGTGTTCACACGGAAGTGAAAAACAATGAAAATATTGTTTGGCGTTTCGACATGCAGTGAACCATGGCGAAATGAAGTATATGGCGTCTACACGTAGAAAGCGACGGTGCAACATGAGCCGTAGTGGAAGCGAAGATGCAACACGAACCGTAGTGAAAGCGAAGAAGCAACATGAGCCGTAGTGAAAGCGAAGAAGCAACATGAGCCGTAGTGAAAGCGAAGATGCAACATGAGCCGTAATGAAAGCGACGGTTTTTGTGTATTAAGAACTCAGAAGGCACGTGACTATACAATAGATCTTTCTTCTTGGAGATTACTTGGGAAGGAAATTTTCATTTCAGTCCGCATGCATTTGAAAACTGCGTAAGTAGGACAAAATTTACGATCTATTGTCGTGCGATAATTTTTTACCATAAGAACAAGTTTTAATAGAAAATAAAGTTATTGACGTGATGATTCTAAAAAATTTCTATTTTCTCTGCCCACAAAACAATTATGCGAGAGCTTCACTAATGACGGTCATAAGCAGTAATTTCCGAGAGATTAATTATTGCTGCTGACTGGAATAAAAGTGCTTGTGTTAATAGTGCTGTTACTAATACTTCTTTGTAAGTGGCTTTGCACATGGAGGCCAGAGAACAGCGAAGGTCGCTCCGGTGGCACTTTCTTGCTCTGAATATTGAAGCGAGCAGAATGTTCTCGCAGACAGCATCCTTTGAAGAAATTTATTCACCAGCAAGCAATTTATTTTGGGGAAAATTATCTCGATTTAAACACTTGCGTTAAGGTTTAACTGGAGAATTAGCGGTTGGTTCAGTAACAATATGCGATAATAAAAGCTTGGTACCTTTCTATTAGTCAGAAGATTGAAATATATTTCATGAAAATAGCAATAGCGTAGCGAGAATAAGCCTGCTATAAAAACTTTCTATCATTAAGTACAGTTCAAAATATGGACGAGGAAGCCAATAATCTCCGTACAAATTTTGTTAGCTTGGTCATGACTCGGCACACCTGTCGCGTGTAATTAGAGCGCAATTAATTTAATTCATCAACACATTTTAGCAAACCGGAATGAAAATTCAAAAACCTTTTTTATACATGCGTTATCCAAATCATTGTGATTATTCTATAATTACATTTTTTTCAACAAATTTAATGACAAAATCTTAGTTGGATTTGAGTGCAGCAATGCAGAACAGGGCTTGAGTCAGTCTACCAAAATATAGTAGGCTTACGTTATAGAATTTCTTGTGGTTGTTAGGCAATAACAATTACTCACAGGGACTTCATTTAAGGGAATACTTCGTTGTTAGTTTGTATTGCATGAAAATCGCTGGCTTTTCTATCATCGCCATTCTTGTAAATGTACGACGATTAAAAAACTCTGGTTTCTGCTACTACTCGCTCGTCTTTCCTAAAATAATAACTGTTTATTTTCTAAACTTATTTCTATAACGATGCTAATTTTTTTCTATACGCTGATGTTGTTATTCATACCTGCGCTGCTTCCATTAAATCTAATTCAGGATACGCAAGACAAATGTGTTGTGTGACTGCATGCCATCAGCAGGTCGATGTAAGCTGAATAATTCAGTTCACAGATGACGTTCTGGGCCGTGTTGTGCATTTGCCAGTGTCCTGCTTTCTTCGTCAGGCAGGTGCTTTTGATTTGATTATTAATTTTTCTATTAAAAACTATTATTTCTTCACCTTAAAGAATGCACACATTCGTTTGGATGAAAAAATTAAAGTTACTGAACATATGATTTTTGACAACCAGTGACGTCGAGTTATATTTTAGCTATCAAAATATCCGAAAGCATGCT
Source organism: Hyalella azteca (assembly GCF_000764305.2). Taxonomy (NCBI): domain Eukaryota; kingdom Metazoa; phylum Arthropoda; class Malacostraca; order Amphipoda; family Hyalellidae; genus Hyalella; species Hyalella azteca. The sequence continues at coordinate 201,970 of NW_025945128.1, read as the reverse complement.
GCTTCATGCACTCCTAAAAAGATTAGAGAACACAGACACACAAAGTGTAATTGCCGCCAGAGCTTTATTGAGACGCGGCGACCGAGAATTGGTCGTGGCTGCAGGAATAGCTCCAGTGGACGCAATAGCCCTGGCAGCCATGGCACTTCTGGGATGACCGAACGAGATGGCATCCATGCAATGTGCATTAGAGGTGCGATTACAAAGCCTGAAAACGTCATTCAGTGCAAGACAGTCCTGAAAAGTAGTGTATTCTCTAGTATAACATGCATTTGTATGCTTCATTTCTATGTTATAAAAATGCATTAATTGGGAAACATTTCAATATTATAAAAATGCATTGAGAAAAGTGCTAAAGTTATACAGAGCACTATTAAAATTTTGATTAAATGTTAAAAAAATAGAGGTAGTTTTGAACTCAGTGAATTTGAGTCACAAAATGACACAGGAACATGAACGCAAATGGACAATTTATCCGGACATAATTATTCAAGAAAAACTGCATAAGAATTCCCAAGGCGTCGGGTCACGCAACCAAGAAATGGTAAGCGATCTCGTCTTGATCTTGTCAAGACTCAAACCTCAATTTTATTTCTGGTGCGGAAATGAGCTTCCGGAGGTCTGTCTCTGGCGGAGAATCTCGCATCAGAGAGCCTGGTGCGGCCGTAGCACAGCGGGGCATGTCGGGGGCAAGTAACTTCCTTGGACGACTGATGTCGACCGTGGTTATAAGGAAGGTTCAGTGGAACATGAAGGATTTTAGTCGGATATTGCCGCACTATGCCGGACACGAACGTGGAAAGACAAATATTTATCCCGTGGTATTCAGATTAGGATATGTTCTAGGCTAAATCATTTTTGGAACAAACCTCACTTCTGATAGGAGATTCATTGATCCTGCAAGACGAATAGGATTGTTGCACTATTGAAGTCAATGAGACAGAATAGCCACGCAACTGCGACATTTAGGCAGTACCCAGAACTGAATGAACAGTTCATTAATAAACATATGAACAAATCACAATAAAACTATTGCATATTGCAAACGTTTAAAGCTGAAAAACGCTAATAGTTGTACTGGATGATATCGTATAGCATTATTATAAATAATTAGTTGATGGAATTTAATACAGAGTAAAAAATGTACAATATGTAAGCACTTTTAGTCAATTACGTGGAAAATTTTGATTCAGTAGATGGTAGCACAATTACAGTGCAGTCCTCTCTGAACAAATGAATTCCCTATGTAATTTTTCTTTTCGGATATAAGATGTTCAAAATGTTCTGCTATGAATCTGAGCTAAATAGCATATTTTAATTTAGCTAATAATTTTTAATTTTTAAGCGGATCTTAATTAGCCACGCTGATAATCTTTTAAGTCAGAATAATTGAATGTTATAAAAATATGGAACTGTAGGTTCTAAAAACGTGTGTGGAACAGCGCTCCATATCACCATGCGCAAATTAGGCAATTCATTCAGCTCTGAAAATAAACGAGAAATTGTAACGTAATTATTGACGGTAAAATTACTCATTTAATTGGCGCGCACAGGCCACTATCGCACGCGAACAAATACAACTGTAATGGATATGCTGACGATGTTTATTCTGGAAAATATTACAAAAGCAGAAAAATAGAGCGAATTCTAGCCTAGAGCATACATAGCGAAATGGAGCCCAGGAAATGAAGTCTGTTTGTCCTCATTAAATTTTCGCAATGTTGTCCCTTCCCTCGTCGGCACACTATGGAGCAGCTCGCAACAAATATTCTCGTCCATCAGCATTTGAGATAAAATTCGTAGCTTTTTAGCGTTCTCTGGCATGCACAGCAAAGTCAAGACACGCATGTTTCTGCAACAAAATTTCTCGGGCACCGTTGTCCACGGTCATGTTTTTACAGACACGAATTCAACTGGACAATTTGGCTTGGGTTAAGAGCCTCATTGAAGCAGACAAGCCGGATTAATTTACCGAGTCTCAGCAGCTTCACGCCACCGCACGAGATATGTTGACCGAGCCGCTTTTGGTCAACACAAATTCTTTCAGGATGGCTGTGTGCATCCCGACGCAAGAGTTCGCATATTGGCTTGCTTTATTTGACGTCGACATAATTTTCCGAGGATGTGGAGAATTTCGCTTTCCCCGCTGAGAAGAGAAAAGATTTCGGTCATCTCCATTCTTTATCTGCGAGGCGCTGAGAAAGAAGCGTTGGCTGGAGTCTCTTACTTATCACATCTGAAAAACATTCCTCAGGATACAGTACCAGCTTAATCGGAAATCATTTACGCTAGAGGCAAGGAATATTGTCGGCATTATTGTTGGAATTGAAAAAATGAACCTAAAACGAGAAAACTGGTATCACAAGTTAAAAATGTTCTAATGACAGTTATTTTCCCATGGGGCGTTTCTGCATTAACATAATATCTTCGAGTGTTCGTGTTATAGAAGAGTGTTTCTGATGAAATACTCTATGTAATTCTTTGAAAAATTTATTTTCCGTACTGAAAATGTCGAATCGACAAAAATTGTTTTAGCCAAAGATATAAAATCTGCATTATTCGAAAATTGTCCTCAAATAGGAATTTTTTGTTGCCGAAAAATACATCGCGGGGTTTGTCCAAGTGTAAGTATAGTAGTTAATTCAGCTCTCAGGTGATGCCTGCCCGGCATACAATCAATGAAAGAAAGTCAATCGTATAGATTGACAAGAGAGTTCATATGATGAGTCGTGAGGTTTAAATCAGACAACTCATGCAGAACTAATAAACGTTTTTTCGCTAAGGGAAAAGAGTATTCTGATCTTTACCAACTGCAACGGTGAACAAAGACGTGATCACAAAAAAAATTAATGAAGGCAATTTTACTGAAACGAAGCAAGAGACGCACCGTAGCTATCCAAACGCTTCCACTTTTTCAGCTTCTGGTATCAACAATGTAGACGTGATTCCAACCATCATTTATCCAGTTCATGGAGCAACTCCACGCCGTCTACTTTCTTATACCAGATCTTTGAAGGCGTTCAGGTGAGCTACGGTCAGGTCGATCTGTCTCCCCAGCACTCGAGCTGCCCAAGTCCGACGATTCGTATTCATGGCCGTGCTAAAACTTTCCTTAAAAAACAACTTTAAGCAAGCCGCACTGACAAAATCCTCCCCTGCCGACTTCCTTCAAGAACCGAACGATCAGTTGCTTAAGTTTCTTCCATCCGTTGCAGAATGATGGGCACCGCTGAACATACTCCATAAAACATCGTGAAACTTGCGACGCTTACCTACGAGATAAATTGCCCTATAGAATATAAGAATTGAAGACCGTTTTTTATATCGGAGCTCAAAGGGACGTTATAATCTTGGATGCCTCAGGAATCACAAATCTGGGTTATCTTGAACCTATAACGTCATGATAATCATTCTAACATTGAAGGTTATAATGAATAGACGGAAATAAGCTGTCTTTCACGATTGCCACACAAAAAAGATCGGTTGAATGTAAACAATGCTTAAGCTCAATTCAGTTCGCTTACATTCAAAATAATTGAGTAAAAGCAATTCCACGACGCATTTTCATATTTACGGTTGAGAGAAATGAAAATTTCACAGTGATAGCCATTCAACTTACATAACTTGAAAGAGATACAACAAATTTTTGCATCCCAAATACAAAAAAAAAACGGGCACTTATTGTCCTATGTTAGAAGTTACGAGACTAGAAACCCTCATAACTATCGAGAATCAACATCGGCATTTATTTGTGGTAGTCTACAGAGTAATAAGATTGCTGACCATTCAAGAGAAGGAAACGCTTCTGGAATCTGCGACTGTTGGAGGGAGGCAACCGATATGAACACTTCTGATGATTGAAGCGTCTTCGCCAGACGCTGCTTTGTCATATCAATCACGCAACTTGGCGTGATTGTGAAAATGAGCCAAGTTCCGTCCAGTGATCGAAAGTTGGATCGGTCGCACTTTGTCTCCATGTGAAATAACCCACGTTTTTGTAAGTACTTCGATGATGACGCTTCAGTATTCGCAGAGCGAAGCAACTGGCCGAGGCATCAAAACAGTTATGATATTTCATTAAAAAAAATGAAAAAGTAATAATTAACTTTCGAACACTTCAAATACACCAAGATATGAGAGACGAAAATTTAGACGACGAAAATATTTACACGTCTGCAAAAGTCTCCTCAGAGACAAAAACCTTTTATACGTCTTCAAAATAACTCGCAGGTTCACAAATTAGATGGATTGAGTTCAGAATTGCATAAATTTTACATGCATGATATTCCACTTGAGTTATGAAAAATTACCCTGTGCATGACAGCGGTATTTTGATTTTTTTTTCTACCCGAGTACCACCACTAGGGCACAACTACGCCTCATTCAACGTACAGTGACACGCTAAAGTATTGGATACATCACAGTTTTCTTTATATCTCAAGTTAAAGTGCAAGATTTTGCCTAATATTTGGTCAGTATATTGTTGATGGTACTAGAAACATTATATAGAAAGGATATTAAAATGTAAGCAGCGTTTAGATTTTATTCAACAAATAGAAAAATTAACTCGTGCAAAAGTATTGGGTACATGTTCAAAAGTGAACAAAATTAACTTTTTTTAAGGTACTCAAAATTCGCTTTTCACTTTAGACGTTCTACTAATCTGATATCGTTATCTAATTGGCCAATCAGAGCAGTTTGCCATTGTTCACAAGATTTTGTGTTCCGGTGAAGATATTATATTCAGCTTCATCTTCGAACTTTAATTTAAAATGGCTAAAACTCGAGAGTTGGCGACAGATTTGCGTCAAAAGATCACAGATTGCCACAAGAAAAGGAAGTGGTATCGAGTAATATCCAAGGAGCATGATCTATAATTGAATACAGTTATCAATATCATCAGGAAGCTATCATCCTGATGATATCATCCGAGCATGCTGTTACTAACCTTCCAAGAACTTGTTGTCCGAGGAAACTAACAGACGATAATGCAAGTTGGATTAGCAGAAAGATTCAGAAGAACCCGTTTGTTGCTCGTGTTGAAATTAAAAGCGACCTGGAGGAAGCTGGGATTGATGTAGAAAATTACACAACCAGCAGAGCTCTGAATCGTACTGGTATTATGTCAAGATTCGATCGAATTCCTTTTGAAAAGTTCGATTTTTGTTTAGCCCGACCAGGATTTTGTCCAATTTCCCAATTCTTGTGATTTTCACGTGTCGCTACTCCAACAGAGGAACCTTTCGTGAGGATCTTGACATATAAGACCAGTACGATTTAGAGCTCTGCTGATTGTGTCCTTTCCTACATAAATCCCAGCTTCCTCCAGGTCGCTTCTAATTTCACCACGAGCAACAAATGGGTTCTTCTGAACCTTTCTGCTAATCCACCTTGCATTCTCGTATGTTAGTTTCCTTGGACGACAAGGTCCGGGAAGGTTAGCAACAGCATGCTCGGATGATATCATCAGGATGATAGCTTCCTGATGATATTTTAAACTGTACTTAATGATAGATCAGGCTCTTCAGATATTATTCGATACCCCTTTCCTTTCTTGTGACAATCTATGATCTTTTGACGCAAATCTATCGCCAACTCTCGAGTTTTAGCCATTTTATATTAAATTTTTAATATAAAGCTGAATAATATCTTCACCGGAATACAAAATCTCGTAAACAATAGCAAACTGCTCTGATTGGCCAATTAAATAACGATATCAGAGTAGTGGAACGTTCAAAGTGAAAAACTAATTTTGAGTACCTTAAAAAAGTGATTATTGTTCACTTTTGAACATGTACCCAATACTTTTGCGCGGGTTGATTTTTATATTTTGTTGAATAAAATCTAAACACTGCTTACTTTTTAATATGCTTTCTATATAATGTTTCTATTACCATCAGCATTATACTGGCCAAATATTAGGTAAAATCATGCACTTTAACTTTAAATATAAAGAAAACTGTAATATATCCAATACTTTTGCGTGTCACTGCATATGTTTTTAATCAATGAACTAACAATGAATTAATGCAAAACTTTCAGTAAGAAATACAGGAGGTAGAAATATAAAGCGTCATATTAACGAAAAGACTGTCGTATTACTCATGCAAAATCTTCACTAGTTTACGAAGCTGAAAGATTATTTCAGGACCTTGAATTCTTGGCAGTTGCGTCGGCGAGCGCTGGCGAGCCCTGTCCTCAATGCTGGCATTGACGCTGCGGTCCAAAAGCATCGAAGCAAAAAATGTCCGATGGCTTTAGGTGAGAGGTCGCTGCCGGCCATCGCTCAATGCTAAATGGTGTGTTCGGGCGAACATATTGGAAAACGGGCCATGGAAAGGAGCCGTTCTCAATGGAAATGCAAAGTGCGCTGCAAGGAGACATTGTGTCCTAAAAACCTTAAGGCCAGGGATGACTAGCAGTGGATAAACGACCTCGTTCCGGTGAACGACAAAAGCTCGTAAGGCAATGACTAACCCAAAAGCGAAGCCATTTTTATTACCTCATCAGTCCATCTGAATGAACTATTTTTACATTCAAAAATTTTCTCGTGTTAGGCTGTAAAATATACACGACATAATTTATAACTCAGCTAATAAAATATAAAAACTGTACAACAAATTCCGACAATATCATTTTTATTTCCATCGAATGATAAAAACACAATAACAGAACAATTAGGTACCAGCAGCACAAATATCAGTCATATTGCTCCAGTAAACACTTTAGATGCTAAATAATCACTCGGATAGGAACTGCCAGAAGCACATCGTCCGGTAATAGCAAAGTTTGGAAATCTTCGGAAACCGAGTTAATTTATGAGGTATGTTGATATGGCCGCGGCGAGGCTAGTAGGTCTAAAGGAGGCACATCAGGCGGTTAAGAGCGGACTCATATGCAGTAAAGAGAAGCCGCTATGTCCGCGCTTAGCTACTGGACGGCAGCTAAAACGTTTCGCTTAGTGGTAAAACCACGCGCAGGATGAGCAAATTTTACATACACAAAATAACAGGAGACTTGTAAACGAGCAGCGATAAACACTAAATAGGCGATGATTCAATACTTATTAATTTGAAAGACTAATCGATTGTGCGAATTACGCCTACACATGACAACAAGATACACTAGCAGTGGTAATCGCTGAATAGCGTATATGTCTTATTATTTCAAGTGTCCAAAAAGTTCGGTTCATCTCAAAGATGACCTGTCCGTGAGCTAAACACGATTCATGTTAAACCTGGAAAGCAACTTTTAAAATGATCAGCCGGAATGGTAATGCACAATTAAAACGGCAAAAACATGATAAAGTTCTAAGATTCATCACACTTGAGGTCACTGAAAATCAACTGAAGGATAATGAGCTGTGATCGAAAACCATCGAATTAAAGAAATCGCTTCAGAAGCGCGCTGAATCAGCAACTCTAAATTGCTCGTGACAAAGCCAATCAGTAAGACGGCGAGAACTTCAGGCGTCAGATGACGAAAAGAGTCGCTCTCGCAAAACTTACCTGAAGTCTTCTCTGATTTGAATTATTGTTGGTCTGGTAAGTATGACCACATTTTGAACTGATTTAACACGTATAAACTTCAACAAATTGAGATGCACACATGATTTTGCCGATGTGTGATTTTCAGCAAGCGTGATAAGGACTCTCTATAGGGGTGAACTATGATTTAAATACATGAAAATTAGTAGCAAGGTTATTACGATTAACGAAAGTAATAACGATCCTATTCGAAAATTTGATAGGGTCGCCTGCCGAAGACCACCACTGCCCTGGATGTAATGGACCATCATGATTCCTGCCTTCCGTGCAACGATGGCTGCAGTTTTGCTGTGGAGGCTTCATAATAATAAAACCCAATGCGCACACTTAATGAACATAAATAATGGTTCGAGGTGTCAGTATATGTATGTTGTCAATAAGATATGAGAAAGTACACGGACGATTCAATCCCAACTCTCTCTTCAATGGACGCAAAAAAATCTTAAATAGAAGAAGCTGAATTAGCATCTTCAATATCGAGGGAGCCACACTTCTGTGGGTTCAACTATGTAGGACGGTCAATATTAAATTACTTAAACAATTTAAATGAATTAAATTCTCGCCTCCATTTATGAGATAAATTTTAATGTGATCCGAAGAACGCATAGAGAGTGAGAGGTTATCGAAGTAATACTATAGCAGATACAAACATATTTCTTGCGTTAACAATGAAGAGAGATTCATTCGAATTCGGCACCAGAAGCTTTGCATAGATCAAAGCAAAGCGAGGGTGTAGAACGCGTGAAATTTGTATGGCAGTCGCTCTGACCAGCGATCTAGTATCGCGACTATAAAGGCAGCGGCGCCGCCAGCCGTTCAAATGCATGGCCATTCGCACTTTAGAATGACTTAAACGGCCGTATCGATTTAAAGCAGCAATATTTACTGTAATGGGTCTCTAAACTGAGCTCACGCACGACTTCTGTTCTTTTTGCTCGATGTGCCCGACATTTATTTACTGATGTTGAGTTTGACGTCGATGCAGAGCAATATTATCGCAGAGCGTGACTGCGGCCATGAGAAACGAGGTGAACGATATTAAATAAATTATTCGTTAATTTTACGTTTGTCGTAATAAATTCTCACTGACTCACTGACTTACCTCAAGAATATTTAAACACTAGGAAATAATCATTCAATGTTTAATGTATAAGACAGCATGCGCATAACAATAATACAAGCACCATTCGATTGTTTTAATTTTGTAACTGCAAAGGTTACAAGAAATCTTTTGCTTCTGAATAATATCACTTCTTGCAAATATTTGTTAATTCCTTGAACCCCGATAAAAATAACCAATCTAAATTCAACCTTCACGATGAAATTCAGTGGCAACATCTAACAACGAGTTCGATAATTTCCGTCGAGGCCAATTTGGCGTCTCCACGCAAGTCTCCCATGAGTCGTGAGGGACTCGCGTCTGCCGCTGCCAGCCCGAGTTTGTGCCCGGAGCCCGGCCCCGTTATGCTAATGTCGGCTTTTTACCGTCCCAACTCCCAAGATCTCTCATGGCGGTTTCGTCGGCTCGTGAGAAGCGCCTTATCACGTTCACAGCTTTTGCTCAAGAGGTTCTTACGGGGCCTTCTCTAGTTTACATCACTTCAAGTCACAAGGAGTTATTAGCTTTAGTGCGGCGAGCTTGCTCGTCAAAACGAAGCCACATTTAACTGGAACCATTTGAAGGTCATTAAAACTTAGAAATCGTTGAAGAATTGAATTTAAAATTTATGCTTTTCCTTGGAACGTTGCATCGTATCGAATAAGTTGTACTGCAGAATTTCTAAATACGCAAATAAAACAATATAACTTTGAATGAGTAGAATATTCAGAGCAAGCTTACAAGCTCTTAAGGACTTCTTCTTGCCTATTACATGCCTAGGTTTAGATTTCTGAGCCCCAAAGAATGTGCTACCACAGACACTGATTCATTGCTAGTTGCTACGCAATTAAGGTCCTGATTAATTCGTGCATCATGAAAGTATTATCGTTTCAGTGGTATTTTCAATGTAAATAGGTAATGATATTGATGATGACATTTTAAATGAAAAATTGTATGTTCACTGAATTAGTGATGGACACCGGTACCTCCAATCGATCAATCATTATGAAAATTTTTCCATTTGATATAACTTGAGTTGGGCTCATCCTACATAAAAATATAAAAATGTTCAAATATTCTCGTCTGAGTAAATGTTTCAAGTCCGTAAAAATGTTTTAGCAGACTATTCCCCGCAGCTGCTATTGCTGATTAATTACAGTTTATCTATTTTACTCTCGGTAATCGTAGGAAGAAATTTTATTACACTGCATAATACTAGAAAATGATAACAATTAAATTTCTCTGGCACTCGATACGACATTTTTTGGCAGGTCTAAGGCCGTGTAAGGCGATGTCGGACATACGAGGTTCACGCCGGCGAGGATCGATGGCCTCCAGCCCTGCGAATCTGAAGGAAGTTAAGTTCAAAAGAAATGAGCGCCCAAGCTAAAATATTTATTGGGAAGGTACAAGTTTTAGCGAAACGAGACCGAACTTTATTGGAAAAAATATCATATGCTCATTGCTATTGATTTTGCTTGACAAAAACATGCAAGTGAGTAACATTAAATCTCAACAATTTTTTTGGTTTTCGTGCTGTCCGTATGCTGATCGTAATAAAGTGGATGCACAACCGTTCCCAAAAATTGGATAATTTTAAATTCCACTACACAATTCGCCTCGATAATACGGGTTGCCTAAATGTAAAATAATCGGGGTTGCCAGAATGTAAAATGTTATGTAAAATAATCCCATAGTTCTCAGTGTAGTGAAAAAAAATTCGATTCGATGCATCGCTGGGAGGCAGGGCCTTGGGATTTTTGCTCGATATTTTTGGAATGAAGCAAAACCAAACAAAAGCTTTACGTATCAAAGCTTAATTTTACCAAAGTATTTAATATATATAATTACTTCCATCATCATTCATGAAAAGCCAGTTATATAAAATTAAATATGAAACTGTAAAAAGTAAGGATATCATTTTTCCGAGAATATGTGTAACCAGTTCTCGAAATAGAATCTTGCCCTCAGAACAAATTTAGTTTCACCGTTATTCACAGAGAGAAAAAAAAAACACGAAAAAAATAAATTGGATCTAAATCGCCTGCAACCGCGCGAAAAAATATCAAGGAAGTCATGAAAATAGGACACGTTGTCGATGCGCAATTTACAGAGATTGCTTTTGATGGACCTCAGTCGGGCGATAAAAGGCCCGCAATCAAACAATCGGCATGACATGCAGTCGTCAAACAATGACAATGAAGTGAGGTAGAAATTAGCTGGTGATCCCGCACGGCAGAGCCCTAAAAATAGCGGGACGTTCCTCACGCAGTGTCCGATTGTTTCCAGTCGATAAAGGGGATCCCGTGTGCTGCCATAAAATTCGTGATCAGTCACCCCTGTAAAAGACGGCCCTAAAAAATGACACCTCACGCAACTCGAGCAGGAAACTGTATGCCTCGAGGCAGCCTAATCGACGACCTCAGCTTAATGCCCAGAGATAACTTCCCGCCAAGACGCCAGTAAACCTTATACAATTTATCATGGACTTCAGTTTTGACGGTCGTTTTTAAAGTTTTACTTCTAAAATTTAATTTGAATTTTATTTTGTCATGGGAATTTTGTTTATTTATAGAGCTAGCCCAGGGAATTTCGTCTAGAATAGATTAACTAGTTTTACCCTTGTGAGCTTTGACGGCAATATGTATTTCTTCCAGTATGAACTCGCATTTGAAATAAAAATCATTATTGATGGATTAATAATTGAGGAAGAAGCTGTATCAAAAAATATAAGTCGGACGATTATTGTGGGACGGAGATTATGAACAATTTGAAAGCAAAATGAAATATCTATGAACATAACTATAACATTTGTTTCTGAATACCCCAAGCATACATACCTCTTGCTAAGGAAATGACAAGCAAGCAACAAAAACGAAGACGAGCAAAATCGGAAATAATTAAGATAGCATGCAATAACAAAATTTCCTAATGAAACTTCAAAAACAAAAACAAAAAATCCATCGATGTAATTTTGGAAATATCGCGAAATGAAATATTCCAACAAATTTTACCTAATATTAGCTTTTCAAGGTCTAGTGATAATTATTTATGCGTTGGTGGTGGGCAGCAGTCAAGCCCAGCGATGGCCAGAACCTGATGATTGCAGGGCTGCGTGCTCTGAAGAGGCAAGAGAAGCCATGCATCAATGACATCGATATGGCCCCATGGGGGGCTAAAGGCCCTATTTAACCTCGAGATTATCGGGTAGCAGACCGCATGAGAGCTCGTGGCGCTGTGTACAGCTTTCAGTCTAAAGGCGCCTCTGGCCAATGGAGATCGATGATGAGATTTATGACTTAAGCGGGAAAATGCCACGAACATGTGGTCTGAATTTCAATTTCACTCAACTGGTGTCTCTACATGCTTTACTGACTTATCACACATCACACAAAGAGTTAAAACCACATTTTTTGTAGAAAATGTTACTACAGAAATGCACTTGGAAGATTAACAAATAAAAAGTACTAATTTCATAATCTTTAAATAAAAATTAGTCCAAAAACTTTTTTCATAAACTATGATCTCGAAAGGAAATAAATTTAATTACTGACTCATAAGGCTTATGGTTAAGATCTTTATTAATAATTGGTTGAGAACCAGTATAATAGGGTATAATTCAGAGTCTCGAGGCATGCAAAGTAAGTTTCTATGTTCGTCATACTTATGAACAGAGGAAATAGTCGGAAAACAACTAGGTACACTTAACTTTGCCCCAAGAGACCTCAGCCATGCCACCGTTAGCGATAGCAGCAAGATAGATTGATGGTAAGAAAAACCTTAACAGTACTTTGCTCTACTTATCATGTTTGAGACAATGTACAGCTAGGCAATTGAAAATCATATTGCTGAAATATTTTCCGAATGTCAATTTGCATGTTTGTTGGTGAATAATTTCAAAATAGGTTTCGTCTTCAGGTATAAGGACGTTATTCCTGCCCGAATTCGGTTAACCTGGTTTATGAATCCAGTTGTGCGCGTTGCGCACCGGTGCAGTCGTGATGGCGTTACGAAAGTTTCTAAGCTTTCTTTCTTTGTTGTTCACCTTTATGCTGAACAGTGCGACGAGATCGGCTGTGTCTGAAAGCGATTTCAAGATATCTCCTTTCCACCTTTGGTGGTTCAGATTTAAGGATTTTAGAACGGTTGCGAAGGAATTGGAGCCTGGTCTTAATAGCGCGTACAGTTCTCATCCCATTGAAACTTTAAACCGATAGGTTTTCCGGTTCCGTTGTAGTTTTGTGGTAACATAGATTTGAATATCTTTCGTATATACCTACATTTTCTCATCTGATTTCAATTTTATTCAAAAAATTTTTGGAACAAATGTAGAAGCTGATTTCCGAAACGTTTTTAACGAATTCACCGTACAAACTGAAGGCAGACGCCCGCCAGTCCTCAATGTAAACTCAGGGTTGGGGACAATTTGCCATGCAACTGCTATATAATAACGTCCAAGACGCAGAATGAAAACTATTTTAACAAGTATTAAAAGTATTAATGAGTAGATGTTAAGCAAGAAGCTCAGACAGACACATGCTGAGGTTGAAATATTATTTAAAAAGCTAAATGTAAATTACCGATTGGCACCGGTCCAAAATTATTAGAGGTAATGCTGAAATATTAACGTCACGAGGAGCGACCCACGAAAGGGGATATCTTCTAATTCAAAGCATTATTGCGCACAAGGATGATGCAGGGAGCTCCTATTGATAATATGGATTTCTTCTGCTGCTACGCCATGAATTGTGAAAATAATTAACTTCTTTCGCAGATGGGCCATAATTTGGGTACGGTTCATAATTAATGGAAGGAATGGCAAATTCAATAGCGGCTGCTAAATAATTTGCCGAAAACTGCTAGCCTCTAATATTTCAGAATTATACTCCGATAACTTTCACGAATTCTTCAATTGGAAGATTGTGATTCTGAATAAAATTGCAGTTAGGAGGAGAAACTCGAGATTTAAGTCAGAAACTATAATAAGAATTTCAACACTTATAATAACAGCACTTAGTGTAGCTATTTCTGGTTAAATTCATTTTCACATGAATAACCTGAATTTTTTTTAACTTGGTATGATTTGAAATACGAAATTGACGCCTGATTGATCCTTTACTACGAAATTATTTCAGGATGGAATTGGTGCAGTCGAATACTAGGACGACCGCAGACGGTCGTGGAATTCAAAAACGTTCAATAAACTCATCGTGCATCGTATATTCAAAAGCTGTGGCCGATGTAATATAGACTAGAGTATAAATTTCGCAGATTCATATAGGAACTTCTGGAAGCAGATTAGAATCGCTCGCCTTGTCACGTCAATGGAATTGAAATTAGGATCTGCATGCAAACAATCAACGACATGCAGATCTTCTGACTGTTCCATCATTTCCTTTACAATGGGATTTGACATCCACCATCAATCAGGTGGATATTGCCATAGTTTCAATGACTGTTCGAAATAACGCTGGTAATGAGAAGACCCTTTTTCTTCAACTATTTCTCTTTCCGATGATCATGGAAATTTTGTTCCTCATTACTGCCCATAAATTCGAACTTTTCCTCAGTAGACAAATTTTACCGTAATTGAAAACGAACCAATGCACATTTCTACCTTTTTCTACAAAATGTTCATATTTCCCCGTATTGACAATAGGCACGTTAACATTATAAAGAAGAGGCATTGAAGGTGATAGGTAACACGTGTTGTCTACATCCTCCCTTCAGCTGCATTTCAAAGTTTCCAACGCTTCGCACATTCCTCGTCTCCACATGCTTTTAGCGTATTTCGTCAAAATTCAGAAGTCATTCCTCATTCAGGACACATGGCCACATTAATGTTTTACAAAGCACGGCCGCCCACACTTTAAAATTCTGTACGTGAAGTTGGATAAGAGTTCGTCGGCGCTGCGCTGGAGCTGAAAAAAAGTGACGCGGCTGCCAGTCCCGAGTTATATCTGACTTAACTCCAGAGTTGTATACTCGTCCAAATCCGACTGATGTCTTGCTCTTGCATACTTTCAGATTTGATGCAATACAACCTAAAGCTCTAGCTCGAGAGTGCTTGCAGACTTTCAGAAACTTGTTATCATGCAGGCGTGCTCTGGTAAGCTACCCATGCAAGATAAGATGATATGCAGCCTGAGACGCAAAGCACGTAATTCATGGGAAGACTTGGCCTGCGTGTAGCAAAGCTCCGACTCAGGACAACGATGCAGTTTCAGCATACAGTGGACCCCAATTCCGGACAAAGTCATAAAAGGCGCAGTGTTTTCTAGGATACAGAGCCTCGGGATGCTCCTACAGCGGTCTCGCCCTGAGAAAGGACGCGTGTCCTGTGAGCTAAATCTTCGCGATAATCGGATAGTTTTATACTTTTTATAATTTTTCTCCGGCTGCTTTTCCTTTTATCGACACTATTTTCATACGTTGAAATTCTCACATGGGTATATTACAATATAGGTGATTGCCTAGGCCAATATGGTAATAAATAATTCACAGTCTTGGTTGCAGAGTAGGTTAACGTTAAAAAGCTGTACCCGTTCACGAGAATTCTTTACTAAAAAAACAAGTCCTAAAGATCTAAATCAATTAAGCAAAATTCATTGCTGTTTCCGGAAATTTCGTACAAATTCTTAAGCCGCCAAATGTTTAACAATGGACTTGAAAAAATCGACTCTCGCATTAAAGCATCACGATTTTACAACGGCTTACGAATCCTGACGGAACTAAAGAAAAAACATTTCTGAGAATAAAGTGACGAGTTGCAGGTGTAAATAATCCCTCCGTTTCTGAAGCTCGCGCAGAAAATGCCTGCGTAATCCCCTCGAAAATATCGAGTGGTAGATCAACGCTGGAGTCTTACGTGGCGGCGAGAAGACTTAAGGGCTGACGTTCTCACCTACGCCGCTATATATAGATCGACTTTGAAGAAACCACAGTTAATTAAAATACCACATTGTATTTAGGTAATTATTTTCATTATCATATGCAGAGCCTGGCAAGAATTCTTTCACCAGACATAACAATAATATATTTTTAGCGTATTTTCTCATTCAAGGCAAAATGCCCTATTGTGCTCGTCATGTCCGTCCGTCTGTCTGCCCGTCTGTCCGTCCGTGACTTCACATTTTCGTCGACGAGAAAATGCGCTCTCTGTCACTCACTGCAGTGAGTATTGAGTTATATTTTTTAATATCTATATCATTTATGGGTGAAAATGCAGGGATAAAAATTTTGTACAATGGAAGGAATACTTGTTCATTAATATTGTTACAAAATTTCTCCGGTATCGAATAAAACATTTTAACGATTACATATGTGAGGACGTTGAAAATTCTGAATATACATTTTACAGAATCGGTATACAATCAAATTTTACGCAAGACACGGTCCTGAGTATCGAATACAAGGATTGTTTAACGGAGACGTGAAGGGAAATGAATTGTTTGTGAAGCTGGCAGAGACAGAGAGAAATGATCTTAGGATCATCGGCACTTTGGAAGCTTCCATAAACGTCAGTGCATCTCTCGACGTCGCCTTCGTCGTTACGGCTTCGTCTGTAGAAGCTTCATTTCAGCTCTGCATTGAAGCTTCATCTCAGCCCTGCATTGAAGCTTCATCTCAGCTCTGCANCATTTCAACCCTGCATTGAAGCTTCATTTCAACCCTGCATTGAAGCTTCATTTCAACCCTGTATTAAAGCTTCATCTCAACCCTGTAACTAACATCGATCTCATAGTCGAGATGTATTGTAATAAAACGCGTTGTATTGGCTGTAGAAGTAAACTGTAACAGAGGAATGCACGAAATCCAGACGAAAATTTTAGGTTCCGTTCTAAGCTTTTTTCCCGTTGCACGTCTCATAAGTAAAATTTAGAAATATTATCCATTCGGTCGATATTAACGCACGCTGTTTTAGGCGATTGATTAATTCAGCATTCATGCATTCATCACATTGCTATCGACCCAATAGCGATCGATTAACATGTATAATTTTAATTCGTACGTATATTTATACAATTTTACCATGATGGTTCTCAATTATTAATAAATAATTGAATCTCGTATTACAACCGTAAGCAACGTGCTTATGTTGGTCATGATATAAATTGAGTGTGAATGATCACTTCAGATAACAAAACATAAAAATAAAATCTACAGACGTAACACCTTTCCCCACAACTTCATGATAAGCGCCTAGCTGTATTTTCTCATAAACTTAGCATCTTTTCCTATGAAAGCAATGCATAACTTGTATTAAAGGGAACTTCAGTAACATAATAATTTGTTTGCGGTATTCTTGCCGCATTTCAGCGAGATTTAAAAGTTAGGCAAGAACAGCACAGAAGCTGAAGACTCAAGCAAGCGTGAACGCTTTGTCCCGCGCTAGAATGCCATAAATAATGCAACATATGCGACCATCTCGGCCATGTAATAATATTCTGCAAAATAGAAACTCAGCGCAATGATATGCGGTGTATTCTGTGCAGAAGTTTGAATTAAACTTCTGTACGAAAGTTTGAACAAATTGAAACGAGTGTTCAAAAGCCTCTGGCGGAGGGAGCGGTGGGGCATACGGAATGACGGTCGTTGAGGCAAATTTGTTCTCCGCAAGTAATTCTAAACAATCGTCGTATTTACGAGATAGGAATGCCATATAGCAAGCACGGGTTATTTGCAAGGCTTTCTATAGGCACACAAATCAAGAGTGCTTGAAGTTGAGTGACTTGTGGCGCTGAAATACAGATTTGAAATGATGTAGTATAAAGTACCGTTGACTTTGCACAGTAGATTTAATGCTATCAAAAATCGTAAGGACATTTTCCTTACACTTAATGAATGATCACCATTCGTGATACTAATTTTTTCACTTTACTTCAACTGAAGTTTGCTTGAAGCCAATGACTTTGTACGTCCAAATCTTCAACGCAGGTCAAGCGAGGAAATAAACGCGTAAATTTTGACGTTTGGAAATTGTTTTTTTCCGGAAATATCAAACAAGCCAAAAAATATTATTGTGAGATGAGAATCATACACGCGTCATGGTGCGGCTAAAACACGGCAATTCTACGGCAACCGGCCTACTATTTTCAATAGGGATATGGCGCACACCTCATAAAATTAATGGCGCTCGCCCTGGCCGCAGCCTCATCGCTGGTCTCTGTGCTTGCTTGTGTCCGAGCAACTCTTTTGTTCGCTCTGATCGATGACGCAGAGAGCCTCCGACCACCTGAGTCGAGGTGAGCTGCGATAACTGATGCAGCCTTCGCCACGTCAGCCAGTCTGATACTTTTATTCTGAGACTTGGGTGATGATGCAGCGGACATGAAACTTTACCGTACATGGACGCACCAGCCAGCCTGATACTTTTATTCTGAGACTTGGGTGATGATGCAGCGGACATGAAACTTTGCCGTATATGGAAGCACCAGCTAGCCAGCCGCTATCATGCTCAGATTTGTGCATCAATAGAAATTAGAGCGCATCACCATATGACGTCAATGCAACCGTAAGCTCATTAATAACAATTGTCCTCAAAACAATTGACGACATTAATAAGAGTTACAAGCCATGCGTCATCTATCATCTGAATTGGAGAATAAATTGTACGAGCTCATAGTAATATACCAAAAACATCAAATAAAACGTCCCTAATTAATACATAATAAAAGAAGACAAGCAAAATTTTTTTTGATGTCAAAAAGGAAGAAAGCCATGAAGTGACCGAAAATTCATTTGAAAAGTTACATTGTAAATGTCAGCAATCGTAGCTGATCAAATTCTGGCCTGATGGCATTTTTCGTATTGAGGGAAAAGGTTTTTTTATTCATATGAAAAATATTCTACAGCGACAATTTGAATCGGAATGAGAGCTTAAACGATAAACAGTGATTGAGGAGCGTGATTATTGATTATTGCATATGGGATTAAAACATTGAAATTATTTGTTGCTTGGCTGGGAACTATCCTGTTGTTCAATAATTAATGTATTCGATTTTCTTAACTTGTTTGCAATTCAACTCGATTTCCATGTCGCCTTTTTGCGTAGGCGTTATGTGACCTCAGCCTGGGATCTTTTGTAAATTGAATGGCAGCGGCATGGGAGCTGTACATTTTTTCAAATATTGGAGGGCAGTGACGTTGGACTGAAGTTCAACTTGAATGGTCGATCTCCTCTCCTCACCTTAATTATGGTTTCATGTATATAGACTCGGACGGTTACTTTTCTTCTCACGACAACTATTGCTACATCACTTCCATGTAATAATCCTGTAGCAAATGCATTCGAATCATATCTATATTATACTTTTGAAGCGACTCGCGAGCCTGTACGTGTACGGAATATTGACCATTTGGGTACTTCAGAAGCCAATAGTTATTAGATGTATTGTTGTACAAAAATTAACCCTGAAACCTCCAGAATCGCCGTAAGATGCGCGCATAATCAACAGAAAACAGTGACAAAAGCTTGCCCTACTTTAGGAAATCGTGCAACAGCCAATATCAAGTCTTGCTGTTACCGACAAGCATGCTTTTTTTCTTTTTATCTTTTATTTTCTGGAAGATTATTGATTATTCAGTGGAGAATAGAAAGCAATACTGTGCAAATCCTTGCACTGCTTGTAAAGTAAGTTTATTTTCACGCACGACGGCAAATGTTGCTGTACTTCATGGTAATTTGTCGGCCGGCGTGAGCGATCAATCATGTTGTGATACTCACGTCGACTTCCATCCTACTTAACCTAAATGAACTATAACGTGTTGGCAACCATCCTGGGAATTTTTTTTTCTGCCACTCGTTGAATCTCTTGGATTTTTTAATTTTTAATTCTTTTAATATATTTCGCTATCACATAGAAATAAAAATTGTTGAATTTTTTTTCTAGGGAGAACGGAATTACTACTGAGCAATTTGCATGAACAATTTTTTATGAAAAATTACACTAAATGCCGTCGCCTCTCACAAAAGAAATATACTCAATTCATCATAATCCATGAACATTATTCTGGAATTATTCTCCCGCAAGTTACAATAGCTATGGAGGTTTCATCAGGTGCCAGTAGCCTACGTATTGAACTCAGTATACGCCTCATATTAGTCTGTATGTCCATCTGATTAATCAGAATACACCTCGTATTCGTCTAGATGAACGTCATCTTCATCAGTATACACCTCATATTTCGCAGCATACAACTCTTATTCGTAAAGGTGATGATATTGGTGCCTGTAAATACCTCTATATTTGACTCCCGATTGACTTTGCATTCAGGGGCGCAACTGGCAAGGCCGCGGCAAAGCTCGTTAATTTTCGCTTGCGTGAGGATGGCGACGGCCAGTAATCTTGTAGCCTCCAGACAGAAATGCGCCGCCCGACGTCATTCGTTCAAGTCGTACGCAGAAATTGCCACCTCGCATTACGGTAGACGAAGGCTATATCTCAAGCAAGTAAGAACATTGAAATTTTGCCAGGCTGGGAAATATTGTTGAAGTATCTCACCAAATGCAGTTTTAAGAAGTAAGACATTTGGAGCAAATTCTCAAATTTGTCTCCTCTGTAACTATGCATGTTCTTTCTATGAAGATTCCGGTTTTGACCTTAACAGAGAAGCTGTGCAATAATTAATTAATAGTTAATTTTAAATGAGTAATCATAGAAAAATAACGCGCGCTGGTCGAACGACTTTGACTGGTCAATGATCCATTATTTTATTCGAAGCAAAGTGATTAGGCATTTTGTTCGCAATATGAATTGCAGGACATTTACAAAATGACTTGGCCTGACACGAAATTTTTTATTTAATAATAATAATCTTCCTCGATGTTATTAGGATATGTTATCGTTTATGTAATCATTTCTGTCTCGAAGCCCATCTGGTTTATTCGGACACGAAAGAGTTCCACAAATGCAAGCCTATTTAAAAAGAATAAGCTAATCAGCAGGGAAATATTCTGATCAAACAGGAGCTAAGTGTGGCTATAAATATACATGAAAGTTATAAACAATCTAATGTACAGGAAGCAATATACTACACAGAAGGAAAATTATTACTGAGAAGCTATCTTACCAAATGAAAATCTGTACTGAGTAGTGCAGCACGAAAAATATATTATTAGTTTCTATCCAAATGCCAGAATCAAATCTTGAATTTAACCTCTAAATGTAAATAGAATCTAATACAAAAAAATAGCAGCTTGCAAATCACCATATCGCAGTTGTCCCATTCGTTGCCCTTGCCGCTTGTACATTATTTCCGTAAGTCTCAGGCACGCTGCATCGCTGCCACCCGCACCCATCATTTCCATCGGTTGTCAGCCATGCCGCTTCGCTACCACGGCGCCCCTATCATTTCTCTTGATCTCCTGTCGCACTGCATCTCCTTCTGTGCGTGCCTTTCATTCCTTTTGGTCTCAAGTTGCGCCGCATCGCTACCACCGCGTGATCATCATTTCTCTTGGTCGCCAGTCGCGCCGCATCGCTACCACCGCGCGACCATCATTTCTCTTGGTCGCCAGTCGCGCCGCATCGCTACCACCGCGTGATCATCATTTCTCTTGGTCGCCAGTCGCGCCGCATCGCTACCACCGCGTGATCATCATTTCTCTTGGTCGCCAGTCGTGCCGCATCGCTACCACCGCGCGACCATCATTTCTCTTGGTCGCCAGTCGCGCCGCATCGCTACCACCGCGCGCCTATCATTTCTCTCGCTCTACGACCTCCCCGATTCGGTGATGCGACGCCGCGCAGGTGACCGCAGGGAGCCGTTAGCTTTCTATCGACGCCTCGCTCGACACATTTGTCGCCGCAGCCGAAAAATGGCTGTTGAGGCTTCATGGACTGGATGCTACGCAGCACCAGAATTGCTAGGGCAGATTCATGGAAGCCTCTCGCAATTTTTTCCATATAATTAAGTGTGATCAAGATTCTTACATTGAATTTAGTAGACGAAATAGGTTACCTCAGTCCAATAACGACAAGCTAATGAAATAAAATAGGCATATTTATTCCTCATTTAGGTTCATAGCTTAGATACTGTAATTGTACATTGAGAAATTCGAAATGACATTTCGAAAGATTATACTAAATAAAGGGAGTAAATTAAAAAAGGTTAATAGTTGTTCGCAAACCAATATTAAAAAATATGGGGCTGGCAGAAATGCCCCATTTCAACTTT
The DNA here is from genome assembly GCF_000764305.2 of Hyalella azteca. NCBI lineage: Eukaryota > Metazoa > Arthropoda > Malacostraca > Amphipoda > Hyalellidae > Hyalella > Hyalella azteca. Next base: position 180,145 of record NW_025945128.1, on the reverse strand, counting down.
AGTACTGCATTCAACGACTCTTTGTCTAAATTTACTTCAGAAATTTAGTCACAAATCCCCAAAACGTCTTCCTTCTTACTGAGAAACTACCAACAACTATAGGTAATAAATTCTGAGCCATAGAAATTACGTAGATTGAACAGACAGCGATAATGGCGCTATGCAGGCAGAGCTTGATAAACGCCTCACGCCACGACTGGCCGATCCTTCATAACGTAAGTCGTAAACTGACCATTGAATTTCATTGGTATCAGTAATACCGCTGTAACTGGATGGCTTGGCAAGATGAAAGTCGAGACCGGGAAAGCTTGTCTCAATGTTCCAATTGTATTTTACCTTGTAGCTGAACAGGACTAAGTTGGCGAATGATTTGGGGTTCATTAGGCTTCGAGAAAAACTTCCATCAATAAGCCAATATCGGTCCTTATTACAACTCAGCAGCAGCAGCAGCAGCAGCATGCGACGAAAGTACATCAGAATAACGGCATAAGAATGAGTACATAAGAAAAACGTCTCTTTTTATCTGAATCTGAGGTCAAACGATCACTACTAAACTTCTTTTTGTGTCCGGGATTCTGAAAGAGCAGGCACACAATATCAAACTAAGCATGCAGGTGTGGTATATTTAGTTTTAGGATAGATTACCTATATCTTCAATCCTCCTATATTTCTTTCATAGAACGGGGTTTAAATCGTCAAAACGTGCGCTATCATTCAGGATAACATTAATGAATTGTTCTTGATCAAGTCTTCTGAAGACCCAGAAACAATTACATCAATTATACTTTCTTACAAATTTACCTCACTTCAAGGGTGGCTGCAAAACTCTGCCCACTGCAACTGGATAACTATCAAGGACGATGCAACAAAGTCTCACCTTAGCAATTATTGCCACTGCGTCCGCGGTGCCAAGCGGCAAGCAGGCGCCCGAGTTTCTTCTTCTCAAATGTGCTGAGGTGCGAGGGAATTTCGTGACAAGGGACCGTCTTCAAATGGTCACGAATTTTACGGCTTGTAATTATGTTGAGGTCTCGTTTTCTGGTCTAAAAACGGCAACAATAATATCACTGTAATAGTTCGGTGAAGCTCATGGGAAATTATTTATAGTTTCCTCTATGTAAACCAGCAAATTTGAGGAATTTAAGTTTATTCAGACACGACAAATTCCCACAAATTTAAAGGCTACGGCCTGAGGTTACACCAGCTTTTATGCAGACGAGCACTGAAAAATAAACCAATGACCAGTTAAATTAACTTCTGTTAAAACTTATTTCTGTTGATAAAAGTTCAGGCGCTTCGTGCGCTCGTAATATCGAATCCAGTGGCAAAGCAAAAAGTCACTACCGCTGGGTGTGTGCATGTCATTATATGCCTCATGGATTGTGAATTAAAAAAAATGCAATACATAAGTCAAAATCAAGCGAATAAAAGGTTAACTCAGGCGGAATTTCTTGTTGGCAAGGGAATAATTATGCACCTCGAGACAATAATAAACTATTATAAGGTTTCATTGCAGGTTCATTACTTGTGTCACTCTCACAAATTAACAACCCGATCAGTTCGAACTTTTTACATCAACAATTTCACCTTATGGACGTAAAGAAAAAATTATTATCAAATAATTCGAGAGATCAAGATTTCAACGTACATCAAGATCGTTTTCCTTCATGCGCTTTTTTTTCTCAGAATAAATTGATGGGAAGAAATAAATCAAGTCTTCAAGCATCATCCGAGGCTAAGTCATTGATGGACTCAATAATATGAGAATAAGTGCATGTAATAAAAACCATCATGAATACCACTTCAAGGTTGTGCAGCCTAGTCAATTATTATTGCTTAATGTCACAATCGGCATAAATACATAATCGAAACACGGCAAAAAATTGATTATATATCACACACGACACCATACATAATCATAGCAGTATAAATATTTATAATTACGGTGGCTATAGAGAAGCAACCTAGTTGCAGGTTGCTAGGGCAGGAGTACAACATCCGTAGACTGTCTGCACAACCGCTCGCTATCGCGGCCAAGGAGGTACTGTGACCGAGACCAATGGGAGGGTCGGAGAGAGAGAGAGAGAGTGAGGGCACGTCTGCAAAAGGAAGAATTGTGGGAGAGGGTAAGCACGTCAATAGAGGGGGAATTAGAGTGAAAGGGAGAGAACTTACAGGAAGGAGGTAAGCGTGCAAGCTAGGGTATAATTGGTCGAGATTTGGAAGACGGTCGGTAATGATGTTTTCCCACACAGTATTGCAATCCAATATAAAGTGTGCTCAACAGGAGCAAATTAGTCTTATACCAGCGGCCTTGGTTTGGACAGACGGTTTTGTAGAGGTCAGTGGACAGGTCCAATGAACTCGCTAACTAAACAGTATTCGCACATCTTCCTTCGTCAATCTATTATTTACGAATAAAATTTTCCTGAGTAGAAAAGCACATGCCAAATAGTCGTACAGTTTTGCGCTGAATATCTAGATAAAGCTATAATTGTAATTTTATGCTTTGGGAGAGGTATTTTGTTATAATGATTCGACCCTGCTTGGCAGAGCGTTTCTAATTTAATTTTTGGGAACTGTTGGGCAGTCCGCGAAAATATCACGAAAAACGTAAGACGCCGTATATGACATCACTTATAAAGTTTTCCGTTATCCAAATTTGGAATAATTTTAAGTTATTTCATAGTTATTCATCTAGAAGACAAAGGGTCCGAAGCATTCACGCAAGCCAGGAAAGCGAGTCTAAGGGAGGTGATTAGTTCTGGAGAACAGGTTTAGGAAGAAGAGGTTATAGTGAATGTGTTGGATGCGAGTGCGTCAGGAGGAGTAGCATATTCGTGAGGAATATTGTGTCCTGAAAAAAGCCTATTTTAAGAGGAGATAAAGCTTGGAAATGGAAGCTTAGAGTAAGTGGCGAGTACATCTGGAAATGGAGGCTTAATATAGATACAAAATACGTCTGGGTAAAGAAGTTTATATATTCTCAAGGAAGATTATGGCCTAAAAAATACTTTAGCATTAGAGTAAGCTTGAAAGTGATAGCAATGTATAAGTGGAAAGTATATCAGGAGTTGGAAACATCGAGTACATAGAGAGCACGTCTGGAAAGAGGGGCATGATCTAAAGTAAGAGAAGTACGTATGGAGAGTGAAACACAAGGGGCAAGGAAATTACGTATGTCAATGAAAGCATATTTTAAAGTAAGAGTACATCAGGAAGAGGAAGCATACTGTTAATGGAGGAACATGGGGCAAGGAAAACATGTTGAAGGAAGAGTTCTTTTCAAACAAAAATTCTAGTGTAAAAAGAGAGCTCGTATTGATACGGAAGCAGAGCGTAAAGGAGAGTTCGTCTGGAAAAGGATCATAGTGTAAGAGAAAGAACGCCTATGCCCAATCAGCCGCTTATACATGGCGAGGTTCAACCTGCAGACAGTAAACTCTACGGGTTTTACAACCAAAAATTAATTTACGGATGCTTCGTGGCTGTTAAAGTATGCACATAGAATTGCATCAAAAATTAGCTAGAGAGTCAATCACTTACAACTTTTCCCAGTTTTTGATTTATTGAGAAAGAAACTTGCGAAACTTTGACTGTGAACGCTGTAGAACCTGGACAGGTGAACAAATAAAATTGCTCAATATACATATAGTATGAGGGAAGCATCACTGTTACGTGTCATTGTTTTTTGTTGCATTGAGATTTAATTTCTTTTGATAGTATTTTTGAATACTATGCGTCTCTATACATAATTTAAATCACTTTTCCTGTTAAGTTTGTGTACTTACATACAGTAAAATACGATTTTTCAAGTGTACGAATATTTATTTCCCCCCACTGTACATATAGTATGAGGGAAGCATCACTGTTACGTGTTTTTTCGCTGTATACGGAGTAGATAGAAACTAAAGCGCTAAATTTTCATTAGCGTTATTTTCCATATTTAATCGCTAAACAAAGTAGGTTTTTCTATAATGCAGAACATACCGTGCACCACAAGTCATTCAGCATTAAGCACTTACTACGTTATTTTTTTCGATCATACTTTCATCCCCAAATTGCGAATGCTTTTTTATGCAATTTTTTTCCTGTGGACAGTGATATTGTCGTCAAAGTACAGTTCTGGCAATTGGACTTCAAAGGATGAAAGAAAGGATGACTTCACTGTCAGCCAGGTTCAGAATGAACAATTTTAAAATTAGCCTAAGTGAATCATTACGTAACAAATTCTGAAAAATGTGTAAAATATATGAAGCACCCAATAATAGAGCATTATAGCTAACGCTGCTAGAGGGAAGATTTGTTTTGGTTCACCTTCAACAGTACATTACTTATAAGGATGCGGGGTTTCGGAAATTTCCTGTCCCTCAAGTATATTTTATAATCGTTACACATATCAATAAATATACAGGCTGACATCAAATTACTCGGCGAACTCTCAGATAGCTTCAACATCAGGAGGAGAAAGCATGTCTTAAACTTGAATGGTACTTTTACAATAAAGTTAGCTAATTTGTAAAGAAGATATCAGAGAAAAAGTTAATTTGGTCACAAATTAATAATAATAGGAGAAATTTCATATCATTAAATCATCCTGCTATAAAATCATTTCCTTTTCAATGCAACAACAAAAGAAAGGATTTCACTCGGTATTCCTGTGGCATCCTGCTCCTCGCACGCGCTCATAGAGCAGGCAGACCCGAGCAAAAGACTGGGCAAAGATTTAGACGGTGCATGCCGGCATACAAGGGCTTAAATTGGTCGGAACGCTGTCTCGGGTGTCTTTTATGTTATCGAGAAAGGGGATAAGCTCCAGCATAGGGGATGTCGTGGCAGCGGGTGCCGCTAAGCTAACATGTAGATGACGCGTCTTCGTTGATGATCAACACAGTCGAGCGGCAAGAGGAGGGTTCTCTCCAGCGACCGTGAGAACTATTTCTATTATCGATTGAATGTTTTGAGGACGGTAGTTTCATGGTATTAATGATTAAGTGAATACCTAATGATATGGATTCTCGGATAGCTAGCTATGATGTGTGTAATTAAGCTGTTAATTTAAACAATTTGAATGAAAATCATTATCTGTAACTAGACTCGTTATCGGTGCATAATTTGAATGCACGAAAAACATTTTCACACTGAATTAATTCATACCTAGAATTAATAAGGTTTAAATCTACCGATTAACTAATTTACGAACGCAGTACACATTGGTCCCTCTTGCGACATTTTGCACCCCCAAGCAAAAGAGAGCAAAAAGACCGTAAAAAGCAAGATTGTCCCTCCAGAAGGCTACAGCGAGGACTGAATGCGGCAAACTGCTGCATGCAAAAGCCATTTGGTGGCCCCCGCTGCACCTCAGTGGAATTAGGCCTTAATGCCTTCTGCTTCGCTAGCTGCCGACCTGTGCATATCGCAGCGCTTGTAGGGATCACAATTTTGCAGGGCAAGCCATGCCATCCGATCGAGCACTGGAGATTGCTCGCATGTTTTTATAAGTCAAATTTCGTTAAGGTTGAATGAATTACTTTGGTTACCTGACTCTAAATCAACTGAATATGAAAATTTTTTACACATGACAGAACTTAAACATCCAAATCTCATAGATATTTGTCAAAGTTATTTCTAGTGTTTGTTGTGTGGGTTGTTGGTTCTTAGCACCGTATAAAACATGTATAAGGAGCTGTTGGGGAGGGGGCGTATGTACATGTATGTATCTTAGGCTAGTGGAGGCGCATATATACTGTATGTATATGGGGCTATTGGGGTGCGTATATACATGTATAAAGGGCTGTTGCAGCGCGTATACACGAGACCTATCGAGTTGGGATAATACCTGGACCTGGCATTTTTTTCAGTGCGAGAATTGTAAGGTAATGAAAGTCAGGGATGAAAGCATTTGACCAAAAATTAAAATTTGCTTTCTTAATTTCCTGTACATGGATTTAATTTAAAACACACAATAATTTTTTTCGAATTTTGAAACGAGAGTCGAATAGGAGTTTTGTGTTCTATAAAAAATGAGGGTTTGAACGGGCTTTTCCTTAATTAGCATATAATAGTATTATTACATACGGAATTCGGAATTATGGGATCGAAAAATTGCCGGGATTAGCGATCACATCGGATCACATTGCAGGGAATAGCGATCAACCGATAGCATAGTATTTATTTATTCGAATTTTAGTAGCATCAATTTTGATACAAACATCATCTTTAATTGCTGTCACACTTCGATTTAGTTTATACAAATTAAAATTAATTTTTAAAAATACTCTTTGAAAACAATTTTATTTGATCAACCAAGTACCAGTTTGTCTTCTAAGCCTTAAACTCTCAGGATGTTTTCGAAGTTTGACAACACTTCACCTGAAATGAAGCACCAATTGCATTGAAGGTCAATCGGAAACGGGGGAAAACTTTTAGTTTACTCTGGCATGACTGTGTGATATTATCATGTAACAGTTGCCGAGTAGAAGACCTGAGGCCGTACTAGCAAATTCGCTCAGGTGCACGCAGCGGTCAAAGTACACTTAATCGTCACGTGGATATAAGCCGCAGCTAATAACTCGATTAATATTAAGAGAACTCGATACTAAGTCACTTAATTGGAACAAGAAAATAACCTCCGCCAAGTGATGCAACTATAAGAGACCGTTATATATGAAAGCCCTCCGGGGTGTCGGTGCGCATTATTATAGTGAAGTTAGCGAGGGTGAGACAGGCTCCCAGGCAGTTGACTCATTAGGCAAGTTATCTTACGGAGATCCTTTGGGGGCCTGCAATGGAACCCCGGGCGCCTGAAGTCCAGGACGAACCATTCATTTAGAGATGAATCTCAGCTCCGAGACTGGAGCTGGGTAATTAATATGCACAGGCATGACATGAAGTCAACGGACAGGCTATGAACACGCATGCGTCGAGCTAATTGTGCGCAAATCAACTCTTGCGCACAATTAAATATGCATTCGAAATATTTATGATTTAGACAAATCCGATTTAAATACAATGATTTACAGAAATCCAAATTCAAATCAACATTTAAATTCGAATGACTTGTATTCGTGATTTTTATGAAATTCTTCGGAATTAATGAATTAATGTCAAAAATAGTAAGAGAGATTAATATCTCTTCATGAATGAAACCTTGATAGATATAATTATTAATATTATGCAGAATCAAATCCTTGTAGCCAAAGTTAATGAGCACACATATATTTCCATTTCCTACAATTTTACTAACTGTTCAAATGGTGTAACACTTATTTTCCACTCATTACACTCATTAAATGCGTTGCTATGGCGATAGAGATTGAAAACGGTAGTATGGGCTCCAGAGCATCAAGGTAAGGAAGAAAAGTTAATAAGGACCAATAATTCACGTTGACCAATAATTCACGAGGAAATTCAAACTTGTATTACGGCGTGAAATGAGGCGTTTTATAGGTTAGAACTCTTTGGTGATTTTTGATTTGAGAAGAAAGACGAATATATGAGACATCGTTAGAACACATACTGATGTTTTGGCGGGCGACCCTCTCTTTAGATGAAATTTTTATTGCTTGATGACATTTCGCGATTGTAGTAAGGAAACCCTGACATGCGGGTGCCTCAGCTCACATTTGTGACGGTAGCATAAAACTCCCGTGTAATTTACTACGGCGAAGTGGCCTTAATAAAGTGCAGGCAAGCGACACACGGAACACGGCGCTAGACGTTATCCGACGGACGGACGGTGCTCGAGCATCCCAAAAAAATTTTATGCACTTTATGCAGACCGAGAAAATCTCAACAGCAAAGAAATAGCCGTTGAGTTAACATACATATTGGTTAGAAATTTTTGGAATATCTAATTAGTTTATTTATTCACGATGGACTTGATGATAATTCGAAAGATTTCATTTCGACCCATAACTATACTATCAACAATATCAAAGAAAAAGAATGTCTCAATTAACCATGGATTTATTACTTTAAAATCCATGCTTGATTATATCACAAATTTGTACGCACAAAATGTAATTGCTGTTGTTTAAGGTGAAATTTCCGATGCTAGTCCTTAAAATTAATCATTTGTAACTAGATTATGCAAGAAAACTAACATAATAAAAATATTACCAATAATATAATAACACTATTACCGATAATATAAGAACAACTAATATAATAGCAGTAGGCAACATAATAACAGTACTTGAATTAAATAAAATAATAAATAAAATAATAAAAATAAAAAATAAAATAAAGCTACGCCTTCTGTGGGAAATTTTTTCACCATTGATGTTATTTGTAGTTCTCCTTTTAAATTTGTTAGCTTGATATTGTTGTTTTGTTTGTGTTGTATTCAGAATTTTGTTGTATTCAGTTTTTTCGTAGTTTAAGTAGGTAGCAATTATCGGCTAGGATCAGCATTCCTTTATCAGCTCCCATACTGTAAAGTTATCCCATCTCGTACCGTTTTTTATCTCAAATCTGCGCAAATTCTCCGTTATTCATTCAACACTCAAGTATACAGCGACTTCAGCCGGAGAAGCATCGGGAGATTCAAAAGTTCTAAACGTCTTCCTGGCTGCTTTTCCCCTATCTTTTCGTTGGTGTGAATGTTGCTTTTTCATATTACTTATTTACGCCCTGTATTCAAGTTTTTCTACGGTGCTCTAGACAATTCAACAATCTATTATTAATATATCAAATTTCGAACCAAGTGAACGAGGTCTCTGCTATAGGCCGAGGAACTAGTTTCCTTAGCTGTTACCTACGTTCCAATATCTTTATCTCAAATTTCCAACGTCAAGCCTCCAACTGTCCTTTTCTATTGAACTGCATTGAACACTGAGATGCACCAAAATCTTAGGTCTGTATTTATTTATTTAAGTCATTATTTGATTCATAAATTAGAGTAGGTTGTCATATATTTAATGTTCGATAAATTCATTTTTATTGAGTGGAAATATTTTCCTTCCAGTATCGGGGACTCGTCGAGGCAACAAGGAATTTTAAATACCGCAACCACTTCATAGATACCAGATACCGCCAAACTCCAAATCCATCCTGAATCTACTATATACTACAGTATAATATAAGAATTTGAATTTAGCTTCCTTCTACAACCGGCCCAATCATTACCAGTTGAAACATTCGTATCTATTTGAATAAATATCAGCTGAATCTATTATCCATTTATTTGTCCGATTGTGTGAGCGAAACATAATTACTCACACTTCTGAGAATTTTTAAATTTACCTGTCGTTTATTATATTTTTTTTCAGACGTACGAGCATCATTCGAAGTTAAGAATTAATTTGCTCAGAAATTTTAGGATTGAAAANTTATTATTTTTTTTCAGACGTACGAGCATCATTCGAAGTTAAGAATTTATTTGCTCAGAAATTTTATGATTGAAAAGACAATTCATGCGCTATTAAATACAGTAATTGTTTGAAACGAACAATTAACTTGCTTCAATATTTCTGGTGGCAGAGAGTCACACTTCATAATCTAATAATACATCGAAGTGTTTGTCGCAAGATTCTTCAACATACTAAACATGCAAATAATTTTTCTTAATAATTGATTGTAAATAAGAAGCGAGATCTCTTTTTAGCGCAATTTCTCATTTATGGAAAAAATGCGCTATTGAGCTCGTTATGTCCGTCCGTCTGTCCGTGACTTCACGTTTTCGTCGACGAGAAAATGCGCTCTCTGTCACTCACTGCAGTGAGTACTGAGTTATATTTCTTAATGATATATTAAGAGCACGTAGCTATTTGTACAGAAACAGCTTTTCTAAACATGCCTGTTCGGTGCCATCCCACACAAAATGCACAAGTGGGGATAATTTCCTCTCAAGCGACAGTCGGCGCACACACTCTGTACTTCATTGAATTATTTTAACTTGAGTGCCTGCACAAGCTCTCTCACACAGAGGATTTCTGTCATCCCGGCCCTCTTAGGGAGGAAAGTCAGGCAATAAAGAGACGCTAAAAAAACAGTTTCTGAGCGCAGGACCTCACGCACACCACGCCAGCCTATAGAGAAGGGGAGCTGTGTGGTGTGTGCAGGAAATTACCCTTCACTGAAAAATAACACTTTCATTGTCATACGATAGCAATAGACAATCTTTTTAGGTACCGTTCGAGTAAACAATGTGTATATATGCTTAAAATCCCTTATTTGCAACATGTCGTGATTTTGAATAGTAATCTAAATAACGAAATGCACTTCGATAATTTAAAAATATGATTTACAGAAAAAAATAAATTTATTTTAAAAATACAAAATAAGGCATAATAAAAACTGTATGAGTAAAGGTGTGTTCAAGGGCTGCCAGAGAACTGAATTTATAAGTAAATAGTTTTTATTTTTCTTTCAACTTCAGGGAGAATATCAAATCATGAACCAAAGTTCAACATTGTCAGCAGACTTTAGTTTTCCCAGTTTAAAATCATTTAAGAATACACACGTTATCATCTATAATGCACTGTAGATGGTCCATTGTTTAGCTGCATTGAATATCTGTAACGGTTCACGTGTCAGTGATACTGTAAAATATTCCACGGCTGTAAATAATATATGAGTACATGCGTGTCGCAGAGTCGATTATTCATCTTGCAATCGATCCGTCACACATTAAAATTCAAGTTCGAGACAAAAACAATCACACTCTGAGTACAAAGACGTGATTTGCATGGTGAAGGGGTAAAATAATATCTTTTCTTCGGTGGGCCGAACAGAATCAGCTACATTTTAAAGAAATGGGTTGCAATGAAATAATAAAGTTATTAAGACAGAGAATGCTTCGTGAATGACTGCAATAACTCATTATTAGTAATAGTAGTTTCAGCGTTAATTAGGCCGTAGGCCTGTCGCCGATTCTTAACATCACAGAACATTCAAAGTATTTTGCGGTCTCGAACTCGCAACTCACTGCTACAATTCTGTTGTGCTTAACCGCCCGGCCTCCTTGCCGATTGTGACCAGAAACTGGCGCACAGAGCTGGGCTCGAACCCGCGCATCTCTGCTCCAATCTTGCTACTCTGAACTGTAACCCCAGGGCCACCTAACATTTATTAACATCAACTATTTTGCGACAGACAATATGTGAAAACAGATGCAAATCAAGTTGATTGGGTCTTCAAGTGAGTGCTCTCAGTTATAATAGAAGTAGCGACATTTAATTATAAAGCATTCAAAACGAAGCAATACTCACTTGCCCGCGAAGGGCTGTCTACGGAGCTGAAGTGCGGAAGGAATGCTTGCGGATCACAACCTCCTCATAGTCGAAAGGAAAACACTGTCACCAATAAATGTTTTCCTTATCAATGAGAACAAACTCGCTGAGAAACACGGCCAATTTGATCTGTATTCACGGAAGGTTTTCAACAACTATTTTGAAACCTCTTTTCGAGTTATGGAACTAATGTATGAACTTTTAACTTTATATTGAATAAATATATGAACTTAATTAAGGCTGAATTATCCTGGCAAGCGATTTACTTCAAATTGAACATCTGAAACGTACTTCCCGCATATTTATATGTCCTAGAGATTGTTGCTTAGACGTAACGAGGCGAACCATCTATGATGAAACGGGTTATAAAACTATTCAGGCTAGTCGAAAAAAAAAATATAACTCAGTACTCACTGCAGTGAGTGACAGAGAGCGCATTTTCTCGTCGACGAAAACATGAAGTCACGGACAGACAGACGGACATGGCGAGCACGATAGTGCATTTTTTGCATAAATGAGAAAGTGCGGTAAAAGTGGTAAGTTATATTAGGAGTTCATGAAGAAAATGAGGTTATTAAATTCAGCGGTATTGAATTCATCTGTACTGTTCACTAATTACGACAATCGTTAAAACCAAGTGTCATCATAATGAAAAAATTCAGATTTCAATGTGAAGTCAGAAGATTTAAGTAACTTAACTACGAATGACGTCACATTTTCTAGAACAAAGTATAATTAAACATGTAACTTTATGGTTCACCATCTTTTACAATCCCAAATAAAAATATAAAAATGCACGTCAAAAAATCACTCAATTTACTATACGAGTCAAGCCAGATTTATTCCTGAAATACGAGACCAATGTCAATTGTTCACAGGACAACATCGTCGCTGGCGCCTGAGAGGAGTCGCAAGCACTGCCGAGCTAGACAGCGCCTGCCTACCACACACTCCCTCGCGACCCAACGACTGCTATGGTACTGAGGGTGAACTGGTCGCTTCCATTTCTAGACTTCATGGGTCACTTGCTGCTGTTTGATATTAATTGGACTTTATTGAGATGGGCAGACAGCACCGCGAGGCAAGATCATTCGCGTGACTGCTATTGGTAGCAGGGATACGTCGCATCAAGAGGTTGCACTGGCTTTGGCTCTCCTATGTTGCGATAAGCCAGTCGTTACAATGCGAGCTGGGACCGTGCATAATTGATGCTAACAAAAGAGAGGCTAACCAGCAAACTTTTCTCTATCTCCATTCAATTCATAAGCATAATAACCCAATGAAAGCATGGACTTTATATGATAAAATTTAATATGCCATGGCACTCACGGTAAATTGAACTTCTTACTCAGCAGCATAGTTTGTGGGATAAGCAAATTATTTTTTTAACATCCTATTGATGTTCGTATTTCTGCACATTTGTTATCTAAGGAAATCCAATACATTATACTTCTATGTGCTATTAAATGTTATGATTTAGTGGCACTACATGTTTCACGCTAATTTATTTTTTTCAGCAAATAATTTAAAAATACGAAAAATATCGAATAAAACATATAATAGAAATTCATTATAGTTCATGGGAGCTACATGGGGCATATGAACTACCCAGTTTAATATTGTTCACTGCCATATGCAGCTCAATGGGAAAATAAAGGCCTAGAAATTAAACGAGGAAAAGCTTTTGGTTATTACATCTGTTAACGGCAGCGCATTGAAGGAATGATTCACCTCACTAGCGCTCAGCTATGACACCTCAAGATGCGAGTCGTTAGAAAAGAGTGATTGTAAATTACAGGCAGATGAATGTAGAGTCTTAGTGTGAAATAGTACAATGGGTATGTTGGCTTTGTTTTATCAAGAACCTGCGGTACATGTGACTCGCAGTGCATATAAACTGAGGATAAACATACGACTTGCACAAGAATGATGTGGAAATTACTTGTTGTAGAACCGGCAGTAGTTGATATATTAGTACAAGCTTTGTTCGTGACGTGATTGGTGTATACTTGTGTTGTTTTCACTCATCGTGCAAGAATTTTGAATACAAATTTTTGTTTTCGAACCTGGGGTGCTCGCGTAATCGTGTGCTAGGAGTGCGAGGTAATTTCTAAGTCTAGAGCCTGTGGCTATTTGTGCGTGAAAGTTTTACTTCGATGTAGACTTTTTCGTTATTTAGATTACATTGGAGTGATTGGAATAACTAGTACGACATTGAGCAGCCGGTTTATTCTGCCGAATGAGATTCTAAACCAGACCAGGTTTCAAAGTATTACAATCGAGCACTTTCATCTCAAGATCCGCAATTAATTCAACAGGCTCTATGACACCCTTGACAATGTCAAACTCAACGAGACCGTCACTCCCACTGTGCTGGAGGAACCCACCAGCACACCAGCATCGAATGGAGTGGCCCGACACCATCCGACCGACGATAGCTGAAGCACTAATATTTAGGTATTGGACTCCAGCTACCCATCTCCTAACTAACGGATTTTCTGAACTTTCGAATTGTTTCGGAGTGATTTTCACGCTTCCAAATTTTCGTATTGCTTCATATTTATGTGTATCATGTAATTATTTCCACAAAAATTTCAGTTTTCAAAGCTTCCTATAACTTGAAAATCAATGTTATTACATTTGAAACATCGTTAATAAATAAAAATTACTTCCTAAAACCTGCATTTTGACCAACCAACGTCTTGTGAAGAACTGTTCGACCTTGACAATTGAAATTAATAAATTATCTGGTCATTAACCGCATTTGCTCAATCGGAATTTTACAGTAGAGGCATTTACCATCAGCACTGACATTCAGAACGCTTCTGTAACGGTAGCCTCTGAGCCGCCTGTAAACCGATTACGATAATGGAAAATATTCATGGAATGATATCAATTAAATTTTAGAGCACCAATACGAATACAAAAGCGGGTGTTATCAAGGGCTCGTTGGCTTGGTATTGCAACGCCTATACGCAGGGACCTGCCCATAAACCCGTTGATGAACTCGCTTGTTTATGGGCAACCCCCAAAAGATAACGCGCCTCGTGCATGAGTCTGGTAACTAATTCTCCTAATGAAGACCGGCAATTCAAGTCGTGAACTTCGGCTTCCGAGGAGAGTCTTCGATTGCGTGCTCAGTTATTAAAGGAAACTTGCCTTCAAATACATATCGATGTGATGAAATTTTCGCATACTTTGTGTAAATGCGCTTAATAAAGCAGTTATCCTCTTCAACCCTGCAATGTTTACCAGAGTTCTACAATAAAGACTTGTAATTTTTTGCTAACTGAATAAGATTCGCATAAATATCATGTCCCATTAGGATTATTTCGTCATTATAAAAATTAGTGTACCTAAGTAACTATAAAATTGCTAAACAAATAATCATGATTGAAATAATGCTAGTTAAATTTTAAATTACGTTTGCAATCTTAAAAAATGCATTCTTTTACAGCACTAAGAATACATTGCTATAGTGAAGAATATAATGAATTAAGGAAACAAGTAAAATTTCAATTTTTTCATCTATTTAAGAATCATAAATCGTCCTCAAAAATTACTGACATGTTCTACTTCTGATGAGTATCCGAACCTAAAGTTTCAGAACGACATGAATGCACTTACCCCGGCTGCGCTAGCCGCTTCAGCTGTTTCTGCTTCACTGCATTTGGCAAGTCTTGACTTCAGCAGCTATTAGAGGGAGCCTCGCTGCGCTGATGAATACAGAGCGTCAACAAGACTCGTCAATGAGGAGCCTAGGCTGCTAGTGCAGTTCGCACTGACCGCCCTATTTATTATAGGCCTGGGCCAGCGACTGGCTACACCATGATATTTCTGATTAACTTGACATTTAAACGAGTGAAAATTCCTTAATGCAGCTATAATCAAAAATTCAAAATTATGATATTTATTATGTAATAACCACAGGAGACAAAACTTTGAAGAATCTGATCCTGCCAAGTTTACATTGAGTTCTACAACTGCCTTCGCCGCTTTATTGTTCGAAGTATACATTGACTCTGAACTGAGTTCAAATTTATGGAAGCTCGATCGTCCACCTGCTATTTCCGTGTGGTTATCTTACCTATAACAAACATATTCCCTTAAAATATCATAAATCCTGTGATTCAGATAACGCAGACGTCACTGATACGGTGTCGTATCTTTTCCTTGCATGCCCGAAAACTTATGAGGCTGATGCAGCCGCTGCAGGATTTTCCAGCAGACTACTGCTTTAACAAGAAAATCATCGTGACCTTCCCGCGTGGAGATTTCCTCAATATGAGGCCAGAAAAAGACTTCATTTCCATAATGCCTGGTGTAAAGAAGTCAAAAAGTGTGCAGTTGAGCCTGGCTCAGAGAGTCAGGGTACAGCGTTCCTCCATTACAGTTGTCGCCCCTGACAATGCTGCCGGGAGTCCCGGTTGGGGCAGAGCGGGTGGAGGGGGCATTACGGTCGGGGTTGGGGTACACCTTACCCCCCAATTGAGGGGAAATGGTGAGTGATGAGAATGAAAGAAGAGATAAATAGGCGTGTGAGAGCAAATATTTATCATGTGTACGTGCGGGAAGGTGAAGAGAGAAGATACAAAATTCGAGTGCAACTTTGTTGTTCGATATTTAAGTATGTAACTATAAAATAATGACAAGTTCCACCGCAGTTCTCAATAATTGCGTTCCCGTGCGCCCAGAATACAATGTACTCGTACAATAAAAGAAAAGAAAAAGTTGTACATAAGATTTTATGGCAGCCAATACGCACAAAAAGCATGCAGTTTATAACTGGGAACGTTTTAATTAAATACGTCTGATGTGGAACACAAATGAGCGTTGGAAAAGAAATACTTGTTGCGAAAAGTAGCACATCGAACCAATGTCTGCTACAAAAATCGTGAAAAATTTTATATATTATACATATATAATCTGCTTCTGCTCTAAATTAATGAATTTTTCGCGTAATGATGAGGGAAGGAGCACTTTAATTTCACCATAGGAGTGACATAATTATCCAGGATATTAAAAAAAAACAGGAAGAAAGAAACAAACAACACTGAGAGGAGAGGTCTGAAAATGCAGAGGCGATGAAGTGAGCGCTGCTGCGAAAATCCAAGCCTCGAGTCTTGAGGAGTGAGCAAAGTGTCCAGTGAGCGGCTCAAGACTCATGCTTTTCTGGCGGCGGTGGGACGTGAGAAGCTAAGAGTCTCCTCTCAAGACGGCTTATTCGGAATTTTTGGCCACCAGATGGATTTATGAATATGTTCTTGCAGGGTGCCTGCTTCGAGCGTCGGTATTGGTGGATTTGCATATTTAGGACGTTTTCGTCGAGAGTTATGGTAATTCGATGCTTTAAAAGATCACGGTGGGCTTGTTGGAACCGTATGCGTGGCCGCCGTAGAGGCGCTCGAGCTTCTGTCACGCGAGAAGGCGGTGCAAGAGCAGCTACTTTCCCCCCTCATTATTATGCACCGGAGATTGCGCCACGATATTAGCCGCTACTCCTTACAAAGGTGAAAATTTCCTTCACAAAATCAGCGTGAATACCTAATGGAAATTCACCAAATTACAATTTTTTGCTTCCCATGTTAATCGGGTCTAAGATATTGATCTAAAGACGTCAATTAGGGACAATTGTTTCTCTTTAAATCCACTGATTTTCTGAACATGGGATTTTCTACAATCGATTAAATGTGTGGGTTTATATAGAAAAGGGTTATCATGCAAACGTATTTAGAAAGTTCAGAAGATCATTTCCAGGTCATGTCATTTGTTCAGTTGTAGGTATGATAAGTGAGTATATGAGTAAGAGTATGATGAATGAGAGAATATGATAAGTGAGATTTCAGCATATGTTCGAATTCTAATTATAGATTTGATTGGACGAATGTTTGGGCTATCGTAATATTATCATGAGAGCAGTCGGCTTTTTCGTTTAATACGTCGGCAGCCATTTCGAAAATCCCGCAACAGTAAGAAATTTTGCAATAACTATTATTGCAAAGCATCAAACTACAAAAAGCAAGTTTAACGGCTGAATGGCTGAAATACGTTACATGTAAACCCCTGCCACAGGAAGGAGTTTCAATGTTTCGTTACAGGATTCAGAACACTGGTCCAGTTCTCTAGACGCAAAGCGCCCATCGACGCCTGGAGTCGATGTACAAGTCGAACAAGGAAGAGCCAGAGTCGCCTTCCTCGAGTGAACACGTTCCATGTGTGTCGCTTCACAATTCTAAATAGAAGCAAACCTTGCTTAAGAGCATTGAAGAATCTCATCGTGCAAAACCAACAACTTCTCTGATAAAATAGAAACTCTAAAATTGTTGACGCGAAAAGAAAGGCAAGCAAATATAATACTGGGAAACTCGCAACCACATATACAATACAACAGAGGTTTTCATTGAAAATTTACACCGACGAAATGAAGACGCTGCTTCTATTTATTGGAATCTTATCATTGATTTTTGTTTGGAATTGATAACATTGATCCACAATAGACTTGTATAAAAAGCTTCATTACAAATAGTGCTCTAAAATCATCATTAGCATTTAGACACAAATTTGTATTTTTCTTTCAAAATTATTATAAGAGTTCGAAAGACAAAGAGTTCTAAAGCCACAACACAGTATAAAGTGTGACTCGTCACAGCGCACGAAGTAAACAATAAAATCTTTTAGCGAAATGAATTATGGTTTTGCGTTTCAGCAGTGATAAAATACACAAGTACAACGACTCGACAATGTCTCGCACTTTATTAAGGACATTAGAAAATGTTCACAGTAGATGAGACGATTGCTAAATTCGGAACAAACCCTAAGTTTTGTGTGTACACTTCAAAAGACCGTTACGATAACGTATAGATCATGCAAAGTTCAACTCGCAAGACAAGAGCGCAACCAAATTGATCACCAAATTTTACTAAGCCATTCGGCTGGCAGCACAACCACGCACGTAGGTTCTGTTGTCTCCAATTACATAGGCTGCGGAACATGCGCGCCAATTTGCGACTGACGACTGGCATGTTGCTCTGCGAGACGCTTTCCGTTCATTTCGGTACATACGTAAGAGGGGGATGTCTGTGTTGGGCAAGTGGTGCGTGATAATCACAGTTTTGTTCTGCTCCTCTGCAACAGATGGAAGCTTCCATTGAAAACGCCAATAAGGCAATAAAAGCCACTGAGGACGCAGCACAAGCGCCGGTCTCTGAATTGAAATGCGCAGGGTGCCTTGCGAGCTAATGAACTGGAAAGATGCGTTTCCAGGGCCCTTAACACGTTGAAGGGCATACAACACGAATTATTTGCAGCGTTTTTCAGTTCTTCGCACTTAGTCTTATTGGAATAGGCACGCAGTCCCTTGAATTTAAATTCATTAATCAATTATTGGAGTAATAAATTTGCAATAACTCCCACCGATGACTAATGTTATGGTAAAACTTAAGATGACTAATGTTACGGTAAAACTCAAAACATTACAAACGAAAAATTCTACTTGTGAGCTTTAATAGAAATTAACGTCTGAAGTTTTAGATTTTCCAGTCTTTCGATGGCAACAAAAACTCTAATTCTTATACCCATATATTTAGAAAAAAATTCTCAAGTTCTGGCTTGTTTGAATTTATTTTCTCAATGAATATATTAATTTTTTTACAATGCGCCATTTTATCCAAAAAATTATACTTGGATGATTCGAACTATCAATAAAACAGGCAGTGGGGAGAGTCTGGTTTGTCTGTGTATAATAATTTACTGGGACGAATTAAATCTAGTGTAGTGAGAGGCTGTAAAGCAGTTATGGGTCCACCGTAGGGTGCAGGCAACGAAAACGCAGCTCGTTTTCTTTGTCTCTCACGAGAAATAAAAAATTTTTAAGACGGATAACTCATACAACAATTTATATTACTTCTTATCACTTTATATTACTCATAATACAATTTTTTTCGTTATTCTTTGACCCCTTATTTTGAAAAAGATTACGTTAGTCAATTGAAGATATACGTTTCGCGATTATCTCTAAGAATTTCAAAAATCATTCCGGAGAAATTATTGTCCATTTATGGTTGAATTACACTATGATGGGTTTAAGTAAAAAAAAAATCTTTTATCTGAATTCGAAGTTTCATCTCCAACATGGTAGAGGGTCTCAATTATTGAAAATTCCTCAAGTAAATAATTTAATAATAGTTCATGCCACTGATACGAAACTCATATGCAAAGCTATCGATGGAAAATAGACATGAAAAAATCGAACGGTGAATGATTGAGCGTTATGAATATAGAATATAATGAAAAGGCCATGGGCCTATTTCTTCAATGCCGACACTTCTATTCTATAATGTAAAATATCATCCAAAAGGTTTAAACCTTCATAATAAAGTGTATAAGTGTTGGTCGTGCTATTTTGCAGCCCAATCTTCGGAAACCACACGGCGATCATCGATGGGGCTATAGTTAGCACTACCATCAATCCAGCTTGATAAATTTGTTTCAAAAGACACGCAACGCTGACGCTTGACTCGTTAATGAAAAACTTGTTTCGATACTGTACATAGAACCATGATGACGAATATTTCTAAAAATTAATATTTAGAAGAATTATGAAGTCGTTTGCAGAGGCAGCATCTAAATCACTCAAGAGCCACGAGAGCAGAAGTCGAGGTGGAAGACATACCCGGCGCGTGCATGTTCCTGGAAGCTTGAGTAACCGGTTTGAGTTGTGCGGCGGGACTGCTCCTTGGCTTGCCGAAAAAAACATAGGCCTGCGTGCCGCTTGGTTGTCTGTAGTCGCTGCTGAGGCAGACTCGGATGTAGGACAAGTTTTAGGAGAGCCAAGCATGATGCCGTCAAGGTGATGAACATTGCACAGATTTGCGAGCATATGGGAATCGAAACACGCACTCTAGGTGATAGGGTACTCATGTTCCAAAGATCGTCTTGTATTTTAAGCTAGTTTGAGACAATTACTTATGCCAAAATTACTTTATTTCTCCCAAGAAATGCGAGCACATACTACCTTTTTGAAAGTTTGACTAGCATTGGCTCTTGCTGGTACTAGCGGACATGAATTGCAGGAAAAGAGGAAAGTTTGGAAAATATTCGTACATTTAGAGAACAAATGTCTTTCATTTCAAATTAAATCGCGCGGAGAGATAAACAAATGAAAATTATGGCACAATAACAATTAATTGAGAAATATATATGAAAGAATAAAATTTCCACAATGGAACCATTCTTGAGGAACATCCAATATAAATTTTCAATCATCAATAAATATCAAAATTTTTTATATTTCACTTGATTTTTTTTTATATTTCACTTGATCCAACCAAGTTTTTTTTTACATTTCAAGAAAAGCACTTATTTTCAATTCCGTTTGAGCTACAAGCCATATCTCACGGTCGCCATAATAGTGGCGTGACGTCAACTTCTTTTGTTCAGATTCTTTGGCATTCGAGGTCGTGTTTACAACAGGTTGAAGACGGTCAAAATAATAGGCTGTAAAAGCTGTAGTCCGCGGGACTGTATATAATGACACGCCCTGACTAAGTGGCTGCGCGTGAACTATAGGCCGCGCGCTGCTCATAATAAATCCAAGGAAATTATACTTCCTCATAACAAGGCCGTCCTGAATGAAGCTGAATGACCGTGGGAGCGACTTTAACGAGCGTCTGTGCACAGACATGCTTCAGGGGGACACGTTTTTCACGGACAATTTGACCAACTTATTTCCATGCCCAGTGATCCCAGGGAATAAATTACTCGTTGCAGGCGAAGCTCATTTAACACTGATGCGCACCTGTCACTGAATGACATATCTCGGTCTTGTCCCGATTCCAGCATCTTAATTTGTCCGGCATCTGGTCGACGTTGTCACCGAGCCGAGCACTCAAGACTCAATTAAGGATTTAGATTGCACGTCCTGCGTAGCAAGGCGTGTATAAGAAGTGGTCAACTGCGCCGGGTAAATCCTATCGCTCCTGCGAATCTACTTTCCTTCGTCTTGCAACTGACGCAACTGCGCGTTGTTAGTAATTTGTGCCTCCTCCTGCGGCTCATCCTGAAGTAAGAGCAATTTCGTTAGTTTTTATGCGTACCGCACGGGCCTGTATTGTATTGTCTCGTTTGAGGGGCTTTTTGCCGCGGCTCTCAGGTGACGTAATCGACTTGCCTCCCACCCAAGTCTGAAGATCTGTCCCAGCAACGTTAGCCTGCATCAATGTATCGTTTGTGTTACCAGTTTCGCATTAGGTAATCTGTATTTAATATGTGCGCATTCGCATGTGTAAAAAATTTGTGTTTCAATAATGTAGAAATACAAGTAGAATCTATGTGCTACGTATCTAGGGAGCCTGAAAGTTTATATCAACTTGTACGTTTCTAAAGTCTCGTGAAATATTAAGATGAACTTATGATACTAACTGGAATGAACTTTAATTTCAATTGTTTCTTTTCAAGGTTGACCTGGCAACGACAAAAAATCTATGGGATCGAATATGTGTCGAAAATATACAATTAAAACCATGAGTAAAATATTTGATGTGTTCTACATGGCCCTGAAATAGGCCCTGAAAATGCAACAATGATGCAGAAATGAGCAGAGCAGCCATGAAGCGGCCACATCACGAGCATGTGGCGGCCGCGCCATCGTCGTCCAGCTGCCGCGGCTCACTTTTTGCCGGAGTCTTGCCTGGCCGGGCACTTCTAAAGCCGATATTGATTCTAGAAACCAGATTTTTAGGATTGTCTTATCTCTAGGAAGTACGTATACAGCGAGTTAGAAAGTTAATCGAGTTATATGCGATTTTTTTTAACTTTCAAATATCTAAAAAATGGTAGCTAATGTTAACGAAGCCTCTTTGATGTAAATGAAAAACTACTCAATAAAATGTTTTCAACAATAAGGAGCACAAATTATTTTTTGAAGATGAAGTAGTGGATATTGGATACCATTTTTGAAATACTTGTTCCACCATATAGTACATTCCAATTCAATGACCATCAGAAAATTTTTAAAATGCATACTCAATACAATTTTCGAGTCAAAATACTCAACAGCATAACTACATGAACACTAGTATTTATTAATCTCTATCAAACCAATTGTCTAAAAAATGCACAACATAAGATTGGATTCTACTTGGTTTTGATATGACGAAAGTCGAAAAATATTAATCGGGGAACGGACAGTAAAAAATCCGGTGAGTCGTGCTCAAGTACAAATAATTTCCTTTATCCAGCAAGAATATGTGAAATTGTTGAAAAATTACATGCAGCCTTATAAATAAATGAATAAATTCCTAAAACTCATCCATGTTTTAATCTTTCACATATAACGGTACTAAAAGCGCATTTGCATAAGCTCGTTGAACGGCTCTTGGAAGTTCAAGATAAGACAACATAAAAGAGCTCACCTCAGATCTAAAACAAGTGCCAGCGTCGGGATGAAGAACAACGCCCTAAATCATGACTATTGAGGTCTTAATGTACCATTTTGATTGTCTCAAACTTTTTATGCAAAACTGTGTTTGAGGAATAAGCACGCAAGCTGGTAAAAAACAGCGAAATTTACGAGGCAGAGGCAAGAAAACGACCCGAGCAGCTTGCACCGGTCCAGTTTACTGCTGCTTCCTCAGGCTGTGTTGGTCAGTATTCTTTCCCTGACTCCTAAGGACTTGTCTCTTATGGGCCGATCTCTCAGATATCACCTCAGAATTTATGCGCCCAAATTGCACGGTTATACCGTCGATGTGTCAGCGATGATTAGTATAGCAATGGGCTGTGCCTTTACCAGCTCATGCTAAGCTTTGTTTCTTCTTTTGTTGAACTGGTTTCTAATGTTGGAGTAGTTGACGTTATGGTTTGCCGACTGCAAGACATTCACCGAGTGTGCATGTTGATCGAGACCGTGTTAGGAGCTGCCTTTCTGGTTTTATGACGGCAGTCAATTATATGCATGGTGTATAATTTCTACGTTCATCGGGTTATGCCTCTGCCGCTCTCTATAATTTTCATCCTCAAATTTGCCTACTCATGCTTATTGTTGTTTTTCGTAATACTTATGTTGTTGCTTACTCGCTTATGAAAAGCGGCGAATTCCTGACCAGTTTAATACTCCATTGAACTAAAACAATAATTTGTTGAAATATACTGTCAGAATTAATTTTGAATTAAGGCAGTCATTGAATTAGATTTACTCCCATGAAACTCGATTACAGAAGTAAAAACTACCATGAGTAATGTGAAGTTCAAGTTTAGAATCTTTTTATACAACCGATCGTGCCATGCGAGACGGCTCATCAAAATCATAGCGAAAAATGCGTGCTTCCCAGGTTTCAAAGGCGCAAGCATTAAGGCTTATCAACCTTCCTGCTCACGAGGACATTACAGGAATTAGTAATCAAGCCCCTGTGTAAGATCTATCACCGGGGTATAATTCTACAAGGCAAGTCGTCATTAGAGCCAGAAAAGGACACTGTGAGCATCCATCAAGATCTTCCTGGACCCGATGTCGGCCGGATAGAAACTCCGACCTAGCGCATCAAAAAAGTCTTGTGTCCTGGCGCGGAGGATGAGATTCACCTATTGACTGATTGCTCTATTGCGAGTGCACCTCCAGAGATGTATTAATTAAACGGTATAAGGAAGTCGTATTAATCTCTGTACTGAAGATTGACTGGAGTGGAACGATCTTACGGGCCATCTAGTCATAAAAAGACGAGTTAGCGCCCTCAAAGTTCCAATTTGGCATTCATGGGTCGAGCTATTTATTACTTCTTGTCTTAGGCTGCAGGAAAAAAATATAAGAGTAAGAAAAGTTGGAGATGAGCAATCTTCTATGCCATATTTTACAGGATGAAACTGCCTTGAAGAAAATCAACAAATAGGATCTCAATTCAACGTTAGAAATATTACTTGCGAGCTTGAGCATAAATGCACAACTTAAACTAATAACGGAAACTGACAGCTACAGACGTCTTGGTGATGATTTAACAAAGCTAAGATTGTACTTAATACTAGATTAAGGTTCTCTGTGTGGTATGGTCGTCAATTGCTATAAGCTTTGAGAAGGCACTTGTTCGTGAGCAGCGCCCATGGTTTTACGCCAAGTTTGGTCACTCGGCCGCAGTGTAGAGCGGTGGAGCGTGTATACATGAACCTGCGCGGTTTTGCTAGGAAATGTATGACGAGTGAAATACACGAGGCTTGATCTGTCTGGCATTCTTTCTTAGAACATTCACAATTTTCCACCCTTAAGCTACGAACTTTGAAAAGTAAAAAGACGTCCTATCAACTCAAGACTATAGCACTTAAAAGTTATCTTCTCACCTGCTACGGATCAATTCAAGAGTAAAATATTTCATTCGGACACTAAAAATCTTGGAAGTGATTGAGGAGGAAGAAGACGTTGGTAATACGATAAGGTGGATGGCATGCAGAGACCCTGAACTGGTCGTTAGACGAGTAGATGGGGCATTAATAGAGGCTGGAGCGCCACAGGTGGTTGTCGAGCGCCTACGCTCTTCTTCAAACAAAAGACGGGGCTCTCGGTCCCCTTACATGCGAACACTCCATGGATTTATGAGAGGCCATGATGTATTAATGAAGCGTTTAATGAAGAGGACCCGCCCAGTGACTTAGCGTTCTCTGGGTGACGGCAAGATTGCAGTCATGAAATATGCGGGATTATTTTCTAGCCGTCACATGCGGACGTTGCCCGGCACGATCTTCGTCTGCAGGCTGTAGTCTTTGTGTAAAATTGAAATTTTCTGCTTATGCAACTATATTGGAGGAGCGGCATAGCCATACCTACCTTAGAGTCTTCTAGTCAATCCTCATGAGCCGTGCTTACATCAGGATTAGGAGCTGCAACTCTTATGCATCATCTGAATTATCTAGATGGTTTCTGAAGCTAAGTAATAGTTAGCGGAATATAATTAATTTTAGAAATTAATCGTACTATTTAAAGACAAAAGGCTTTATGCCACTAAGGAGACATTTATCGTTCTCAAGCTCAAGATTTTCTGGTTGGCCAGAGCATCGAACCCACTGATTTATTCTTTTATACCCAAAAGAATACTCCCACTGAATACTGCCCATAACATTTTTAAGTATCTTAGTCTTTTCTGCTCACAATTACATTTTAACTCATTTCGCTATTCATTGGTCGAAGAATGTTATTTAGACGAAAATAATTTAGGAATCATATAACTTCTTTATAAACATTATTTAGGTCATATGCTGTTGGCAAAACCCACTTCTTTTCGATACGGAACTCCACTAGAATTTCGAAGATTATGTTCATAAACACATTACGAAACTTACGAAACTTCACACAATTCATCCATCGGAGGAAATCAAATCGATTAAATATCGGGTAAGTAAAATTTGAAGTAAACATGTGAAGTAATTACATTTTTTCTTTAATTCATCCCTTGCAGTTCAAGCAATAGAAAGATCACAAAGCAAATTCGAAGCTCTAATTCTTATTCCGTCTATTTTAACTGACTCAACAACAAACTAAACGCCGACTTAAAAAACGATTTATTTTCTCCTATCAGCAAATAGAAGGAAAAGAACAGCCCGCAATGCATTCGTATCCCTTCTCATTAGACAACGAGTTTTACGCTCCCAAATGATTGCTCGTCGGTTTGATAACATCTCATCGCTTCATTCTTTTCAGTACAGGAATAATTAGCAAACACTTTGAGTCGTCCCTGTGGGATGATCCAAAGTTTCTTCTATTCATTCTGGACCAGAAAGACCGAAGTAAAAAAAAGCCTCGTGTATCTGCGTCGTAAAATGAGTATCAAGAAGCAGACAGCGGTTACGAACGAGGAATACGATTGACGAATTTTCTAGCCAAAAAAAAAATGAGGCAACATTTTATTCGTATCCAGCATAATGACTCTGGAAGGAGTATAATTGAGAGTGATCGATCGATTAACCTCCATCACATCATCAAAGAACATTTTTACGCTTAAATTGCACTTATGTGTAAGCTTGGGAAGCTGGTATCGGAATGATTTCAACCAGCTACGAGCCTGCGTAGGTGTGCCTCGAGTGATTCAATTGTGTGCCTCTTAGATTCAATTCATCTAGTAACTGCACAATGAAAGAAGGCGCTCTATTACAAAGTTATTTCACATTTATGAAATTTCAGATATTGTTCTGGTTAAAGTGAAGTTTTTTCTTGCAAGAAATGGTTAAATTTTACCAAGAACGCATTTTTGACATTTTATATTGCGCTCAAATCATGAAAGAATAAAAAAGCTTGAATGGCCAGCAATTGCTATGCAAAAACCTAATCAACTTCTGAGTCGCGTAAGTTCCTTTTTTTCAATTTACACAAAACAAACAATTTAGTTGATAATATCATTGAATCCAGCCCAATGTGAACGCGGTCCAGCTGGCGGTAGAGCAGGCAAGTGGTCGCTCGGGGAGGCCATTCAATTGCAGGCAGGAAATTATAAGCAGTGGTCCATTAATTGATCTCGCAGCGTGGCATGATAGAAGGAGATCTGCGAGATCTTTTAAGAAAATTGCACGTCTAAGAGTTAATGGGGACCGTAAAGGCGACACCGCTGCCAGCTAACGAAGATCTATTGCCGCTAACGCGCTTCACCCCAAACCTTATCGCCCAGGATAAAACCTAAGCTTATTTCTTAGCAAAGAAAACCGCGTGCCATTTGCATAGAAAATTTCTAGCCAATTCTATACGCTATTCTTCCCGTGTAATTTCGTATGAGATTTGCGCTCACATGATGACTGGAAAATTGAGCATTACTAGTTGTCTTTCAGGAAAATAGCAAAAATAAGAGGTTTAATATTAATGTACAGAAAAACAGAAGTCTAAATTTAAATGATCTAAATCATAATAATACGCTGATGTGTCGTTTCTTCGCCTCTCGTTAAGAACTCTCATAAAGGTGTGTCCGACAAAAAAAAATGAAAAAATTAACATGTTAATTTTCAATAACCAAATTAATCATTATCTTATGCTTTGGAATATTATTGAAATAATTTCCGTGTTTTCGGTAGTAGCAGCAATCCGTCGACTGAATCAAAAGATCGAGAATAACTCGAGTCTGATTTCTTTTACGTGACCCGAAAGTCTTTTGAAGGAGAAAATTTTCTTCCATTCACACCCTGGGATCTGCTGAGAGCAAAGTTGGACCAGTCCGGCTGAGTTTTTGATTGCAAACTTGCGTCAGTTGGTCCAAAACTGGACGCGCGGATAGCGTTCTTCGCAAGTCAACCGCCAAAAGAAACTTCATCTCGAGATGATCTCATTGTCGAGGAGCTAAGACAAGAGGATGGCCACAACATAAGGTCAGGAGTTATGTATAAAATATGGCCTTCACTGTAGACAAATATTACAGGCATAATATGTAGCAGAACGAAGTCATTTTTAATCCGTTTAGTCTCGAGAGAACTTCACTTAGGTATATATTGGATACACTGGATTCTTTGGAAGTGTTGTCTTTGAAAAGTAATTTTTAAACGTATCTCAATACAATGAATCTACTCCGCTATATACGTCTTTACATCAACAGTCCAGTCCAAACTCGAATCGAGTTTGCATTGTATTTATTAACTATTTTTGAAAATGTAAAATAGACGAATACTGGAAATTTGCTGCGTAGTAATATACAGTGACTTGGAATTTGCATTAGAGTAGATCTGGAGCATTTCGCTGCTCTGTTTCAGGCTGAGATTTTCTCGAGCTTATAATGTAGTAACTCAGTTACTACTGCATAGTTTACTGGGAAACTGAACATTTGGCTCTATGATTTGTAGTATTTAATTGCCTTCATGATAAGTGACGGGTTAAACTATGACTTATGCATGAAAGCAGGTCCAGACAAACCATTCTCTCAGCTTGCGGAAAATGTGCCTCCTTCAAGACTATTTTCGATCAACGATAAATAGTACTTTCGCTTTCGTTTTTAAATAACTACACATTTATTGCATGACCGTTGACAATAATTGTACTGTCTGAATTGAAAGTGGAAAGGCAGAACAATTAACCAATTTTACGTATGGCAAAACTTTATTTATTATGAAAATCATGAATTTTATTCCTGGTTCACTCAATCTTATTACATTTCTATAGATATTGCTAGAGGCATGAGAGTGGCCGAATATAAAAGAACTGTCTGCTTAGGAATGCAGCATTTCGAAAAACTATGAAGGGGAATCCGGTGCTGCTTTGAAAGCAACTTGAATAATTGAGAATCAGACACACGTACAGGCCGCGCTACGGTATAGGAGCGATTTAGACTCGTTTCAAAGACGATGCCAAACAATTCGACAGAATATTTGTATATTCAACCTGTCATTGCAGGGGGGATTTTCACGAGGGGGAATCGTTGACGATGGTGAATTGAATCTCCCTCTAAGATGAGGGAATACGGAGCATTAACGATCCGGCTTTTAACTGTTTCGTTGTTTTCCAAAAAAGTATAAATCGTTTGAGAAGCAAGTTATACCTAATTAATATATGTCAACTGGACTGTCGTAAGCAGACAGGTCAAAGGTTCAGCAAAAAAGACTCCTCAGTAATCGAAGGAGAAGCATGAACTTAAATAGTTGCACACAAGTGCAGCATTTAAAGATGTAATCATGAACTTTGCTGCAAGACTTTATTCAGAGAACATTCAGTGCTACAGAGTTCTTCTAAGTCATCACAGTCAGTGATCGTGTCACAGCTTGTAGATGAAGTCAGGCGGCCAGGAGATTCGCCGTTGATGCTGCAGGCATGGATCTCTCGCATATGAGATGGGGTCGAAGTGCACTAAAGTATCGACATTATTCTGATGATGAACATTAGCATGGCACGGTACAGGGACGTCCTGGTTTTATTGGAAGCCGACATCGACACGGGCCTTTATAATGGCCTCGTTGGCATGTACGTTCGATGCATGGTGACCTCTCCGGCCTCTCATTGATCTCGATTGCGCACATGTAGAAAAAAATGAAGTCTTTTCACTGTAACCTAAGTGCTCACAACCTCAAAAGTGTGTCCATTCATGATTAACTTAAAATTTGCGAGAGATATTGAGTTTTGAATAGTAGGAAACGAATATTTCAGGAACTTGTGAAGAAAATTAATTTAGATAAATATTGACCAATATGAATGGATATTCAGGAAGGAAACGCATCTAATCCTTAGTAAATTTGCGAAGCACGAATTCGTTTTACTGCATTAAATGACCATTTTTTAAAACTCGGTGAAATTTTCAAAATTTACTTTAGTTTATTATAGTTTCGAGATAACAGCATCAACGAGATAACAGCATCATTTACTAAGAACAAATCAGTACATTAGCTAGCACTAGTGCGCTCCTTTTTACATACAGTGGAGCCAAACATACTCGTACTTCGGGGATTCATTGCGGTTGTAGAGGGTCACAAGCGATCAAGAAAATGATGGTTACTTTTGCGAAGCCATTGCATGCCATGATATTTGCATAAACAAGTATTGGCAGATGCTGGTCGTGAAGCAGATGAGTACTGGCATCGCATTTCATTTTAGTAAACGTCGTCTCTAAAGTTCAGGCGCTTACCGCTGCTTTTGCTACCACAAGCAGCATATTTTGTCGACAGGTTCGATTTCTGTCAATGCTGGACGTTTCAGGAGAATTTCTACGCTCCGACTCAGAATTTCCTGAGTTCTGTCATGTAAGCGTATAGTCAAAGAGGAGTGCATATAAAGTACGATTTTAGAGTGAAACAAATGTTGTATAAAATAAAATTTAATTTTTAAATAAGACTTAGAACATTGCATTTACACAGGATATTCACTTAACAGCATATACCATCATTGGGCTAGAATGTTTTCAACCGAGTGGCATAAAAAATAGTCATAATTAAGGTGTTCAATTTTATGATTGAAATCATCCAGGCTGTTGTAATTCATACACCTTAAATTCAATTACATAACGCCAAACATATGGATTTTGAATGAAATAAAGCTGGGGATTAACTCGAACGATGTTATCTGGTCGAAAAACGGCTTTGTAGTTACCATTTCAGATTTATGTCAAGTCAGGAACGTTGTATTCTGGTTGCAGTTTCGGTACATATTCATGTTAACTTGTTCCGGTGATGTTTTCAAATAATTGTCCGTGATTCCGGTTTCAACGTTGCAAGTTGAAATTTAAATACCGGTAGAGTTGAAACTCAGTCTTTTTAAGTGAAAATTCGTAGCTATACATGAGCATAGAGACGCTGCAGCTGCAGATATAATGCCACTAAGCGTGTCCAGTTGGGGATTTGGTTTCTGCTAAGCTGCTTACAGGTTCAGCGGATGTGCAGGATCACATTCAAGAGCGACTAAAACGTCCACGAACGAGGGTTTGTCGTATGGCGGCCGCTCAGCAAGTTAGTCGGATATTGAATTTAAATTTGATCGGTCTGCCATTGCTTCAAATTTCCAGTACAGAGTTATCAGCGAGTTGATAACAGAGTAAATGGCTTAATAATATAAAATACTATGCAGACATGATTTTAATTGTGTTATCTATACTTAATCATGAGACAAATTTGTAACTTATCCGTGATTTACATTCATACACCAATTAGTAAATTTACAAAAAGATGGTAAATTGACCAGTATGCACGAGGCTTGAATACTATATATATGATATGAATAGTCATGCCAACGAACAAAGTCTAACTTTTTTCTCCGACCATAATTTGCATTCAATAGTCGCTGAAATAAGTTGATCTCTGTTGTCAGATGTGCAAGTTGGCATTACATAGATTGTCAATTGGCCTTTAAGTCGGCTCGTCTTCCCGTCTTATCTGCAGCGGCCACCGCCGACTGCCCTGCCGCCTCAAGGATTATGAAAAATAGTGCGCAATCCCTCCGGCTCTCCTTATCATGAGCGCCATTGGAAAGAAACGCGGAATATTTCCCCTCATTGCACAGGGAACGATAAGCGGAGTAAGCGGAGGGCTGGTGACTTGTGGCAGAGCCTTGTGCTCAGGTTTTGATATCGAAACGTCGTTAAATTATATCTAGTATCAATCAATGATATAGAATGGTTTGTTAATGATCCGTATAAAACCGTTATAAAGATATAAGGGATGAAGCTATGGGATAGTCCGATTTCCGTGCAGAGTTCTAAATGAATATCGATGTAGCATTAAACTTTGTTTCCCCATGCATCACCGGCGAGAGGACGACGCTCCTGCCACACTGTCTCATGGGACACAATAGATTCCGAGGAAGCCAATAATACGCACGAGTTTCTATTATTAAATGCTACATCCAAATAAGTACAAATAAAATACAATGAGAAATTTATACGTGGTCATTCGGAGGTAAATAGTCTCGATGCAACTTACTATACCGTACGAGGCTTGTAAAACTTTGATTTACAGCATAAGCCGCAATGCTTTCATAACGCACGGCTTGAGACTCAGCCTTCCAAATGTTAAATTTAACAAATTCACTGTGTAAATACAGACGGGACAGCTGGAAGAGACGTCTCTGAGTACAGAAGACGACTGAGCACACTCATCTGCTCCTCATCTTTTTCAAGTCCAAACAGTTGAAGAGCAAAGCAAAGTCAGATCTAAGCGGAAAGTTCGCGACTACTTTTCGTATGATAATATTCCCTATTAAGGGATTGCTATTTGTGCGGCCACCAACCAATACAAACGCAAGTCATGGACTGGTCAAGTCAACAGCGGGGACGGTAGCACGAATACGAGTGACAATGACGACTTTCAAAGCGCTGGCTCCATGTCATTTGTGGTAAACAAATCTCCATCAAAACCGTGTATACTTTTGCCTCTTCTCAACAGGCAAGCTTTAGTAAAATGTTTCATAACATACAAATGGTCCAGATGATTTTTTCATTGAAATTCTTCGGAGAAACACAAGTGTTCGTATGTTATGAATGTATGTAATATCCTCTAAACCGATGAGGTTTTTATGTAATGTCCAATTAATTTATTAAGTCGTTTATGTAAATATTACCTCGAAGGCAAATTAATATAATTGAAATTTTTTCTTGAACTTGTCCGATACGAAATTTATACCATGATTAAAAATCTCTCAAAAATTTAGTTTTTAAATCAGAATATATTTGTCTCTAGGAATGAAGGACGCTAATATATAAATAATTAGTACGAGGTAATGGCACTAGCATTACTAGAAATTCATTTCTGATCATTAATTTTGCTCTGAAATTCGTACGATTATGTATAATTCCAAACAAACAATCTCAACACTTACGCATTATTTTTTAATCACGAGTGTAAAAAATATAAAGCAATTATACTTTTGTCGTAGAAATATCAACATCCGTCAAGAGTTTGTCGAAGATTTTTCAGCCATACACTTACCAACCATTCCAGGTTATGAATGATCAGCAATAAAAGGCAATACATAAAAGAGCAATGCATTCAAAACCCGTTGTCCTATTTGAATTCACGACCAATCTTGAAATTACTGAATCCCAGAGCAGTTGACTTTGAGAGTCAATTTCCAGTTGCGCATTCGACCTCAGTTTATTTTGTTGAAGAGGTGACATGGGCTGACTACACACAGACGCTCGTCACAGGATCACAGGAGAACGACAGTGATCGAAGACTGCGTCTGAAGACCGTAAAATTCTGCCTCAAACAGTAGCACTGACGGCAATGCGATCATTTTGTGACGAGTCTCGGGGAAAAAAGACCGCAACAACAGGGTTGTCTGATGGAAGCGTTTGGAAGCTTCACGCTCGAAATGCGTTTAATTAATCATCCCTTTGTTCGCCGGGAGTAGGAACAATAATTGGTCTCGCACTTTGCTGTAGATGTTTCATCTCGGCGTGGAATTCTTGTCGAGTGATGCTTGGCCTGCTTTATGGGAGTAATTTGAGCAAGAAAGAATCACAAATCTTTTCTGCAGATGCAGTTCCTGTATTTCCCCGAATAATGTGTTTATTGAAGTATGATTCAGAGCTACATGATTGTCAAGTTCGACTTCAACCTGAGTTTAATCTTCAAAATTCAATCCTTTTCCTTCGATAAAATCCAATCCTTTTCCATTTGAGGTTTCACGATCTGAATCTTACAATTAATTTTATTCCACCATGCCTTCCATTACAACCCATCCTCATGACTATAGATATATTCTCTGCATAACTATCGCGATCCACTTGGATGCAAGCGCAGACGGTATTAATTGGGAAAACAAAACTATCCTGTAATCAAAACTATAGAGCACTGTTGACACTGTTTTCAAGCAACTTCTCGTTGAATCTGCGCCTATGCTTCATGCAAAGGAAAGATATCGAAGGGTTGATCCAATTTTGTTTAAGGACGACGTGGAGGCGGTGGTTCAGAGCCAGGGTTCGCAAACTAAGTTGTGCTTACTCATGGCGGTGTGTGTGCCGAGTCTTGTGCTGATGTTGTCCTAAGCCTCCGTACCAATGAGGCAAATACCTGCACCAAAGACCAAGTCTGACCACCTACCGTAGATCGAGGTGATTACATGACTCTGCCTGAGTGCTGCTTGTAGATCTACCTGTTCCTAATAACCGATGAGAAAATAAAAATTGATAGCATAATTGATTATTTTTGTTTTCATTCGGATTTTCTATATTATTAAATTTAATGACTTTCATTGTTGTTGACCATCTGAATGACTTGGAACAGTGAAAGCTGTTCTAAGTTTTTTACACGAATGACGCGCGGAAAATTTTAACATGACAATTAAAAAAATCAAAATCATTGAGAGAATTTTTTTTTGTCATAGCGAGCGCATTTTTGTCGAGATCTTTTGCTCTTTTGCAAACTTATCTTAAAATGTCATACATTAAGATACTGGCCAAATCTATTTAAATTCAGAAATCTAGATATCCATGACATAGAATCAGCTTCCTCGCGCATCTGCTGAGCCATAAATCAAGAAACCGACGCCACGCTGGTCGTCGCCGTGATGCGCTAGTTAATAAGCCGACCAGGGACGTCTCAGGTATTATTGGGTGTCGTGCGGCGGCAGCATTAGTGACACAATCGTTGCCCAATGCGATAAGCGCATCGTAATTTGCACCATTAGTGCCCAACGTTCAACCATTAATTGCCAGCACCAAGACTTCGGATTACATCTGTCCTTATATGTCTTTTGGTGGCCGAGTAAACACATCATTAGGGCTTTCGCGTAAATGCAAGGCTTTCGCGGGCTAACCTATACTATCCCAGATATCGGTTTCGATATTCGCCTCGCACTTGAATATGGTGGAGTTTCAGTCTTGATACATTGTGACGTTTCTTATCTCACACCCTGCAATTCTCAGTTATTTGGCAGCAGGAAAAATACATACAATAATGAATTAGACTTGCAGGTCACGTCAATCAAGTCATTCAAAATTTTTCTATAATAGGGCAGCGAAAATTGTTTCAAGTATGAAGGGTGTTGAATGAATAAATACATTCTTCGCCTACTGACAAGAATTCTAGTTAATATGCCTTTGGATAAGGATAGCATTGACGACCGGTGATGGATCCGCTAATGAGTGTTAGTGATAGGTAATAGGCACAAACATTTTTATTATTCCTCAGAAAAAATCTCACTGTCTATTTTTGCAGGTTTGTCAATGATTAGGACCACAGCATGAACGGCAATTGGATAAGTTTCCCCAAGATGGCTTAATCTTTCCAGTTTCAGCAATTGGTTAAGCTGCGAAATATTTATATAATCAAAATACTTCCCATTCTTATTTATTGCCGTTTTAAATAAAAAAATCCCTTTGAAAACAATTATCAATTTATATTATTTGGAGTGTATTTTTTTCCATTAGTGAATAACTCGAGGTCTCAAATCTCTATGATAAGAGCTAGCGAAGCAATTTGTAAGTTTACCGATGATGGGCGTAAGGGTGAAGTATAGGCGCCGTGCAGCTCATAGCCATGCTCGCCTCTCACGCCGCTGAGAGTTGAGCCATTAGCCAACAGCCGCAAATGACTTCAGTATACAAACCGCCATCGAGCGTTTCCAGGCCCGCTCAGTTTGTTTGATCGACTCAAGCTGACGTTTGCAGACCACGGCTTCGAGGTGCAAAATCTTTTAACATCTCAGTATAAAAAAGCTGTAATCTATGACACGAAATTAAAGAGCTTGCACACCGCAGAATGTGTACGTAAATCAAGAGGTTTCCAAACCGTATACTGGGGAAGTGAATCGGTTTACATTAGAAGTTTATATACTTAAGATACTGGGAATACATTAGCTTTCGAAAATATTTTCAAGTGGACAACACTGTTCCAATTAAGGAAACCGGTAAAAACCAAAGAATTAAATACGTTGAATTAAGTTATTGTTAATTAGTTAGTTATTATTAATAGTTGTAACTTTCCGGGATACATAATCATACATGCACAACATTGCATACTCTGTATTGATTAGATAAAACGATTCCTACAGACGTGATATTGACTCTAGTTACATACAATAAATAGCGAGCTTGTGAAATACAGTTTCCATTTGCCATTAAACATACACCGGTGCTGGGTTTGCTATGTGGGCAGAGAGCATCGCTGCATTACTCGTCCTGGCCACCGACTGCGGAGATGTCGTCGGGTGAGCCTCGCCTGGCGCTGGGAGAAGCAATTGGTCTGGCAGCGGGGGAGAAGGCAGCGCCACTGCGGCTACATCATCACCCCACGGGGCTCCTCAAGTCCGAGTCTCCTGCCCTGACCTCCACCAACTTAAACCGAAATATCCATCTTTGAACAAAATAAGTCGATATTTTAAGGCTTAATTTTACGTCGCTCAATAAACAACGCAAATGATTTGCGTGTCTTGATATGCATAAAGTCATCCACGAACTCTGTACAGTGTATGCAGGTGTAGGCACTATTCCTATCTAAATAGCAGCAAGAAATAATGGAGATCAAAGTACTACTTCCTTGCGCAGTGATTATCAGCCGCTGATGACCGGACTTGTCATCGAGTCGGAGTTAGATTTTTCAGTTGACAATTCCAAAATCCAACAAACATTAATAGAGCGGGAAAAGAGATAGAGAAGCTGATAAAAATAGTTAGTCCACTTTTTATTTTAGCAAATTAGATAAATATTTGACGAGGGAAAATGCAAAGCAAGAAGCTTATACTATCTCCATATTAGATAACTATTACACGAGGGAAAATGCAAAGTAAGAAGCTTAGACTATCTCCATCAAAAGTAGCTATTCAAGACAGCTGAAACTGTAATATTTAGAGTTCACTTTCATTACTTATTAAGAGTATATTCAAATTAGTATTGCTGGTAATATCAAACTAAACATCAATGTAAGGAGAAAAGTAATGATACGCTGGAATCTTCTGCAGCACGCGTGCAGCTAGAATCATTCCTCGTTTTCTAGAAACAGCTGCTAGAAGGTTAGTTCGACGTTACATGTGTTCGATAAGATGAGATCAACCCTTGATAACACCATTACTTTGTATAACGTAAATAATATTAAAATTAATGTATTCTAATTAAAGATTGATTTGATCACAGCCATATTTCACGTTTGCACTGAACATAGACAATTTAGGTTCAAATTTTGCAACCCTCAACTCATTGTTTTTGAATTCCATACCATATACTCCCACGTACCTAATATAGAATTTCCGGTCCAGGTAATATCCCGATTCGAAAAGTAATGTAAATTCGCTTTTGATCGGCTTCTTTATTTTTATAAGTGCCAGGCTACAAACACACAACTTTACCGACTTGATGAAAGGCTCAGAAAGAACTCAGTGCGATCTTATGAGTGTGCCATATAGGTGAACATTTACTTAATATTGAGCCATAGCAAAATCATTCTCTGAACAACCAACAAAACGTATGGGTTCGTCGAGGCCTCTGAAGAGTGTTTCATTCCTCAGCATATAGGGCACTGCCGATGCGTTCATCAGTCAAGCCACGAAACTATATGTTGATGGCAACTTTTAAATCGCCATGTTAACAGTATTGTAGAGTTAATGACACCTGGAATTATTATTTCTCCTTAAATATTATTAGAATGTTACCTATAAATGCTATTATCACATAGCGGGATGGAAGCGACATAGGGAGTTCCTCGGACAATATAGCAATAATATTAAATTGTAAAATGAGGGCATCTATTGGCAAAATTGGTCAGGGTTGTATTATAACACAAGTGATATTTGTTATTTTATGTCCTTCAATCTGTGAATAAGGAGTGGTAAGTATACCAACTATGACTGCGTCAGCTGTTGCTTCAAAAGTGCACCTTCAGCAGCGTCTTCAGTAGCCTTGCTAACGTCAGCAAAATAATCAGCATTGGCCAAAGCTTCGCTTGTCCCAGCGTCAGCAGCTAGAATGTCAGCACCAGGCTCATGTCAGCTACCCACGCTTCCTTTTCTTGTGCTGTGACTCGCTCACAGCAGCCAGACGTCCATTTGACGTCTTAAAAATGTGTTCGCTCGGAACACCAGCTGACGGGTCGGGGTGTTGACTAAATGCCGCCATGTTCTTTCATTAGAAGGTTTGTTTTCATTGCTGGAAGATACGAGTTTGCAGTGTCGGGGCTGTGGCAGCTCGATGTGTGGTCCTTGCGCGTTACGGATCGTAGACAGACTCCACATAATGCAAACCAATGAACACTAATGTATTCATGAGCGTCTTCACTCTTTAAGCTATTATTTCTCTGTTTAGGGCAAGTTTGTTCCATATCATCCTTAGTAACATAAGTAAGTAAACAGAAAATATTAAAAGTAACAATGATTCTATTTTAAAACATTGGCATATCCTTCCCGTTATCAAGAGTATTAGGAACATTAAAAATTTTGCTACTCATTATAGCTTGTGAATCAAAAGGGGTTACGTCTAATAAATTAATGTATAACAAATAATTAAAAATACGACAATATCAATATAAAAATTTATCTATAAGTTGTTAATACAATGCATTCTCCGGTCTTCAAACGAGCTTGTACAATAGAATCTCATGAACATTCCGCTAAATTGAATAGACTACATAATCTCGAACACCAACCGGCTCACTTAATTGGCTCATTTTCTCTACATGGATGAGTCTGGCGAGAACTTTTGACATATAAAGCTTTCGGCTGAACTCAGACTGACATCTACATGGCAGAGTAGAGACTAAAAAGCGTCAAGTCAGTTTTTGAGATTGGAGAAGCCTGCGAGCGGTGTGGATGTTTATCTAGCAGGAGAGAAGAGGGTGCCAGGCAACAGACACCTGGTCCTGGGATCACGTAGCTGTTTGTTTACTTCGAGGCGAGGTTGGCCGACGTCACGCAGCGCCTGCAAGCTTTGACTCGCTCGCATCAAGGATCTGAAGCCGCAGCTTCTATGCGTCCGTAGTTTTTATTTTGCGTTTTTATTTCGCAGTTTTTATTTTTCGCGTTTTTATTTCGTAAAATGAATTGGAAAATGTAGGATTTATTATTTCATTTGCATAGTTTTTTTTTGATTTCATCACCACAGCAAATGAATGATGTGGATGTGTAATTATCATTCATTCTCGAGTGGCCTGTTGTTGAAGATTGAGCATGCACTGCCCTCGCTAACTGACATGCATTAGGAAACGACCATTTGATTATGATACTGATAATATGTTGGAAAATGCCTCACGACTGCAGGTGCGACAAGGTAAATTGTCTCGATGAAATAAAAAACTGTATGAAAATAAGTAGTCAAATTATTTCTGGCCCTGTAAAATTGAGCGGGAGCAAAATATCGCGGTGTGATTTCTTGCGGGAGTACTGATGAATTATTCACAAAAGTTTAAAATCGTGCGAGAGTACTGATGAATTATTCAAAAAAGTTAAAATTTAGAGCCAGATTACTGTAGTATGATTAAAAACGATTAAAAATCGTGCGGTAAAATTTGATACTTGATACATCGCGGTTCAAACCAGAGTGGAAATGTACAGAAGAATAATTTAAAGATAATTTAGAACCGTGGGAAAATTTTCAGGTTTGATCCGATGATAATTTTCATTTTATCTTACCACCATAGAGACAAAAAAATCAGCGTTATTTCTTTGAGCCTGGATGTACTATCACGACAGATGATAAACCGACAACAATGACAGGATTTAAGGCATTGATACATGATTTATCCATCGATACTTCAACTGCAGATACTGCTGAGCATTTGTACAGTATTTTAACGAACAATTGCAATACACCCGACTTATAGGCTACGGATATCTGAGACTTATGTTTGGCTACGTCAACATGCTGGTACTTTCTTAACAATGCCTGGGAAGGTTTATGAGTCGAGACAAGCCAAAGAAAGTTTGCAATCGAGCTGGTCTTGTAGCAACAGTTGGACACAGTGGGGGCTCGCCGTTGGTTCAGGCTGCAATATCTTAGTATTCTCTACGCGCGAGAGCACTGCATGCTGCATTAATATCAGGCAATATCATCTTGATGCTTAGATCAAAACCTGAAAAATATGCCTTGTGCATAAATAATAATTGAGCTTGCAGTGCTTGCACGCTTGCAAAATATGTTCTCATGAATAACATTTTATCACTCTTAATCGCTTTGCTGAATTTCCCGTCCACCATATCGGTACGAGAAAATTTTCCGATCCTGTTAGATAAGCAATCAGCATAAATAATTTTGACACAGTCTCCAAATTGAATTTCGTACTCGGCATAACGGCAGTGAAAAGCTGCATGTTATTATTGCATTTAAAATGTTCAACGTAGTAGAGTAATATAAAGTGTGTACGTTATAGATTTCACTTTCTAACCGTGTGGAGTTGTATCGAGAAAATTCGATTCAAGAGATGAGTATAAAATGAATTTGGATACAAGAATAATTTTCCCGGAAATTGTATTCTCTCACTTAGCTAATTTCACAACGAAAAAAGTAGGTTTAGTTAACATTGTTAAAAGGTAACAACTGTGTAATGCGGTAGACGATTGCAATGATGCTATCCATGTTTTTTATTTCAAAATATAGGTACCGGATATAACTGTAACGACTTATAATAATGTCTTTTTACATCAACAAAATAGTTAACATGGCTAGTTTCAGTGAAAGAAAATACCCTTACATGAAATTATTTTCCTGTATATAAATGAATATACAGATATAATTTCCTACATTGAAGTGCATGTATATAGTTACCCACATGAGCCTATATTGGTTTCAATTTTCCCGATTTAACAGCAGCGGATGAAAATATTTAAATGCTTAGCAATCCTGCTGGAATGCAAACACTCGGGAGGGAAACGCTTGGTTTTCGACTGGCAGCATTCACAATCAGCCGCCCTTCTAAATTGCCGGTATTGCATCTGATAAGCACTTACGTTAATTAGTATGGCTCGCACGTAATTAAAATTTTAGAAAAAACACGCGCGGGCAAGCAAATTACACGTATTAATTATTTATTTGCGCCCCCGCACAATAAGCAGCGCCAACAAAACAACTAATAAACTGATAATTTTTAGGTCAAAAATTCTGATAACTTAGCTTTGACGTGTGATGTTTGCAACCTGATCTCACATTTACACGACAAGCGATCTGCCCCGAAACAATGTTATGTTATGGCAGTAGAATAAAGTAAAACATGAGTTCTGCTATGGTTGTGAACGAAAATAATTTGTCAGTCAAGGTGATTAAGATGAAAGATACATGAATTACGCATACAATTATATTAAGTCGTAGCGGAAGCTTTAACTCCCCGAACTACATGCATGCAGCACGATTCCCTCAGTTCGTTGAAGGGTGACGACTTGTGCTGTAATTCCGTTTGAAACTCTGAAATACAAAAATAATATGCTAATAATTCGTTTACAGAGAGAAACACAAGCCACTTATAATATAGTTTCAAGAAGCCTACTTCTCTAAATCTGACAACATCAAATAAAACACTCGATCGTGCGGGAGAAACGTAGCCGTTTGAGGAGAAAATTCCCCGTAGACTTCTTTTATTATTCGGCTCTCGTATTGTGCAGTCACTGATGTGCTTTGTAAAGGAACATTAACGAGGATATGAGGTCCTGAGTACCACAGAATACACATTTACATTTACACAGCATTTAACCAATGCACAACGAATTCAGTTATGGATGCCTGAAGTAGAATCGTATTGGTTAGGATAACCCTTCTCGTCGATAATGATTAATTTGATTCTGAAACCAACTTAGACTAATAAATCTGGACCTATACATTCAAAAAAAGTTCAGAGATCCTAAGTTCATCAGCCAATCATTGACGGCCTTTCAATCAAAATCCACCAATCATAGACAAGAAAATAGAGCGTAAATACTTACGTTCACTAAGCGAATTTTGAAAGTATGGCCCCTGGCGTATGACGAATTATTCATGTAAAAATTCTCTCAATAATACTCAAGCAGACTAACAAGGAATTGAGTCCACATCTTCAAGAACGTTTATCCCAAGCATTCATGATTAAAATAAAATGAAATTGAAGCAAGTGTGTTGTTATATTAATGATTATGATGAAAAAACACTGTATGCAATAATTCCTATAGGAAGTTATGTACAAGATGAGCTTTGAGCAGTGAAGAACTTTATCGCGATTATGTATTTAGTTTGTATACTTAATTTGAAGTTAACAGGTATGTTCAAACGTTCACAAAGCTATTCAGTTATATTTACCTGTCAAGGCTTACAACTTTAAGAGGAGCAAATACATACGAAGAATGACTTACAAATTGACAGATAAATGGAATAATTGATGGCATGTGTGAAGTCTTTGACCAATTGAACATTGAGGTGAGCACCGTACCCTTCTTATCACAGCTCACATCTGACCGATCGGACAGCAAGAAAAGCAGGCAAGAAATTTAGGACGTTGGTCAATCCTGGGGCCTGAACAAGGGTGGGCTACGCCCTCGTCCTCTAAAGGAGTCGTAGGTCTTTATTTCCTCGTGGATTTCCAGGGCAAGCGTGAATGTTTGAGTGAAATTTGATCCGCCTGCTGTTCTCGTTCATCCCCGAGCAAAACAAAGGCGCGGCAGCCCTCGCTCTCAGACACCTTGCTGGTCCTAACACGACCCACCGCAGCCGACGCTCTTACCTTTGTTAGGCAGCTCACCTGCTAGTACAAGCTTCCCTAGTGCAATACTCGACAAATTTCGCGCGTGTGGAATATGCACACAATTCGATAACATAACTTATCAGCTGATTTGTTTGCTTATCCGAATTTTTTTTTTTCCATTTTTTTTTTTCATTAAGTTATTTTGGTTTGGCGTTTTTTTACCAGGGGTTTTTTTTTCAACTTTTATTTTGCAGTTTAGATGGAACATAATGAGCAGTGATTATTGCCTTATCGTACGATTATTACCTGTAGGTCTCAAGTTATAAGGTGTTTATTTTCCTCATCGGCAAGAATACATTAATTTAACTGGCAACGGAATTTATGGAAAACCTTTTATCAGTGAAGTGACCAAGAGAATTATTGATAAAATAAAATGTCGGCAGCTTTATTATATAGGGCAAACCTGAATAATAAAATTCATGTCAAAATAACTCCAAAAACAGGAACGGTCTGTTCAGAAATGCATTCAGTTTGTATGTCTGAGCGAATTTCAGACAAAGAACGTCTGGAGGAACCTCATGAATTTTAGTCGAAAACGCTACGTGGAAATATTGCTCTCTTCATCT
Source organism: Hyalella azteca (assembly GCF_000764305.2). Lineage (NCBI taxonomy): Eukaryota > Metazoa > Arthropoda > Malacostraca > Amphipoda > Hyalellidae > Hyalella > Hyalella azteca. The sequence goes on along the minus strand of NW_025945128.1, from coordinate 137,286 downwards.
CCAGAGATGGTCTTTAAAAAAATTTGCACGTCGTAAAATGAATAGCAAGAAGCGAATGGGTCAGGACGTAAGGAATTTTGGTTAGGTTCTTAGGATGCAAATACAATCGATCCGTCACTGCCAAAGCCACAATTTTCTCATGAGACGAGACTGAGGAGCTGCAGACTAGCCTCCGTTTCGTCAGAGCCCAGACCCGAGCACCTTCCTGAGCTCCCCTAAAGGGCAGGCTCATTACCATTCTAATGGTCACCGACTGCTTAGTTGAGGCTTTTCGCCGATATTCGAGCGTAAATCATACCTGAGCGTCTCTATATGGTCTTCATGGCCAGCCGACTACCGTGTAAAAATACACCTGGAGTAACTACCGTACCTACGAAGATACACCTGGAGTATAGCTCGGGAGCAACTACTGTACGAAGATACACATGGAGTATGGCTCAGGAGCAACTACCGTACGAAGATACACATGGAGTCTCGGCAGCAACTACAGTACGATAATATAATAATTGCCAAACTGATGGTATATTCATTTTCTAATCAATGTTTTCATTTTTTCAATTAACGAATTAACATGCATGATCGTTTTGCTACAGAACATTAGTTTGCTACAAAGAATTTTGTAAATACATACAAAAATACACGCATTGTGCTACAAAACCTTAGCATATATTTATGCAAATCATTTATGTAAATCTCCAACACATACTTGTGACCATGAAAAAATGAAGAGCAAAATTATTCATGCCTCACTAGAGAAATATCGACACTCTTCGTTAAAATCTTACCTTGATACTTCGTTAAATATCAAACTCGTTTATGATGTGACTCATGAAAATGTAGCGGCGAGATGAGCTTGGTAATCCTGCAACTCGGTGCTATTCAATCATAGATAACCATATCAGGAAGCCGTCCGGACACTCCAAGAGAAAGATGAGACACAATGATTGACGTGGGATTGACGTGAGGCAAATTACGATTGCTTCAATCGAGCGATGTCGTCTCGTTCATAACATATCGCAGTGATTGCAAGCTTTCCGTGCATGCCTGTGAGAGTAATGACTTAGTTTGTGCTGGCAAAGAAGTGATTTTTATGCTGTAATGCACTTCACGTTATGTTTTATGGTTATTACTGGCAGATATACTTAATTTCATTTATTGCGATTGTTGGCAGATTCATATTACTTTTTTAATACAACAAAAAGAGAATATGAAGATCATTCACATCGTCTATATAGCTTTAAATGCTCAAAATAAACCGATAATAATAAATTATGTTGCAGCCAAAAAAGGCTAACGACATATTCAACGCCACACCAATCCACTTGCAATGATTAATTAACGAGATCATATTAGATCAGTACTAATTGACTATTGCTAAAAGTTTAGGGAAATAAAGAATACGAGTCCCAAAATGTTAGCAACTGTCCCATAAATTGCAGGTATAGCATGTGAGCAACGAACATGCGACATTCAAATTCTTATTGATATGAAAAGCTATGTTCATATTATGAGATTGTAGTGAAAATAATTAAGAAATAATTTAATATTACTGACAATTTTTAATGTCATTTTTGTTAGCTCAAAAGACCTCATAGATATCATAAAAGACAAGCTCTTAGTGCCCGAGCATAAATATCGTATTTGCTGCCTTAGCGGCACCCGTGGCTTGAATATATGAACGGCAGCGCGGCGCACTCTTCATGTCTTATCAGATTTAGCTTACTTCCAAGTGCTCGGTTTGGCTCTCTAATTGTTTGATCGCGACGAGACGGCATTAATTGTTCCATTGTGTAGCAAAGGCAACGCCTGAACTGCGGCACTGTGATCTCAGTACAATAGCTTTCCTAAACTCACAATATTGTTCAAGGAAATAAATGTTCTTGGGTGTCATTTCGAGATGACAATTGAGGCGGGGATTTGGTCCTTTACAGAGCTTTGTCACAAGCAGTGTTGTAAGGTGAAATGGTGTTCTCATGGGAAGAGTCAATGTCAGGCTTTGTTATATTGTCATAGCTGTGTTCACTTCAACGATCAAGGAGTTCGTAAATTTGCTTCTGGTGACTTGCCGGTGAAGAAGCGTTGCTTGTCACATCCCTTCTTCAATGGACGGATTTCAGACTTTAAGAAAAACGCTTGACTTACTGGCACTTGCAACTCCTCTCTGAGAATTTTTTAAAACTAGTAGGTTACAAACTGGTTTTCTTGAGGTGTCTTCATTCGTACGAGTTGAGCTTATAGTTTTGTTCAAACTAAAGTTGCAAGCAAATCCGGCAAAATTTATCTCGTTTGCTTCTTGTAATGTATTTTATAATGCAAATATAACATTGGCAGGTAGAAAAAATATATGGAGATGCCACCATGCCAACAATAAAAATCACTTTGATCATAAGCCATATATGTTTTATTTTCATCGATCGAATTAAAGTGATGAACATTAACTTCAACTAACCACTTACGCTACTCTGGTTGATATTGTTTCGTCCACATTAAATAATTTATGGTCCGTTGGGATTGTTGTTGAGAAAGAATTTTACAACAAAACAAAATTACAAAATATAAGTCGTGCCCGGAGGCCGATTGCCTTAATTGTATGTACACAGTTGTCTAGAATGCTCTCTTAACACAACTATAGAAGAGAAAAGATTTCAGGATTAAATTGTTTCATGAAATTGTTGCAGCAATTTCATGAAACAATTTATAAGAATTATAAAAGACGGTTGAAGGTGCTCGTTTATTCATGAGAAATTAGTCCACAATATCGTACGTAAAATGAAATATTGGTTACACACCAAAAATCATACATGGATGCATTTCCAAGCATACATGTGTATAAAAATGGGCACATATCAATTGAATACACAATAACCCAGGATCTCCAAAGTGGCATCATCGTTCTCAGCAAAGAAGACGACCGGACTCAGGATGGTCTCTATTTCGTCAGGCTCCCATCGTTGTAGAAATACCGAGGTATCTTCCCTCCTCTGGTCACACCAGCAGCCTTATTATAACACAAATTCTGACAATCGGAGCAAATCTTCTCGTATGACACGGCGCATGGTTTTCATAAAGCCATTCAAATGAGAATAAAAAATGACAGAAAAAGCAGGCAGCGCCTCGCTCATCAGTCCTCGTATCAGTAGAAAGCAACAGCTCTGTTGTCAGCTGGCAACGGTCGAGGTTCTGCTGTTCAGGCAGTCAAGATCGCCGATAACCTACCGCAGCCTCTCTCTTCGTTTCAATACTTGGCTTTCTATGTAAAGCTCACACATTCCTTTCAGTGAAGTAATTCCTTTTTAAACGTAAACCATTAGGTTAGATGCAGCAGTCCCACGGAAAGCTTCGTAACTACAACGAAATCTGAACTCTACCAAGAATTGATGTTCACAGTGCAGAAAACTTTTTTCTTGCCATTTAATTTCTTCTCTTCTTTTATTATACTCCATATTATAATTAGTTCTGAATAATTTTGTTTTAAATCATGATACTATTGGACCTAAGGCCGCGGTTAATTTTATATTGATGCTCTATTTATTCCGAAAACACATTTGTCAAAAGTGCAGAAAGAAAGTACAACAACAATTAATTATCTTGCTCATCATGATATTAGAAGCGATTAAATATTGTTTGCGAGCTTACGTTCACTTCATATAATGCCATTACAGTAGCTTTTCTCATGAATGATTCTATTTTTCCAACAAAAATACATCTTAAAATTTTACGGGCAATCATTTTAGGTATTTTTAATAAAAATTAACGTGCAATGTGGTTCTTTTTTTTGGGCGTTAAAATAATTGATTTGCCAATCAGTTTGACATATAGTTGGAAAAACATGTTTTTAAAGCTAAAAAATTGTCTAAAGAACTGAAAGACTATCTAAAACGAACTGCTACCATATATTCCATGTCTAAATATCGAGACCACTCGAAACGATGCATAAATATCATGCAACAATTTAAGAATCACTCATGATTCGTAAAGCACGATCTTGATATGCTAATCGGGCATCGTGATGTACTGACAGAGTACCGCAATAAGACGTTGCGCTGACTCGTAGATTACAAAATTATAAGCCCCCGACTAAAAGAAAATGATGTTTATTGCTTAAGAGACAAAATTTTTCATATTGCATCTTAACGTCGAGATGAAGATCAGTTGTACGAATTACGGAGACGTCTAGCTTAATTTAATTCAGTCGAGATGCTATCAGTGACACAGCGAGCGGTTACACATCTCTAAGAATTGCCCTGCAAACGACCATCTTAAAAAGCTTGTTTTGCCGAGCAAAGTTGGCTTGCAGTAGCACTCGCGACCACCTGCTACAGTTTACTTATATACAACGCATCAACGCTGCAACTATACGTTCTTATTGCGTTCTTTATAGTGTCCAGGTGATACATGGCGATTATTGTGAAATTTGTGTTAGCAAATTCTTCCAAAATACAAATACTTTCGTCTCAAGAAACTTGCACTTATTTTTATATTAAGTAGACTGCTGTTAACGCTAGACTGCTTCAAGTCCAGCCGGCCTGTCAAGAGATGCACAACTTCAAGGCGATCATGAGTGGACTGCACGGCGCTCACCGAACAATGCTTGTTTCGCAGTCGCGGATCAAAGTCTCCCTTTGATTCGTATTGTAATGGTGATTACTTGATTGACGGCTCGAGTCAAACCATGATTGTGCTTGCTTGGGTACAACTTATTCCGCATTGCTTCGAAGCACACAATTTCAAAGGCAAGATCAGTATTCTCTGCCCGGATTTCCTCTTCAAATTTTGCCAATGAAAGTTGGAAAACCTGACCGTATATCTCAACGATCGGGCAGGCATCACGACCCTCCTGCTGTGATCGAACCTTCGCGCTGCCGAAGCAATAACATTCCTCGGTAATTACGGTAAATAGCCATCACATTTTTGTCAGATCTAGAAAAAGTCGGTAAAAGTTCGTCTTAAGTTACCTCAAATGCGTCATTCCTTAGACTGAGGCGCTGCCTTCTAATCTTAGACTTGAGCTCTCAATCTTGTTAGGACTCTCGTTGGCGGGCACAACTCCGTATTTCTTAGTGACGAGCGTCTGCCGTCCCTTCAGGATCTTGTGTATAATTTGGAAACTCGCGGCTTCTCTGGCCGTGAAACACTGCAATTATCGTCCGCGATAATTAGGCCTAAAGAACGGATTAGCAGCAAGGGTGAATCGGACTAACGAGCCTTATTGTGAGGATTGGGCGAGCGCCCCGGAGTGCTAGCATTGGGCGGCGGGTGGCGGGCCTGGGGGCGGAAAACTTAGAAGGGGAGGGGAAATTTTCCCTTCACTGACGCTATTGCGCAGGATAATATCAGAGCAGTTTCATTAATCCTTGCATGTCAGGGAATGAGTCATACAGGTCTGTATAGCTTTAGTCTTCCTCAAATCAATTGATGAATAAGTACATAATTTCAATAATTGAACTTAGAAGCAACTGAAGGATTTGATCAGGTCGTGCGATAGAAAGGCAAGTTGGTTAGTATTACTTTAATGGGTCAAATTTTATAATTATGCATTTTTTCTTGAATATAATGAAGCAGAATTGGTTTGATTAAATAAACTGTCCAAAGCAGTAACGTAAATAACATAGAGGCTAGAATTGAAACGGACGAAACGGAGGCTAGAATTGAAACTTAAAGCTGTATTGCATTACCCAGCGCACGAGTCTTGCAAGCCTCGCTTAAATTAAATTAATTGTTCATTACGCTGGTTCATCGAAGAGGGTAAATATTTGCTCAACAATTCTTCAATATCAACTGCATGGCTTTAATAAAAAAATTTAAAATAAAATTCCACGTCAACGGAAAAACAAATCAGGAAAATGCAGCTGACAAAATCAATTAATCACCAGATAAACATTCGTAGGATAGATAAATAAGAGCAGAATTACGGCGTAGCGAAGAAAATGAAGAAAACGGTACAGACCCGTAAAAAAATCATCAGAGCCCGAGGATGACTCGAACCGATGAGGTTACGGAGGAGTTGAAGGAGTATCGCTGGTGGGGTTGTGGGGAGAAAATGACCCTACGCCTGTAAGGTTGACTTTATGCGGGCGTCATGCGTGTTTTTGTGGCCGTTTTACAGTTTAATGGAGCAAAAGTTACTGGTGAAATCTAGCGATGTTTATCTCAGCTTCTCCTGATACACGACCGACGCTCCCATGAATCTTGAGGGAGGAATCCCACAGCTTTTTCGTTCGATAAAACAGAAGAATTTTCAGGCGAAGGCTGGCTAGATTGATGATGGAAAACGTCTATGATTGTAGGTCTGAATATGATTTTGGATTATGATTTGAGAAGAAAATCGAGATTTACTTCCGTCCGAAACCAAAATCCAAATTTTCATGTCTTTCCATCTTTTCAAAGGTTCAGGTGTGATCAGGCCAGCCGTTACTGTAACGTTTGAAGCGCAATGCAAGCTTGAGTCGGAATTTCCCTTGAAAGAACAAACAGCTTTTGCCTTTCACAGGTCATTTCTTAAGTTGTTATCTACGATGAAGCGGCTCTCGGCAGGCTATATCATGTCGGCGCTGACAGTGACGTATGTCTCCTCTAACTTGCCAGCCCAACTTTCTCACTGGCAAATATGAAGCATCTTTTCTCATCAACTTAGCCACTTTATTTCATGACTTCATGGATTCTCTTTTCTTATTGAATTTAGAGTAAGACGGGAGCATAAATGGTGCAAACAGCGCGCAATTACACGAGTGATTCAACTAATGTGGGGAGTTTTTAATGCAGTTGTTTTAATGCAGTTTTGTTAGTTTTTTTGACAGCGATGCCACTGTCTGTATGAAATTGAAAATGGTTAGTGGATCATTTCCAATTATTTTCTTGGCAATTTCATCGTGACTAGAATATTCTATTTAGAAATATAAGAGTCTTACAATTAAGCATAATTCAATTAACCAGCACGGTTATTTGAATTAGGTCAGAATTTATCCGTCGGAAGATGGATTCCGAAGTATCAAAATCTTTTTAGGGCATTGAGCAATTACCAAAAAAAAAAAAACAATCATAAATCGTGTAAAACACGACAAGAACCCTGAAAACAACGTTTGTAGAACACATACCAAACAAAGAAGGCACGATGACGATAACAAAATTGCAAGAGGAATGGTTCGATTTAAACTCGAACACGATGCAGACAATGTGAATACCACGCAAAAGGTCGAACAGCACCTGTAGCAAACAACTTACACACGGCGACGATTCGGAGAAAACATAGGGAGCCTGAGGCAGATGGTTGATGCGAGGTAAGCGCGAGGAGTGCAAAATGCAGAAGAACAAATCGTTTGACACAAGAAGTCAGCCTTGCACCATATCAAAGTTGTACTCGCATTATTACATTAAAATTAGTTTTAGTTTCGGCAGTTAATGCCCTCAATTTCTGTTAATTATCTGCGAGAAAATATACTAGAAGCTTTCATTTGCGATGTCATTAAAACGTTGAGGATCGCGCGCTTCGATCGTAACTCGTGTGTTGGACGCTGTTCGCTGCACCGCTGGGCAATGAGGCGGGGCAGAAGCCTGGATTACGTCTTGAGGTTCCTCTACATACGAGGTATTGATGGGCGAGACGCTGATGGCTGCTGATGGAACTCGTATGCCGCAAGAGCATTCATTCAATAGTATAATACTGGTATGTTAGCTAATATTCTAGTGTTTTTTCGCAGTGTACTTTAAATTATAAAAATAATGTCACGGCATGGAAAAATTATCAGTAGTATAGCGTTGAAAAGATTCTGCAACGCAGAGTACAATAATTCATCAAAATTCTATAAATAGTTTCAGAGATTTTTTATTCTTCAAAAGAAAAATTTCACGAAAAATCCGGAAATTCATATTCATAACTCAAATTGAATAAATCTGTATTAGGAAGTATTTAAAACCTTTACAAAATACAAAAAGGAAATGGATAAGCAAGAAAGCATTACCAATACAAGCACAAGTTTCTAGAACAAAAACAGTGAAGTTTCCGCTGTAGATGTTAATCACCATTTCCGGTTTCGGAAGCAGTAAACTTTTTATTACAATGCGAACCCAACCCGCTTGTTCCGTCGTCTCTATATCCGGCGGGGGAAAAAATGCCCAACTTGAGTAAAATAGGCCCGGCGAAAAATCAAGCCTGATCAGAATATCTATTGCTAAGGAATAGTATACATGGTTCGTTCTTCTCAATTCCCGTAGAGAAGTAATAGATTGTTAACGTAGTGCAGCAAGAAAACTTTGGTCCCTTTGCTCGCGAGCTCGGAGCACTTGGCAAATCTTTGAAGTTGGTTTGTTTTGTCGGCGCGAGAGTAACGCTCGAGCTCACATCCGCTCTGGCACGGCTAATGAAACCAGTCAAAGGCGTGTTTGTTTGGCCTCTCCTGGTAATTCGGAAGTGAAGCGTGGCTGGCACAACCAGAGCCTATGGGGACGAGCGCTCGACACCGGCAAATTTGGGACGCTTTCAAGACCAGACCTCTTGAGACGGATGCAATAATAACTTCTACTGATCCCACAATTTGCACAACTGGACAATTTTCGGGAGGCAGTAACAATTAGAATTTACTTATTGAATTGATTTTTAATTATGCAGAACTTAGAAGGTGTAACTAATTATCGTGCCAACTAAATCCCGATCAACACTTCAGCATATTCTTAGATATAATGTATTTCACGCCAGCATTTCCACAATATACGGACAAGTATGAATATGGCTCTCTCAAGGCATTACCAATTAAATTCTTTCAGATTAGTTTGCAAACTTCTCAAGAATTCGATTACGATAATAGTACTTCACTAACCTTGTCTAGCACCCGCTTTCTCGCACTCGCAGTAGCATTACCCAGCACTTCTAAATAAGGTGTCGCTAAACTTTCAAGAGTTTCCTTTAAAGTCTCATCGCTTAGGATCCTCTCCAAGCGCATTCTGCCATTCAAACAAAATCTGGGGATGAGCGCAGCGGAGTTATAGAATTTCTCCGTGGTTTAGTCGTAAAGCTGTCAGCTTAGGGGTGTAATGTCATCCGAAGAGAGCACAGCGCCGGTAGCTTGTAATGCCTTGACCGATTGGAAGCAAAGAACGCTCAAGGAGGCCTATAAAAGGAACGTGACGCCAGATCGCTCCTCAGGCTAACTTGCCATCCCACTGAGGGCTTTTGTGACACGTTGCTCGTAAATCTGACGCGCCGTAAGGCTTCTCAAGCAGGGTGGTACGTACACCGTCTTCAAAGAATTGCTATAGCAGTAACGTGAGAGAATGGCTTTCGACTCACAGCACCATGGCTAGATGATGACCTTGTAAGTATATCGAATGTAAAATTGGTGTAGTTCGGCAGAAATAAACCGAATGTAAAATATGGATGTTTCTATATATGATGGATTCCATCAAAATTTGTGATGGAACAATTTCCATGCGAACGAATATTTTTCCACAGAATTCAAGTTGCTACTATTTCCTCGCTGCCTTTCATACAAGCTCCCAAAGCGGCCGTAAGAACCTTTTGTACGGAAGCGCATTACTCACGCATTACTGCGGGGTGCCTAATACACTATTCACCATCATCTAGGATGCGCTAGACGAACAGCCCATCTTCTTCTTTTGCCAAGCACATTTCTGGAGATTTTACCGGCTGCGAGCGGATTCCGTGTAGAACCTGGAGCATGGAAGAGAGCGAAGTAGACTTTCTTGTCCAGTTCCGTACTCCAAAGCTGACATTTGAAAAGCTTTTCCATAGAGTTGCCTGCTGTAGGTATATATTTTTGGAGCAAAGATTCGTCCGAGTAGCCGATTTTTTTTCAAGCTCGGAGCCAATTTTGTCAATTTATAGCTTATAAAGGCTGACAACTTTGCTAGAGCTGGTGCGTAATTCTGTAGAAAGAAGTTACAGACCTTGCATGTGATCTAACTTTCAACCGTAAACATAAACAAATAAAAATATTTCGTTTAATTCATTTAATACCCATTTAATTGTAATCATTTTTTCTTAGAAAAACCACACAGTACGTGAAAAAATTGTCCGGTAGCCCGGGGTCTCGCGAAGTAAGACTGATGATCGAAGGAAGGGAAACTTTGAGAAGTCGTTGGCTCGTAATCTTGTGGCGTCGAAGTCAGGACCAGAGTGTAGTTGGAGCAAGAAACCTAACAAATGATTGTGAATAAAGCTAAAGAGCTGCAGCGGTGGTGGTGGTGGCGTCCGTAAAGGTTGGCGGTAATCATTTCGTGAGGTCCCCTAGACATCATCCGTCATCGGCACCTCACGCGAGGGAAGCTCGTGCGACTCGATCGTCGACACGAACCCAGGCGGGGATTTGAGACCAGCCATGGCGGGGCGTGGGGTTTGATCCAGTATCCCACGGACTCGTACTTCATAGTGTTCATAATAAATTCCTAGCACTTAACTGCAGATTTGTGCACTAATATTCTTTTTGGAAATGAATATTTAATTATCGAGTACATTTCATTTGGAGAACTATTTTAACATCATGGTTTCCCAACCGATGAAGTTCTCTGGTCCGAACAAGAAACCAGCAAACATCACACCAAGGCTTCAATAATAAATAGTGTATCATATGCCATAACAGTCGCACCAGACCGAGGATCTGAGGGAATGCTAGGGTCTCAGCAGCTGCTGTGAGCGTAAACGCTTAGAAAAACATATACAAGCTTGCGTGTTGCTTTGAACGGCAGGACAAACAACGGTGGGAATTTCCTGGAATTAATTCTCAGTCACGGAAAAGCATTTCATGAAACTGCTCGCAAATTATATGCTGGCTAATAATTTGATATTGAAATGCAATGTAATGCAATGTAATATACCATTTGTATAACCAGCACATGCACATTGCACAATAAACATGATAAATATTAATAATGATTTGCTTCATAAATAATGTCAGGAAAAAGGGAGAGAAAATAAATATACCATAAATATTAATTCTATTTATCCCAGCAGCACGCCAAATTATTTTTAATTTAAAATGAATGTAGAAAAACTACTGTGATAGACATCAGGACAGGACATATGTATATAAGAATGTTTCTATACTGAATTAGGAATGAGGCGGTCATGCAAGAGTGTAGCAGTGGAATGATTACAACGCTAACTAAAAATAGCGCGATATTCATAAATAATTTTTTGACGAGGAAATCACACCAAAAATGTCAACTGACAACTGCATGAAATGAATAAATTTTTTCCGAACGAGACGCAACTGTCAAGTAATTCTACTACTGCCATCAGATATGTTCTGCCTTGATAATGAAGGGGGAAAGATATAATAAATATTAATATCTTGGATCATAAGGGGGAATTTTAACTATCGTTGCAAAGAACAAAATCATTTGCTAACTTTTCACGGAGACATTCGTAAAATGGCCATACGACCAGATAATGAGATCTGTTGGAGTTGTTGGTGCGATAGCAAATAAGTAAGTTGTAATAAAGCAGCACCTGCCCCTGCCACGCACCACCTGGCTGGTCTCGAGCGTCTGGCATAATCGGCGAGCCATCGCTCAAAAGCGACTCTAACCTCCCGTGACGGCAGAGAGACCGACTACGATAAGACGAACGGCCGCGCTGTTTGCTCAAGATAACGCTTTAGAGATTTGTTACGAGCCTTCGCGTAGCTCCCTCTCGCGCTATTGCTACGTCACTCACACTCTCTGCTCCCTCTATTGCTATTGCTCCCTCACTACCACTCTCTGCTCCCTCTATTGCTATTGCTCCCTCACTACCACTCTCTGCTCCCTCTAGTGCTATTGCTCCCTCACTCACACTCTCTACTCATTCTCGCGCTATTGCTACGTCACTCACACTCTATGCTCCCTCTATTGCTATTGCTCCCTCACTACCACTCTCTGCTCCCTCTATTGCTATTGCTCCCTCACTCACACTCTCTGCTCCCTCTATTGCTCCCTCACTCACACTCTCTGCTCCCTCTATTGCTCCCTCACTCGCACTCTCTGCTCCCTCTATTGCTATTGCTCCCTCACTCCCACTCTCTGCTCCCTCTATTGCTATTGCTCCCTCACTCACACTCTCTGCTCCCTCTATTGCTCCTTCATTCCCACTCTCTGCTCCCTCTATTGTTATTGCTCCCTCACTCCCACTCTCTGCTCGCTCCAATCATTTTGCTCACTTTATCTTCGACTGTCTTCGTCTTTTCGCCGATTCAGTTGTGTTCTCGCTCGATTCAGCGTTAATTCAATCAAAATAAGAATCGAATTAACTATCGCTTAACCGTATTGAATCCTATTTTCAATGAAATTGGATGCATTTCAAAATTTAAATTTACTCATTTCACTCGCTCTATTTGTTTAGAATAACTGGTCAATCGCAAAGGCTCAGTTCTATCGTAGACTGCCCACGTTAAAAGTGTCTCTCACATCGTTGATCATTTCTACACGATTTTAGTGTCGATTTAACCCCGACGCTTATTATTTCCAATTAAACAAAAAACCGCCATACTTGATAAAAGCCACTAATATCCTATAACGACAAACATCGGCTTGAGCCGTCGAACAAATAATCGATATGATAGACCGGCAGTGGTGATCTATGCGTGGTTGTTGACATGGGAGCAGCTCAGGGCGAGCAGTCATTTCCTAATCTTGTTGACTCGTCGCTCGCCAATAAAAGCCGCGACGCTTCATGTTTTACAGAGCAGGCTTGAGAACAAACAAGAGCTCCTCTATATTTCAGGTCAGGTCGCTGTAACATAACGGCAATGTTGGACGAGCTCTGCTACGGTATGTCACGCCTCACTGCCGCTAAATCAAGTTACACTTCTAGTACAATAAATAAGTGCTTTAGTTTGTATTCAATTTCTGAGTATCAAAATATTTTGAAACTAAATTACACAGGAGTTTTATTTCAAGGATTTTTACTGCCACATTACCGGCTTGATGTGATAAAATAATCATCTAAAAATGTTAAATAATTGAGAGTCGGAAATATGTCACATAACAACGTCCATACACTGGAACCCTAGGGCTGAATATAAATAATATTATATAATATATAATATTTATATAATATAATATTTTGAATACAAATAATATATATAATAACAAGCCTGGGGCTGAATAATATATATGAATAAACAGTATTCGGATTTGGATGCATTTGGGAGTGAAAAATACGTTGTTGATCGACCATTTTATAGGAATTGATCGTACTTATCAGCCAAAATGATTAATTCATGTTACACAACTAAATAATGCAAAAATCATGTCGCAGGGAGTTTTTCTTTGGTTTTCTGCATAAAAAATGCATTCATTGAAGTACCTGAAATTTTAATGCCGAAAAATTTGGACTCTGAATTAACTAATTAGCCCGTCGTAAAATAGCCAAGTGAAAAATTCGCATGACCACTTCAGCGTGGTGAAATTCCCTTCAGATATAATCTGGTGTGGACAGTTAACGACCGACTTGCGGTCATACACTGGCCACCTATAAACCTCTCATGGACTTCAGTTAAGCATCCACAAGGCGAAACTATAAGTAGCGTAATTCGAAAGTTCTCCCCAACACAAAATAGACTGAAGGAAGGAATTCAATTTTGAACTTTGACTGAGTTATTGAAGACAAATTCAATTGTTTGTCAGGAACTTCAGCGCACATTCATTTACCTGCCACTTTATGCATCCTTCACGAGCCCATCATGACTCCTGTCACGAGGATGACAGCCGTAGATCCTATCGCAGACCCTCGAGAAGACGGAGGTTGTGAACGCAGAGATCGAGCGATGGCCACCGGCTGCTCGACGCAAAATTAAACTCCCATCGTCTTGCTGAAACTTAAATCATATAATAGAGCCGTGGTAATTATTTACCACGTAACTATAATTACGTCCAGCAGTTACCTTTAAATTCCTTTGATATATACTTGTATGCAGCAAATCAAATTTTAATGAACCATGAACTTATGAAGTGACGCGGTCATGCGTCACCTCAACCATGACTGTAATCTTATGAACTCATTTTGATTGCCAAAACGAGAGTCGCACGTCTTCGCGGCAAAGAAAAATGTTGCGTGTTCGGCGATGCATTTGTACAGACAAAAGGGCGCGAGATGGCGCCCTGGATCACAGTCAGGGTCGAGGCTGTCAGGATATCTGATGGAAGGTTTTTGTACATGGCGCTGACAGAGATGGAGGTGGGTTGAACCATTTGGTGATCGATACGCTCGCATGCGTGACGATCGCTCGCTTGCATGAACTGCTCGTCTACACAACCCTCACTCTCAACCAGAGAATCAAGAACAAATTTTTCACCAAGGAGAATTTCACGTACATTAGATTCCTTAATTTTGTTTTGCTGTCAGTGCGCAGTAATCAGTTGAGCCTGGCAGTAATCAGTCGAGCCTGACTCAGAACATGGACCTTTGGTAAATGTTATTGCAGTGTGTATAACCCACGCTGCTCCGAATGCTATAGGATAGAACTTAAAACTTCAGAAAGCCGTGTAATCGACTTATTACCATCATAATGATGAACCCGATGTCACCGCAGCCCATCTTATCAGCCTCGCTTCAATCACTCAGTGACTTCTGACCCTGCACAGTCGTAGTTTTCTTGTCTTAGTTATCCATGAGGGAACTGAAGACCACAGAAAAGATGCTACATTTAGCTGAAAAAAAACACACGTAGAGCCGTTTATTGACGCAAGGCTTTCTTATCACTTGCATAAATAACCCATAATGAATGGCAAATACCAAAGAAATCTCTCGAAGTTGTCGAGGTCTCAGGAAATGATTGAGCTGTCGATAACTTATCAGCGCAGTAAATCCACTTCTTATAGTGTGCACGTCAAAAGGATTTTTTAGCAGCACGCACTCATTTCTGCTCCACCTTTTATAAAACTAAAGGACTATGTCTCGTAAATTACAGAGTTTAGCTCTGTAAGGTTTAAATATGGGATCTAATTCGCACCGCTGCTCACTGCGCCGAGACACAATTATAGTTGAAACGTAATGCAAATTAACTGCGCGCTTAACTCCCGATTTAATGAATCATTCAATGGTTCATGTAGGAATAACATTAGTAGGAAGGAGACGAAACAATCGCTTAGTAAAACTTCTTGTTTTCAACAATGGACTGTGTATTCATGAATACAGAGAAATCAATGCTTCTATATGCTTTTTGAGGTTTCTTGGCACGGGTATTACGTACAGTATTAATCTGTTATCATTAAAAATTTAGGGCAAGTGAAAATTATTAAAATGTTTTGATATAAATATTTCACTATTACATTATTACCATGGTTCTTAGAAAAGGGAAAATACCGTTTAAAAGTGTGTCGTAGGTTTAGTTCTAGGAATTTGCTCAACCTCGATAAAAAAAAGAACATTACAAGCAAAAACATTGGCGGAGAAACACATTTAAAATGCTTCACTGGAAGAATGCCGAATGCTGGAGAAAACAAGAGTGACAACAAAAAGTTTTCTAATATTCAAGCCCAGAACTTCCAAACAAAAAAAAAATCTTTCAGCGATTTCAGCGTTTCAAAATATTTTGATACTTTGCCAACAAGAAATTCTCAAGCAATAATACATGCTAAACAACTTTGAAAACTAAATTGTAATTTTCGCTTAGGTTCCAGCAGACTCCAGTTAGATGTCACGAGTGTTCCCGTCGCTTGTTTAAATACTCAATATCCATCACGCGAAGAGAATCCTTCGAATCCTACGTCATTGCTTGCGAAATCCCAACCGCAATGCACCTTCCCTAGTGCCAGCGGGAGAAATCCCTTTTCTCAACTTTATCCCAAACCAAATCTCGAGTACTCGAGCACTCGACGCAAAACCCACGAAAGCAGATCAGCAGGAGCCGGAAAGTCTCTCAAATCAATAGGATAGGAGCGAGGCAGGCGGGCGGCCGAGGCTGTAGGAGTATCAGGATGCGTCATGCGTAGGGCCATCAGCGGCCTTCATGGCATGTAAAGACGACCTGGGCAGATGGGAACGCTGAGGCTGCTTTGCTGCTGCTGCTGTTTGCCCGTACTGGGCTCACGCTCGCTCTCAGCAACGAACTCATTGCCACAGGTGGACAGGACTCTAAAAGAACTGTAACCATAAACTTTTTAAGATAAACTTTTCAATTATCAGAATGATGAAAGTTTCAGGTCACCTCATGACACTACGATTTTTGTCCATATAGCCTATGAGCTTCAATAATCTAATAATAAGAAAATTAATGTGACGAACTTATCTTAGTCACAATAAATTGACGATTATTTTCCTTTTTGAAAGCCGTAATAATTTAGTCGATTGAAATGGAATAATAACGGAACAAAAGGAGATAAATTCGCGTAGAGCATGAATCATAAATCAACGTTGGTCTCTTATTTTAATTCAGTTAGATCTTCCCTTTACACGTCATTCAAGTGCTTCACGCCACCAATAGTAATAGCTGTTACATCTTTTCCTAAATTTGAAAATTCTGTGTATTATGTCCAGTGAAGTCCTTGAAAAATAAATTGACAATTTACATGGGCTAAACATGAAAATATGTTTACGCATTAAACGCGTGCCACAGATGCAATGCATCCGCGACCTCTTTACGACGGATGATTTGTGGCGAGTGATGGTCGCCTCGCGCGTCTATAGCCGCCGCATTCATCACGACGCGAACTCGGCTGTCGAAAGGGAACTGATCTCGCCTCTCTCGATCACGCTTGCTACCCGATCCGGGTGGTCTGCTTCATGTCCGCATTTACATGCGTGCATTCGTTACACTGAAACTGTAAACCTGCGTCAATACGAAGCAGCTATCGATCTTTGGCAGCGAAGCGAGGCATGGTATCTTGCTCGTTGAGCTCACCTCGATTTTGGTATATAGTTTTTAGAACGTGCGTTTTGGCATAGAGGTGTTCTAAAAATTTTCCCTTTAAAGTTTTTAATTTACCGGATTTGTTATTTACCCTATGTACATTGAATTATTATAAAGTGACTGGTGATTATCTCCGACATGTGCGAAATTTTATCTTAAAAGTCATACTCAACCACCATTATCAAAAGAATATCAGGAATGCAACTGAGCTCTAGTGTCAAAATTATTCTGAATTATCCATAACAAAAGTAAACTAAGTTTTTAGTTTCAAAGTTTAGTTTTCAGAGCGCGTGCTCATTAAGCTTTCTCTTTGGACAGACGGAATCTAAAGCAAGCTAATACGACATTACTTATGCAATTGTTCTTTTGGCGACTTCAAATAGATTATATTGGAGAAGTAAGCAGGAAATGAACAAAGGCTAATTATTTTTACTGATGAATTTTCCGTTCGTCAAAAATAGGACGATCATTAAGTTCTTTAAAAAAATATCAAAGAGTTACAGAATTGCTGTTGATTTTTAAATCGTACAGACACGTCGTTGTAATACGTCGTTGAACAAAATGATACGGCAGGAAAAGAAAGATAAGAAATTCTGTCATCTTTATGACACAAAATTTTTCACTAAAATATGCGGACGCAAATTCTAGAGAAAAAATTAGAATTTTTCAGCCCTCTACGGAGTCTAAAAATTCAATAAAAAAGTACGACGTACGTTTAATCTATGTTTACAACAACTGCCACTAGAGACAAGCTCACAACCTGACCAAGTCTCAAAGTATTACAAACAAGCAACTTCATCTCAAGACTATCGATGAACTCAACAGGCTTATAAGGACACTCTTTACAACAACGTCAAGCTCCGAACTAAATGCGATAATGGCCCATGCAAAAAAGCAGCGTATAGTTTTTCGATAAAGTAGGTTTTGGACTTCTCATGGTTTGGACTATGTTGGAATAATTGGAGTAACAACCAGGACATCGAGCCTCTGTCTCATTAGCTACTTTCATTCTGGAGGGCAAGTGAGCCATCTACCGGAGTTTCTGAACTTTGACATCCGGAACTTTGAGATTTTCTGAGAGTGATTTTCTCGTTAAAAGTTTTCATGATACATCCTATTTACGCGTACTACGTACTTGTTTCCACTAAACTTTACTTATTCAATGCTTCCTATAGCTTGATGATGAATGTTGCTGCATAGGAAACTTCGTTAATAAATAAAATTGCATCCTGCAACGTGCCGATCTACCACGTCATCAGAAGAATCGTTCGACTCCCTTAAAATTTAAATAATCGCATTCTGTGTCGTTAATCATACTTGTATAAAGAAGCTATTTCTGTCATCCTGCCTTGTAATACTGAATAATGAGAAATAAATAACGCTGGAAAACCACATAAGACTTCATTCCTGAAATTACTGCTGACACGAGTTCTCGCATTTACCGAAAAACTTCGTTTCGATTCGAGGAATATTTTAAAGAAAATTCCCGATGCGACAACATAAATTCGTTCGGGCGCTTCTTTTCGGTCCCTGAAATGCAAACAGAAACCGCAAGGCGTGAAAATAAACACAGCCTTCAAAGCTGCTCGGAAAGTGCAGAAATCCGAGGGCATCTGGGATAAATCTTTTCGCCGTGTGCCCTCAGAGTGAGGGCTGTTTACGTGTTCATGCGCCTCCTGTAAACTCCAATAGCGTCATACACACATGCAAACGGTGGTATTGTATTGAACTGTAATCTTTGTACTGCATAATAATTTCAGAACTAACATACAATTACAGAGATTATCGAAAAAATATCGTTGTTCTCGAGCACGCGGAATAATGACAATTATTTTAACAATGAAATATATAATTTAATGGTAGAGTGCAATCGTGCCAGTGGGTAAACAGAAACTTTTAGGCAACAGAATGTGCCGTAAACGAAGTTTAAAATAACATTGTACTTATTTATAAGTAATATCTGGTATCTCAAGAAGTTGACGAATGGCAGGCGGCGGTGGAGAGTGAGACCAGGGCTGGTCGAGCCCTGCTGGTCTCCTCATAATGCTACGAGGAAATGCGAGGCAAGGTTCACGTCCGCCATTATATACAGCCACGTCATGAGGGTGTCCCGCGTCCTTATCAACGTTATCACGAATCTTTTTTTTTCATGCCGTGTTCTAATATTAACTCGCAAGAGTGCCTTAGTCGGGAATAAACTGTTAAATAGCAAATATTCAAATTTGCAATGTTTTGCGTTTCTTTGAGTCTGTATAATTCTAAGCTGTATCGCTGAGAAAATTTAATTATACAACAAAATGTAATTTTAAGTAAAGGAAAATGCCCACTATAAAACGCGCTGCGAATGTATATATATTCAACTCTGACTAAACCTATGCAGAAGGTTTCTATTGAAACACGAATTGTATAACATATCTCACAAATTGATTTTGTTACCAGGTTCTTTACTATAATTTTTTACCGTAAACGGACTTACAGAAGCATCGAGGTTCAAAAATATACATAATTTACGTATAAATTATGGTCATATTTGTAAAGGATTTTCTCGATGGCTAGTCCTTTGGGAACGGTTACTAAGCCATTCCGAGGAGCAGCGAGTACATAACCAAGTATTCTATATGACGTACGGTTTCTAGAATAAAAATGACACGAAAATAAATGAGAAAAGTATTCAAGAAATATTAATGATATACGGTATACATGAAATGTCGACAATGTTTGAACCACGACAAATCAATAACAATGAAATGGGATAATCACTAATTTATGTAATCAAAGAAATCTAATGAACCGGTACCTCAGGTTCAGCTTGGTTCCTCAGGTACTGCAGGCATCTATAGAGTCAAACAGTGAATCGTGTAGTGCATTTGAAATTAACTAGACGTCTAGTTAGCTTATTATATTGCTGCAAATTCCAGTGAACATGTAAAATGGCGGCTGCAATATTACTGCGAATATATAAAAACTTGCTCATACTCGCAACCATCTAATCATTCTCCAAATAATAACGGTAATGTTCTGAATAATAGTAACAAATTCATTCGTCAAGTTATGTCTGCATCAACAAGCGACCGAGTGTCAGAGAACAAGTCTTCCTCCCCCCATACGCTTTCCTCAATCGTCGTTCGTCTCTCCATCAACAAAGAAAATGTGCAATTCACAGCGAATATGAGCGAAGCGACTGAAAAACTGCCAATAAAACACTCGCTTAACAGCGATCAGATCGTGACTTGATCTAAAATAAATTATCGTTCGACTGCAAATGCCTGCGTGAAAAACGCCTCACCGGCGTCAAGAAACGTGCATCAGTTTTTTCAGTTACGCGCTGGCATGGATACAAACCTCGTAATATATTAACGGCAAATCTGAACGAATAAAACTCTGGAGATCACGATCGATCGCGACGTGCTCTTGAAGGGTCAGATGACGAACCTCTAATATCATGCTGGCATCGATCAACGTACTAAGCTGTGCTTGTAAGCACATCATGTGGTTATGATCGTGTGTCCGTATTTGTTTTTGTAGAGGTTCCTGGTTAAGTAGGGGTTTCATAATTAAATAACTTGTTTTTGTAGGGGTTTCATAATTTTAATGTCAACTTTTCATTTACATCGTTGATAATCGCATCGGCATGAGAATCCTAGCCAGCTCATCACTTGAAAATAAAATTTCAAGCTTCTCGTCCAAGCTCCACATACAACAACATGATATCACTGAACGTTGCTGCTCCAAATGTTTACTCATGCTCCTTACGCTCCTGTATTTACATTTACTCCATGCATCTCAATATCTTATGCTCCAAAGGTAATTTTAGAGTCCATGCTTGTGTACACACTAGTTCATATTTTACCGCATATCTATTCCATAGAACTGTATCCAATACTTCATTTTTATTGGCAATTATAAAAATCAATTTTACTCGTGTCATTATTCACTCCCGAGATAGGTTGTGCCAACATAAAGACAAAGTTACATTAAAAACGGAATGGGTGCAGGTATACGTTAAATATAACACTATAAACCAACCAATAATTCAGACAAACTATAATAAAGAAAGATTGAATGAGATCAAAAGCTTCAAAGAAGTTGGAAAAATCTACAACTTAGCGGCTCATAGGAAACTTGCTTGCGTTTTATTTCCGAGGAAAAATATATACCTCAAATGAACTAGAGGGTAAAAAATTATAAAATTACCTCTGTGCAGCTTGAGAAGCGATGAAAGCTATTACATTTTTCCCAATAATCGAATAACAATTAAGGAATAGAACTGAAAAATGTTGAAAATTATTTTCTATGATATCTGAAGTTGTTCAAAAAACGAGGCAGAAAGGCCTTAATAGAAACTAATACGCATAAAATTTTGAGGGATATCGTAAATTCGAAATCGATGTTCAGGAGAATAATATATTTGAGACTAAGGTTGAGCGATCTAATATCAAAAGAAATTCGACCATAGATTTTTTGATCATGCAACATTAAATATGTGTATAGTGAAAAAATATTTGAAGTGTACAAAGTATATGTAGAAAGAACCGGTTTTTTTTTGGACACGGGTCGTTTCTCGCAGGTGCCGTTGCAGCAACTCCATGCACGCGCAGTCGTCAGGGTCGCTCCACGCCCGCAACTCCTGGGAAATCTACGGCGATCGCTCGCCTCACTTCGCTCGACCCTCCGCGCTGTTGACTCTCAAATTTCAGATGCTCGCGAAAAAAATGCTTGACGTCTCCTCTTTTATTACCTGCGTGACAGTGAGCAGTTCTGCCTGAGGCTCTCTTTCTGTACACGAGTCTCGGATCACGTCACTACATTTTTTCACAACCGTGAATGAATGTACGTTTTTTGACACTAGATTACTTATTGCAGGTATATAAGTAGAGCAGTCCCAATAGATTAGTGCAAAAGTAACAAAGAAAGTTTATTGTCTTATGTCTGTTCGTGACCACAGAAACAAAGTTGATTGCATAAGAGCCTACTTCTCTTTTTTCGCACATAAAGATCCTAACAAATATATTCTACCGTAATCGCACAGGAACACAACTACCACCTGCTAAAGAGGTGGGTTCTATACGTCGCCTGGCCATACTCGGCGAGTACGGCAGCTCTCAAGAGCAGTGGATCTGCTCTGGTCATTCCACGCACTCGTAGCTGGAACTTCTCAGTGAAAGATACATATGCAAATGAAGGCCCATTAAAGTATTACTAAACACCCGACTGCATGTTTACTGTCGGTTAGCCAGCAAGCAAGTGCAAGCATTACCATATAAATCTTGCCGTCAACATGCAAACGCACTCATGGACGACCCATTCAAGTGGCGTGGAAGAAGAATGTTTCACGTCCAGGCAAAGACTGGACAAGTTAGCCAGGCTGACGTGCAATTAGTTAACACGGAGTCAATGGCTGCCTCAGGGTCGGCATTGCTCTTTGTACCAACATCAGTTTCAAAATATATATATGCACCAATCTCACTTTCAAAATTGACGCACCAACATTACTTTCAAAAATATATGCACCAAGCTAACTTTCAATATTGACGCACCAAAATCACATTAAAAATTTATTCACATACATCACTTTCAGAATTGACGCACCCTCACTTTCAAAACCGACCTGATAACGAGACTTAAAATTGCCCCATGAACATCATATCCGAAATTGACTTCAAATATCTCTTGACAGATTCAAGCACCTAAACGTTACTTTCAAAATTGTGTCGTGTTTTAACATGACTGTCAAAATTAAAGCACTTGATTTTGCTTTGACCCCTAGACCCTAATGTCAAGACTGAAATGACTTATCGACATAACTTTGAAAAGTGACTTTTCCCTCATCACATCCAAAATTGACAAAACACCAGCACTGTCAAAATCGACATACGAATTGACGTACCATGCAACATCGCGACAGGTTTTTAATATATGTTTCTCATATTTTTAGGCATCTGAAAATTATGTTTAAAATATGTAATCCCGTTAATAAATGACAGCTTCAAGTAAAATTTCCTAAACGTAGATCAGGTTCTTTAGTGATGTCGAAAGATGAAGTAACGTCTCAAGTAGCAAAGATTTGCAACGTACTGGTCCTTATATGCTTACTAAACAGCTACACAATGAAAGAGAAACAGTAAACAACATGATAAATATGCAATAATGATCAAACTATTTCTCAGTCAAACACTCAAGACAGAAAATTGTGGTGCCACACCCGGCCCGTCAGCAGAGTGGCAAAACTTTTCAAAATGACGACACTATCAGTCAACTTCACTATCAGCCTGTGTGACATATAGGACACAAATTATTTTCCAATTTAAAGGAAGTAAACTGGGCATATGTTACGAAAGCAAACCTAAAGAACAAGTTTTTAAAGTCTGAAATTGCATATAATTGTGCCTCGTGTACCGGTAAAGTTTTTTTTCAGTCGTAATCTTTTTATTTCTAGCCCTGGTGCTTTTTGAAGTAGCAGAAGCCTTTTTGAACTTCTCATCAAAGGTTTGCAGTCTCTTATAAAAGAGCAGCAACGGAATATATCCAGCAGAGCGCGAGCTTTTGAGTGCAGCGAGTGCTGTGCAATTTGGCTGGTTCTTAAATGCACTCAGAGTCGAACTATTGCAGAACTTTTGTAGTGAAGTACTTTAATGCAGTACCAACTAGTAATATTTGAGAAGCCATGAATGACCTTAAAAGGCATGAGGAAAAACGCATTATTGATGTATTGAAGATTTCAAATTTGTGCGGCCTATATATTGTATTTTTGAGATTTGCCGAATAACTTGTATACAAAAAATGTGGCGTAATGACCAATAAACGGCATGAGAAAAATATATTGATGCATTGGATTGTACATTGAATGAACATACGGTACTTTTTTAAGTCAACGGAAAAATCATGCAAATGAAATCGATCGTAATTAAGGCCAGTCACAGTGCGGGAGCTGCGTACAGCAGAAAACTCGCATGTAACTCGTTCAAGATGAGTAACAAGTAGTGTTATGATCATTTTTTAATATATGTTAAACACTGGGCAGTTAAAGTTAGAGAGCGCTTAATTGTAGCTATTAGATGAAAGTAGAGACCCGTCTGAAAATCAGAGATATGCGTCTGAAGCCAGAGCTTTTGCGAGTGCGAGCAGAGATGTAGCGTACAGAGATAGAGCATATGAGAACAGAGATGTAGCATGCAGAGATAGAGAATATGAGAGCAGAGATGTAGCATAACGAGATAGAAAAAATGAGAGCAGAGATATAGCATGCAGGGATATAGAGCATATGAGAGCAGAGATGTAGCATACAGAGATAGAGAATATGAGAACAGAGATGTAGCATGTGCAGAGTTAGAGCATATGAGAGAAAAGATGTACATGCAGATAGACATAGCATGCAGAGATAGAGCATATGATCGAGAGCAAAGATATAGCCAGGTACCGAATAGTGTTTATATAGCCAAGAACTACACTACTTGATTAGCGCATATAGATATTGTACCAGAAAGTTATTTTACGCGTTTAGCATAAAAGATAAGGGAGGGAACAGCATGAGTGAAAAGACGTCATCGAGCGCGAAGGAAAATAATTTCGTTCCCTAGTTGGAATTTGTGTTAAATATGCAAAGGCCGGAGCTCACTGAAGTGATTGGTTTATCTACAGTATTGGGCTCATGCATCGAAGACAACGCATTAGTCTCCTAAATTTTATAAATACTATGGCAAGCATTGAATGGATGTCAGTCTCGTATTGATGTTGTGTTTCTTGAACATAGCTTTCCTTGTACTTCAACGTGAAATAACTGGACTAAATTCTTTGTATTTCGAACAGTAGCAGATAGCGCATCATAAATAAACGATGCGAGAGCGTTACATGCTGGAGAATAAATTAATGTGGAGGGCATTCGATTAATTGATACAGTGGATTTGACACGCGAGTACTCATTCATATTTTCGCCGGTAATGTGTATGAATTTCATTCATACTGTACTGAATGGATGAGCCTTTGTGTTGTAGTAACTCCTGGGCTTCATTCAATTCAATTTTTGATTTGATAGAAATTAGTCCTGGGAAATTAATAAACCGGACGCCTACGCTGTAGCAAAATACATAAGCGTATAGTAGTAAAGTAAATAGTAAATGTAAATGCCATCCTACGAAGAATGGCTTGGCATTTGGTGACACAACATAGAATTAATTTGACTGATATTTTCAAAATATGTTTTTTTAACTCAACTGATAGCTATAAACGGCAATGGGCTTCTGGTGCCATGCATGGCTTTCAGATTGTCTTTTTCGATTGGTAAGCCAGAAAAGTTCCTTAAAGCACAAAGTGCTTATTACAATTTCACACATCATGAATTCACTTTTTTTTTTAATATTGTTACAACATTTCAGTTTCCTTATCAACCTCTCACTTTGAGAATCAATCACCGAGAAGAAAACTAGTTCAGTCCGCATGTGCTAGCGAAGTAACTAGAGAATTATGATAAGAATGTCAGAACGTCTCTGAGCTTGTGTTGTGTGCACAAGCATGAAAATCAGTCTCCCTCATAAACTGATACATGATATTCCATGATCTTATGTTATTTAAAATGCTGAAAATAGTGAAGTGTCAATATCTTCTGTTCGGGAATGCAACTTCAACTGCGAAGGTGCATTAGAGGAGGGAAACGCCAATTTATTATAATAATTAACACAAAATTAATAATTTATAATAAATCATGGCGCCTTTTCTCAGTCATCGCCACCGGATTGCGGTGACTAGCTGTGTTTGGCATGAATGTTGTTCATATTGTATTTACTGAACGCTGATTCAAGTTCTGCAACTGGAGTTAGTTTTAATTAGTAATTAATGGATTAATATAATGAATCATGATAGTGGCTTCTATCGGAAAAATTTAACGTCAGTGATTAACGAGAACATTTTTTGAATCCCAGAGATTCGCAGTCGCAATACATGTATTTTAGAATTTTTATACCGGTCAGCGATCAGTCACTGATCACAGTCGTACATCGTACATGTAATAATTGAATTGGCTTTCTGAGGCAGAAGCTGTATATAATAGTTTTTATAAACATTTCACATCACATATGATCTCCTCTATTATTTTATTCACGAGTGCACAAAAACGATAAATTATTAAGAACGCAAAATCAATTAGAAAAACAACATGAATAATAAAATATTTTTTCAGCGTATATCACCAGCTACAGTATATCAAAACACAGTTATTTTTCTAAAAGCCAGCGCGCAGTATATAGGAGAAAGAAAAGCTCGTAAGCTTCACAAGAGATACAGCGTCTAGCAGGTTTGTCACTCAGACTCAGGCAGCTTAGCTTCTTATTTATTAACCTGTTTACTAAGCGATTTATTGCATAGCTCTTCCAAGAATACAAAATAGTAATATTTTTGACGAGGATTGCTTATCAGACTGATCAATAAAAGACTCGCTCTTATGCGCAGATTGAAGACTGGCTCAAGCGATTAATATCAGGTTTCAAAAAAAGTCTCTCGAATACTGCAAATGAAATCCTAGTATCTATCTCGTACCTAGAAATCTCCTACCTAGAACTTAAGCAAAATATATGAGCACCAAAAAAAATAAAATAAATTGAGTTGTGTTTGACTAAGTTATAAGATATTAATAAGTTATAAAACAACAATTGTCGAGGCTACATGCAGCCTAACTAATTTCAAACCAAATCGCAATACTTCCGGCAGTAGTACTCCGTTATCTCATGTTCGAAATATTCCGAAACATGTTTCTTCTTTGAATTCGTTGGCAAATCTTGTGTGACCTGCGAATCATTTTCAAAATTGTTCAGCAAAAGCCAGCACATCTTTATAATTACCTGTCCTGCACAACTAAGTTCTATTAGAGAAGCATGAATCTCTTACTTGGAATTTCACTTGTGTTATCTTTTATATTTTGACAAGCAGTACGTGTGGCAATATCTTTAAATTCCTGGTAGTAATTACTTTCTACGGCCGAAATCGATCAAATCCTTTACCGTGCTTCCAATGAATGGATAACTGAACATTCTATAAGTATGGTTAACAATTGTGCCGTAGACAAATTATCGGAAATATGCGATGCATGAATCCAAAAGCATTTCTTCTCTATTTGCGCTCTGAAAATTGTAATCATGATAACATCACGACAGAATGTCGCAACCAAGTTTCTCTTTTGACGGATAAGTCCATTATGAGCGGTATTCTATTCAATTACAACAGTTATTGAATCAACAGTTATTTACCTTGTATAGCGTAAATACGAATAAGATGGCTCAGCCGTGCAAACGACTCAAGAGTATAGACGAAAATCAGGGTGAGTTGTACACCTTACAGCTGCTTCATGTCAGAGCGTGCAGGCTGAGACCGCACCACTCGGACACGCTCTAACATCACCCGCACTAATTGGCCAGCAAACACAGAAAGGCGGGCCTTAATAAATACAGATATGCGAGCGGCAATCGCATGCTGTAATCGTTGATTTGGGCTTACGGTTTTCCGCCTGTTAAGCCGTAGCTGTCACTTGAGTTGAAGGCGCTGTATTTTGATAAAGCGGTGCCATTCCTTCATTTAAGCGTGTCCCTTTTTCCTGCTCTCGGTGACGGAATGAGACAAACAGAGCAGGCCAGTCTTTGACGAGCATCTGTTTGGTATCTAGCATTTTATTTGTCGGTCACGAAGCAAGCTAGAAATGTCGGCGTGAAGCCTGCGTCTTGTTCTAATTGAAACGTTGGGCTGCAGAATAGCAAAGCATAAATTCTCATGGCGCAATTCAAACGTTGGCTCTGAAGGAAAATAAATTTGAACTTGTGCATCACTCGTCGAGGAAGAAGTCTGCTGCTCCTTTATAGCTAGTGTACAGAGGCTGATCATTGGAGCAATTCAGATAATGAAATAAACAGAAAATTTTAAAATAGTGGATTTGAATTAAACTTTTGGAGTGAACTGAAACAAATTATACGATGTCAAATATTGAACTTAAAGAGTGCTGCGAACGGAAACAAAACTGTATATTTTCATTCACATTTTAGAAACATCGTGTAAAGTACAATGCGGTAATGTAACCAATCAAAAACTGTGCGTGATCCCAAGGATGAACATCGTCCGTAAATTGATACCGACCAAGGCACGGACAAAGTCAGGTACGGAGTATTTAGTCGGGGGATCACGGCACGGAACAACGGTGCTGAAGGCTTGTTCTTCTAAGCGACAGTATAATCCGTGCAAGCAATTTGCATGGACAACAGGCTAAACTGTAGCACAACATAACAACTTCTTATAGGCGCTGTAATAATCCTCATGAAAGACTGAATTATTTATTCCATATTTTAAAATAAATATCACATTGAAGTGCAATAACTGGCTAATTATAATTCTATTAGTTTACAATTTGACAGTGAATGCAGAAAGTAAAATGATCAAGTCAGCAATATTCCTAAATCATTCAGGAAAAAGTCGAGTCCTATTGCGCAATACATCTTCTTTAGGCATGCAATCGTCCATCAAGTTCTAGAGATTACCCTTCCTCGCATTCCATGATTACCAAGTTGAAAAAATAAAAGCCCAGCCTTTCCTTCATTTCTCCGCTCGCGCGGCTTGAAAAACTCTCGAGAAAAGTTTGCAGCTGAGCCCCGCGGCTGCCGGAGCAAGAGTCCGGCCAAATGTTAACCGATGACGGCGAGCTGCTTTGGTGATCAGAAGCTGACGCTGTTTGGGGAGATAAACAACACAAGATCGACGGGAGAGAAGAGTTTCAACAAATAATTAGGGAAAAGGATTACGGACCCTAAGAGAAATGACCATCCACGTAGCGGAGGCTGGGGAAACGGATCTGCGGGACTAAAAGATTTGCGCCTCGAGATAGGATATTCTGGAGTCAGCGAACGTCAGTCTTTTGGACCACCATTAAAGGCTGGATTCTTGGTCAGAGTCTGAATTATTAACTTGTTGCCAGCGATTGTGATTCGTAATAATAATGAATAAATAATGAAGGGTAAGCAATTTAATCAATTGTGATTCCAAAAGCCTCTTCTACTCCAATATTTTGCGGTATATGCGCTAGCTACACACAGGTCAAGTCTTACACACAAATTGAGTAAAATGTTAATTTATTATATTCGATACCAGTTAGTTTCTAATTCTAATCAAGAACCACCAAGGAAATGAAAATGAATTAAGCTCAGCAGTTGACATTTCAATAATATCCTAGAAGCTGTCACGTTACTAAAATTTCCTACCTCGTGGTCTGTTCTTACTGTAACTGCATAAGCGTGGAGCAGAATCCGCTACGTAAAAGGGAAGATAATCTCGCCTGGAAATTCCACTTAGTGGCGATGCAAAGAAACACTTTGGAGCCCTGGCTCATCATAACCAGTCGCGGTCCCTGAAATCGGAGTTGATGAGCCAGCATCAAGCACTGGGACGGCCGATCGCGCCGAGACTTGCGAGTGCGTCTGGGAACTGTTCTTCCTTGCAGCATTTCACTCCGTAGGTGCTGTGTGCAGTGTTTCTGCGTGCAGTGTTGCTGTGTGCAGTGTTGCTGTGTGTGTGCAGTGTTGGCGTTGTGCAGTGTTGCTGCGTACAGTGTTGCTGTGTACAGTGTTGCTGTATGCAGTGTTGCTGTATGACGATCTCTTCTTTAGTAACAACGAAAGAATAGTGGTCGACGTTAGGGTTAAAGAAACCTCTCTTTCTCTCTATCACCCCCGGCTGGTGATGGTAGATACAATTGAAATTAAAAATCAGCCCAGGAAAATATCCCAAAAGGGACTAGTATGAGTCAATTTCCTCCATGGAAGAACGGATTTGAGGCAATTAGAAACGATTTCGCAGAAAATGATTGAAGTCGTTCATTTTTGAAAAGAATTCGTAGTTTTTTAGAAGGAATACCCCGAGGAGAACGGACATAAAGTTCAAAGCATTCCAAAAGACCGAAGAATCCTGGTGAAAAGCCGCACGCGATTAAATAAACAAATAGCTGAA
This sequence comes from Hyalella azteca, assembly GCF_000764305.2. Lineage (NCBI taxonomy): Eukaryota > Metazoa > Arthropoda > Malacostraca > Amphipoda > Hyalellidae > Hyalella > Hyalella azteca. The sequence continues at coordinate 107,473 of NW_025945128.1, read as the reverse complement.
TCCACTAACGATCTGAGGAAACTGAGACTAGTGGATCTCCTCATGGAAACGGAACGCAGGTTGTAGGACTCGCACAGGATGGAAGAACAAGCTGCTGAGGAGCGAGTGGTTGAGGTCATCAGTGAGAACCCCAAGTGTTTCTTAAAATTCAACCAGTCCAAGGCTAAAATAAAGGCGCCAGTGGGCCGCTAAATGGTAACGATGTCCTAAGAGAAAACCAGACAATGAGTGAGTTGCTATATAGGAGCACAGTTTAAATCAGTGTTCAGTAACCCCCTCTACTCTGGATAGGATAATGAAATTGAAGTCCTCCAGGCCCTACTGGAAGAGGGGACCGGCGTTGACGAAGTATACCAAGACTTTGCTAAAGCCTTTGACAAAGTTGACCATGAGGTTCTCTTCAGAAAGCTGAGGCTGTTGAGAGTAGGAGGGAACCTGTTAGGGTTGATCTTCCTGAGAGAAAGGCATAAGCTGTTGCATTTGAAAACTTGAAATCTCGAGAGGTGCGAGAGTGACCAGTAGAACGCCACAGGGCTCAGTGCTTGGCCCTCTTTTCCATCCCAACCGCCGATATCGACTCAGAACCAATGCATCCACATCTTCATCTGCGGGCGATACACGAGTGCTGATGAGGATTACAAGCGACCTGACCTGCAAGAGCTCACAAGATGACTTGTCGACAATCTACTATTGTGCTCTAGAAAATAATATATGTAATTCATTGGTACCTTGCAAGTTCGAGGTACGAGATTCAGAGTCGGCGCAGAGGCCGGGATGCTGCAACGCTAAATAGCATCGGACGGCACAGAAATTGGCGAGAGGGAAGTTTTTCGCGATCTCTGAGTGTTGATGAATATCGATGCCACCCACGTTTGCTAACCACATCGAGGAAATAGGTGCTCGAGGCAGAGATGGATCTAGCGGACATTCCGATCGAGAGAAGCAGTAGAGGTGCGAGAGTGACCAGTAGAACGCCACAGGGCTCAGTGCTTGGCCCTCTTTTCCATCCCAACCGCCGATATCGACTCAGAACCAATGCATCTACATCTTCATCTGCGGGCGATACACGAGTGCTGATGAGGATTACAAGCGGCCTGACCTGCAAGAGCTTACAAGATGACTTGTCGACAATCTACTATTGCGCTCTAGAAAACAATATATGTAATTCAACGGAACCAAGTTCGAAGTACGAGATTCAGAGTAGGCGCAGAGGTCGGGATGCTGCATCGCTACATAGCATCGGACGGCACAGAAATTGACGAGAGGGAAGTTTTTCGCGATCTCGGAGTGTTGATGAATATCGATGCCACCCACGTTTGCTAACCACATCGAGGAAATAGGTGCTCGAGGCAGAGATGGATCTAGCGGACATTCCGATCGAGAGAAGCAGCACCAATGATTAAACTTTCCAGAGCCCTGGTGCTCCCCAATCTTGAGTACTGTTGCCAACTTTGGGCGCCACTCAAGGCGTGCGCGGTGCGGTAACTGGAGAGGTCGCCTGCCGAAGACCACCACTGCCCAGGATGTAATGGGCAGTCATGATTCCTGCCTTCCGGAACGTAGCCTTCAACACTTCTGGACAATCATATCTAGGCAGTGCGTTGAACCAGCCCTCGATCGAACGGCCACTCGTCGAAGGACGATAAATTTTGGAACAGAATTATGCTATCTGAAACCTAACCTCAGACGCAGTGAACGTAAAATTACGTAATTTAACGATGCCCGGAAATCATATTCGATCCGCGGCCTGGTGGAGCACGGCAGGTTTTATGCAAGGTCGGATTAGGACAAGGCCGATTGGTTCACGGCTGATTGGTGGATGTCCGGAGAGACCCAAGGCGTTCGATTCAGGGCTTATTGGTGCACAAAATTGGTGGTGCATGGCTGCGCTCTCAACTGGAGTCAGTCCAGCGGACCTTCATGTCCAGGATCACCGGTATGAAGGACCTGGAACTGAACTACTGGGCAGGTTGAAACACTTGGGACTGTACTCACTGGAGAGGAGAAGAGAAAGTAGGGATATCATCTTGGGCACTAAAAAATGATAACCGGACTGGCGTTCAACATTGAAAGCGAGACCTCGAGAATAGTGGCATGTTACAACGAAAGGAGGGAAAGACTGTGCAGGATTCCCCCATTTAGTAACCGAGCTGCAGCCAGAGAAGAGACTCTTCGTGAGGGGTTACTGTCCGTGGCACGCCCGAGGCTGTTTAATGCCAGTTCGAAGTAGCAGAGTGGAGGGAAGTTCACCCTTGCGACCTCCAAGAAACGACTGGACGTGTTATTTTAGCAAGATTCCAGACCGTCCAGTTATGAGAAACTACCCTCAGCAAGTGACAAGCAATCGCATCTTGCATCAGCTGGCCAAAAGGAGGGCAGATAGAAGGAATACGTTCAGCGTTACCTCAGTGCCCATGGGTATGACGACCTACCTATCGACGACTTGGACACGTATGACAACGAAGGCAGCACATCAGCGTGACTGTGGACTGAGAAGTCCTAAACTCTTCATTAAGCCATAAGGTGTTGCTGCGAGCGGTGTGCAGTTTTGCTGTGAGCGTTGTGAGGCTTGCAACAACACTGCAAGAGAGAGTCAACGATGCGAGCAGCAACTATACATTTTTGTGTGCCTGAGGCGAGCAGCAACTGTAGCATTTATTCCTGAATGCAGTGATCTGCCACTACCAGCGTGTAACTGAGACTACAAAGTACCAGCGTGTACCTGAGACTATCAAGTACCAGCGTGTAACTGAGACTACCAAGTACCAGCTTGTAACTGAGACTACAAAGTACCAGCGTGTAACTGAGACTACCAATATCAGCGTGCGTGTGACTGAGACTACCAAGTACCAGCGTGTAACTGAGACTACAAAGTACCAGCGTGTAACTGAGACTACCAGTTACCAACGTGTTACTGAGATTACCAAGTACCAGCGTGTGACTGAAACTAGGAACCAATGTGCCAGACGTGTGACTGAGACTAGGAACAAATAAAGTACCAGCGTGTGACTGAGACCAGGGACAACCATCAAGCGCAGTACCAGCGTGTGACTGAGACCAGGGACAACCATCAAGCGCAGTACCAGTGTGTGACTGCGGTGAGCGGCAAGGCAAGAAGAGCATCAGATAAAGCTTCTCAATGCCCAGGCAAGGTGTATTGCGCCAGGCAACATGTTCATCTCAGACATATGTTCAGAGAGCTGTCTCATATGTTGCTCGCTCTCACTGTTGTCAGGCTTGCGCTACAATAGACGTAACGATTGTGAAATCTCCCTTCGCGATGGCTTGAAAAGATACGAGCGTGAGGTATAAGCGGCTGGAAATCGGATGAGTTTTCTCACCGAGGGAGTTTTATCAAAGCCGAATATGGCTGGTGGCGTTGTGGCGGGGCTGTCACCCACCCATATGACACTCGGGTGATATCATTGACAGCCTTATTAGTGAACCGCAGCCTTAAATGGTGGCGCCGGCAAATCATGCGCGACCTCCTCGTGATTGTAGCCGTACAAGGAGGAGTGAAGAATTACTGGGTCAAGATTTATCACAGCCAGGAACAGGGGCTTACGCCATGTGTGCCTTGGCGTTATTGTGCTGTGAGGTTGACTCCAGTAAATTTAGGTGAAACTTCTAATATGCAGTGTAAGCCGAGGGCTTGTTGTCATTATGGATTGTTAGGAAACGAGTAAGGTAAATCGTTCTATAACAATTGGTGTTTTGAATTTCATTTTTACGAGTACTTTCTCATCATTATTCTTTGAAAATAAGGGAAAAAACGAACATTAACACAACTGACCATGAGATAACTTGGAAAGTTTATCAGCAGCCAAAATGTTGAACAAGGAACAATTGCTCAGCACGACAGGAGATTCTACGGTTATATTATCAAAAGTTTAGAAAAATCTTTTCAGAATTTTAAAGAGGTACTATTTGCTTCAAATTATATATTTTTCGCTGCATTTTTCCGCTTCTGAGGAGTGAAGTTGATAAAAATCTTAGCAATTATTCATGTGGTCATCGGTGTTTTGGTAGCTCGCAGGCGCCATCACTCACATTCACTCAGATTCATGAGCGCGCGCACGCAAGGCGGAGCGCCGAGGCTGCGGTCGCCCGCTAACAAGGCACCTCATCCGTCTCGCCCGTCCGCCTCATCTCGACCGTGGACAAAGAAATTAATTACCACTGCATTCGTCTCAAAGTCAAGCGTCCAAGTCATTGCCGATTCAAAAATGTACTTGTAAATTTATGTAACATAATCAAGTGAATTTTTAGGCTTCACTTTACCGATTATTATACGTTTATACTTTACTTCTCCGACTACGAATTTCGGATGAATTGCTACCACATGAATAACTACTGCAAAAAAGAGTGCATTCCCTTAGCGTCCGGAGCTAGGTAATTAGATGGATTTTCTGAGGCCAACATTTAAAAATATTCATAACGCTACGTGTGGCGCACTAAATAAAATGACACCGTCATGTGTGCATTCACTTATTATGATAATTACTGTGAATAATAATCATTCAGGGAAAAAGAGAATGATTTAAGCGCGACACCTCGTCATAGATTTTTAAATTCGGTCGAAGTATCATCCTTCATTCAAATTTAATCAATAATCGCTTCTATATTTTAGTTTGAATGCAGCTGTTGTGAAATTCTTGAGGAGTCTCACTCATCATACGAGACCAAAACAGCTTCTTTAACCAGGTTTGTTCCTCCATTAAATCTACTGTCACAAACACGATTTATTAACATAATTGATTCGCTTTATTAATCAGAATTCTTTAGCTTTGAAAGTTGCATGCCACTCAATGACAGTTACTGCTCACCTCTAACGTGAGCCTTTGACTATCCATATTGCTAGCCATCATCCTTTGAGCTTCAGAAAATTTGTTCGCTGCAATGCGGTCAACTTCCTTTTTTTTTGTAATATACCGTTCATGCCGATTCCATTCCAACACTGATCAGATGGTACACTCGAAAAAAAGTTGCAATATGAGTTTTTTACGTTGCATCTTCACTGAAAAATCAATGGAATACACTCACCAAGAAATTTGTTCGGCCCCTTATAATACACCGATATCATATATTCTAATACCAACATTCATATAATCACATTGCAATGATCTAAATAAGTGCAACCTGTTGTGCCCATGACATAGCAGGCCTATACTCGACGTCTATACTGAACCCGGATCCGAAGAGCTGCTAAATATGATGGAGTCGGTGACCCCAGCGATCCCGACCCTTCTACGTCACCTCCCAAATTACGACCTTGGTTTCAATTTGCATTTTGATTCTCTTCTTGTCTGTAATCTGAAGATCTCTCAGTGGACCACGACAGTCTTCTGAGATGTGGTACAGAGAGACCGATGGCTCAGCCCTCAATGTTTCAATCAGAAATCAAAAGATGGGCTCTTCATTTCTCGCCGCCTTGGTGCCAATAATCTCCGCTTGTAATATACTGGTTAGATAAAAGTTACCTAATTGACAAGTTTATACCAATCGAATTAGAAAACATTCGGATCCCCATTGTTTATTTCATGGCATACTACTACATTCACAGTATATAAAGCGATGGTAATCTTAATATATTTTAAATTTCGCACCCATATACGTTGGATAACGTACCTACCTACTCCACGAAGAAAAAGACGCTCCATGGACCCCATTCCATTCTCCTTATCAACAGGTTCCCAGCTCTCCTTGAGCTACGAGAAATTCCCTCATAGCTTCTTGATCGTTCCAGAACTTAACTGATTATTGTGGGTCATCCATCATTCCTGAGAGCATATCTCGTCGTCTTACTTTTTTGTCTGACTATCTGGTGGAGGCATCGCTGCTTCAGAGCTCGAGCGCAGCTCCAGGCGAACTATGGGCGGCAGCTACACATTTGTGCTACATTATCAAAGAAATATTTGCTAAATTTATTGGTCGATTATTTCTGGACTTCTAGCAATTACCCCAGTAAGTTTATACCATATTACCGCAATAAATGTAATACAAACGGCACGAACGGCACGCTACAACTGCACCTTTCTTATAAATAAATGGAAAAAAATTAATTCAATTGAAAAGCAGACTGTTGGCGGAGTGCATGGTTCCGCAGGTCCGCCTACGCTGGCCAGTCTGGAGCCTCCAGACGCTCGGTGAGATGCAGATGTGTGCTGGTATTGTTCTTTAATGGAAATAATGAGCAATAATAAACTTGGAAAAGTATCAAGTTCCATATAATACTGACAGATGCTACCTATCACAGCCATAAAGTTGCGAAATATATTCGAATGAGACTTAGAAAAGTCGAAGTAATTTCGTACGACATTTTGAAAATTAAATTTAAATAACATTCTATAGTTAATAATTTAACCCAGGTACTTTAGTCACAGGATTACGAAGTTAAAAATATAGAGTTATAATACTATATTGTAATTACATAAGATACTGTCATAAGCAACATGCAAAATTTAGTCGGACGGTCCGTTTCTGACCTGGCGGTCGAGCTACAACACGACTAGAGCGCATGTCGTAAGCGCGACCCTTCACTTTACGTTACTTGTCGACGAAATGCAACATCTTGCATGCAACGCGCTCCACGCCCTGATATTAAGATAGGGGTTTAAAAAGTCTTACTTTATGCTTATTAACCTACTGAACGCTTCGCACTTTCATGAAAAATTACGTAATCGTTTCCTCAAATCCCAACCAACACATGGCAGCTTGGCTTCAAGTAAACACGTGTTCTCATACTCTACTTTTATCGTTAATTGTTTTGAATATTGAATTGCTCGTTCAACGCCACTTGCCGTGATTGCGTGAGAGAGTAAAATGTTTCAAGTAAAAAAGTACGGGTAAAGTATTTCAATTTACGCATTGTACAAAAAAAAATATAAGAAAAAAATCAAGCATTATTTTTCGTGGTGATGTATATTTTTTTACTTTACAATACTATAATATTTTACACAGATTTACTTTGTCGGCTACTTTCCTAATAACCTTTGACCACAAATAGGTGAGAATACTTGACGTATTGTCATGTAATTAAATTTGACATTTTTCGAAACGAAGGTCGAAAATTTGTCGATTAAAAGGGCCTGAAGTCCGCCGATATCTGACCACATCCGCACCCCGGTGCAAGAGGCCATGTTTTTAAGAGAAATTCTACGTATTTTAGGTGTTGTTTACGTGTTCCGGATCCGCTAAGGCTCTTTTACAGCTCTGTGTTATTGCGAGCACGGATGGGATTATCGAACTACCTGCACCGCATGAGGGAAAACAGGGCTTGTGAGCCGTGGTATAGTGAGAGTAACCCGTCCTTTGCTCACTCCATTCTCCGCTTTTATGTTTGAAGAAACAAGCGCCAGATGAGCTTTGGTGATCATGAACACAAGGTTGCCTCCTTTTCGCGATCGGCTTGCACGGCGCCTCACAAACAATACAAACCTCATGGCGCGGCAACCAATAGCCTACTCTCGTTATCGCGCTTGCCTAAGACTTCGCGCGCCGATACTTAATTTACACGAGATCTGCTCAATTCTGTTGGACGAAACCTGTGCGCCGATAATGTGATAGACTTAGATGCCATTCTGGTCATGAGATGAAAATTTAAATATTCTCATAGTTTGCATTTCTTTATCTATCAATTTCTTCCATCAACTACTGAAAAAATTCACATGTTCATAGAAAATTATAACCTGTGTTTTTATATAGAGTTATAATGATTTTGCTAATGAATTATTCCTCACTGATTGACTATTCTTAGTGTTATATCAATTATTTCAAACGTGTTATAAATAACTTACCGAAAACCAACCTTTCACACTAAATGAGACCAGCATACCAGCCCTGATCAAGTTCATTGTAGTTAAAGCAAACTTGGAGTCTATGGACGGTGTCGGATTACTTGCTAGACTTACGATCTCGCGTTCCGTAGCGCGTCGGCACGCACACAGGCAGAATTCATGATAATACGAGCATCTCATATGTGAGGGTGGGCGATGCAAGTGCTTATTATTCTTTCAAGAGTCCGTTGGCATCGAGATAAGGCATCAGATAATGGAAGCCTTGTCCGCCATGTGCCGTCAGCTGACACCCAAAGCTGGAAAACTTCCACGGACATCGCGCGGTCGAGCCAGGTCGCTTCACGTCCCACCAGGCAACGGACAACTGACGTAGGTCGCTTTGACGCAGGTCGCTTCACGTCCCACCAGGCAACAGACAACTGACGCAGGTCGCTTAACGTCCCACCAGGCAACAGACAACTGACGCAGGTCGCTTAACGTCCCACCAGGCAGCAGACAACTGACGCAGGTCGCTTAACGTCCCACCAGGCAGCAGACAACTGACGCAGGTCGCTTCACGCCCCACCAGGCAGCAGACAACTGACGCAGGTCGCTTCACGTCCCACCAGGCAACAGACAACTGACATTGAAATGATGTTGATTTAAAGTTTTTAAATTGATTAAACTTTGTTACGTTGAATAAACCTTGTTACGTTAATTAAACTCTGTTGCGTTTATTATACCTTGTTACGTTGATTAAACACTAATTAACTGCCATGTCAGTTAGTCAGACAAATTTTGCTAAATCTGCAATTAACTCAATTTAACTGGTAACTGTCTATGGCCCTATTAGCAATAAGGGGCTAATTTGTTATTCTTCAACCCATGCTTTCGAAATGATTCGTATCGTAATCGAAAAACTTGTTTTGTCTTAAATAATTAAGACAAATCTCGTCTCGTCTCGTTATTTCTAGTTACGTTGATTAAACCTTTTTACGTTGATAAAACCTGGTTATATTGATTAAACATTGTTACCTTAATTAAACCTTGTTACGTTTATTTAACCTGGTTACGTTGATTAAAATTTGTTACGTTAATTAAAAGTTCTCAATTTGGTTAAGCCTTTTTGCGTTGATTGACCGTCTTTAATGCGCTATTCAAAAACAATGGTTTTATACATCACTGAAAATTCAAATAAAGTCACTCGCAATTTTTAACTCATCATTTGTGTTTGGTGCATTAAACTAAACAGATATTGAAACTGAATTACAGAGAACCAAATTTATATCAGAACTCCCATCACCAATCCTTGTCTAGTAAACTGGATCCGGAGATGGCTTTTATATCATGTTTTTCGTCCAAGGGAAGCCGAGAACTGATAACTTTGGGAAAGCACCTAATTTTTATTTAGATTTCCCCGGGTGAATTTCAATATCGGCTTATTCAATCGTAAGTTATAAAAACAAATTTTCAAGCAATCGTCAACTTGAGATAATTCGCCAGTTAGAGTTCTGCCTTCTATTTGCCAACAAGCGAGAAAGGAATAAATAACACAATTACAGAACATAATTAATGCAGAGGCTTAACAATAAGTAACACGGTCATCACTTTGTCTCGGTGTACTTTTCGAACAAAAAATTAAGCATGTGTACATCCAATTGTTTTCTATTCTCCCTAAATTCACAAATCATATCAGTGATGAACCAATGATAAGCGCTACACGGAGCTTGCCGGCAGAAGTCGAGCGTAGCATCACACCTAAAGCTTGTTAAATTAGAGTCGAGTTATACGAGATCTCTCTATTTGATCAGACGCAGAAATTGCCTCCACCGTTGCATAGTCCAAATAAGGCCCATTTGGCGCGCCCAAAAAGATGACGCCGGGAATTGCGCGAGCTGGGTTGAGATCAGCATGCGATTGTCATGCTTGATTGAGAGATTACCAGCCCGGTCTGAAACGCTCAACTGAGCTCGCCAAACAAAGTTCGTGCAATTGCAGCGGACATGGATTACCTCGGCTAGGAATTAATCAACGTGTAGTCATCCCGTGGTTTTAATACATACATTACAATAAATGTGTAATCTATTTATGAATGTAATCTGATACTGAGAATGAAGGTTTAGATTAATTGCTATTCAACGAGTGATATATTCGAACACTCCTCACTGTACGCAGGCAGCAAGAAAAATATATTAGTCCACGACACAAAGGTCAAATATGTGATAGAAGATTTACGTTATTGAAGCATATTCGGCCTGAGAGAGACGTGGTTTAAAATACAAAGGTTTTAAATAATTTAAATTAAAGTTGGTTAGTAGAAGAATATCATACTCTATGTGCATGGCATCTAAAAAGTTTTGCGGTGAAATTATAGCATAAAATCATTCAACATTGCAATAATCAGTGCCCGCAATATTGACTGATTCTCAGAAATGATCTTATGCGTCACGCGATGTTAATCAATCGATGACGAAGGCATCTTATACTCCCTGCTCAGACGTGAAAAAAATTCACAAATTTTCTCACTAAATTTCTCGTATTAATGCTAAGAAATCTGGATAAGAAGCATGCGGGAAGTGACGGGAGTTACGTACTTCAGGGGGCGATATTTATCGTGGCTTGCTTACCTAACGTCTGAGGTAAGACTTCCGAAGCACGCATGCGCCCTCACGACACACGTCTCGCTTATGTATAATAAATACCGGTGTGTGTGTGAAGGGTTATATACATGTAATGTTGAAAGCTCCCTCGCTTACCATACAGTGATAGAGGAAACGTTGCCGGGGCAGTAATGAGGGGAGAGTCTGAGTGATGGGTAATTTTCGTGCACTCAGCCGTCCTTTTCGCTTCATGCTCTCCACATGGCAGGTTGAATATTTTATTATATGCATAAATAATAAATAAATATTGTATATAATAACATAATATTTTATTATACGAAATGACAATAGTAGGGTGGAAATATTTCAATGAGCGGAAAATACACTAGATAAAAAAAGTACATTTTTTCGCTGGTTTAAAGTACATTTTTGAGCTGTGTACGTCATTTAGTCAATTAAAGAAAACATTACTGATTACTCATAACGATGTCATGTGAAACTTATTAAAATCGAATAAAAAATATTTGAAGGTGACAACGGAAGAATACTTGCCTCTAAATTGTTGCTATTAACACAATCTATTATGAATTTTGGGCATAAAATTTAAGGGCTTGAATCGTCTAGAAGAATTTAGCTCTTAACATTCCATTTGCTCTAGAATGTCACGTTAATTACCCATGATTGCCATGGGACGAAAAACATAGTAGAGGTAACGAACAATTTTGTTGAGGCGATGAACTCCGAATCTAAAGGCTCCAGTTGCCTCAACCTTCTGTGTAAGATCGCAGCAGCCGTACTTATCTATTTATACAAGAGTGCCTTTTAATTACATTGTTTATAGAATTTAGGGAGCAAAGAACAATTAAAGTAACTTAAGGCTGGATGGCATTCAGGAGAGGCTTGAATATTGAATACATGTAAACTTAATCTGAAAACTTGTACGATTATCATTTCCAATACTGACAGCCTTGGTTCGGCCATTTAGTATTCATTCCCAAATTTCCCGAGTAACTCGAAACATTTATTTACCGAGCACATGTTTGGCTTCTTAGCCAGCATTTCAGGGGATGGCTTTGCAAGGCTGGCCATTATTTCTTACTTTATGCATGCCGTCAAGCCAGAGAAGAGGAAGGCCAAATGTAGAGCGGAGAGTTTCTATCAGGTATTCAGGGGCGATAAGATCATGCACACTCATGCATGGGCTCAAGGCTTGCAAATCGCCGGTCATGGATGAACGCCCAATTCATTTCGCGTCTCCCCAGAACTGAACAAACACTGAGGCCTTCAGAGCTCTTGCTACAAGATTGCGGCCGCGATAAGCTAATCGTAGTCGTGCGATCGTCTCCCTGGACACCGTTTGCCAGAACTTTGCGACGTTCAGAAGGCGCTTGCAGTTAAAAGCCATTTTATGCATGCGAAGAGCAGGATTCGTACGAGCAGGATTCAGCGAATAAATGCTGATAGCCATGCACTTTATAGACAGTCATCACAAATAGATTAATAAAAAATATAAAGCATTAATAAAAAAAAACTTCATAGAAGCATTAACAAAAAATAACCTTAATAAAAGCATTAATAAAAAAAAACCTCCTTCATAGAAGTATTAATAAAAAAAAACTTAATAAAGGCATTAATAAAAAAAACTCATTCATAGAAGCATTATTCAACTCAAATGAAAGGCCAAAATTTCCTTGTTTCATGTTTAGTTTCATCTAAAATTTTAATGCCACTGACCACGAAAATAGTTTCTGGCCCCAATAAAAATATTTCACTTAGTTTCTTCAGTTAAATAGTAACGAGATCTTTGACGCCGGTATTTATGTAAGAAAAATTCATTTACACATAAATTCTTGATGTTTATAGTAAACACAATTCACCATACATATATACCCGAACTAGCGTTGACAACATCCGACTCTATAGCACTGTAAGCGCTACGGTGACGTCCGAACGCTCTTACTTCAGCGCTAGTCAGACAACCAAACTTTAACCGTGCTAAATGCTAGTAAAAATCGAAAGACAAAAAATTTGATACAGAAATGAGTAAAAATTCAACACCAAAAATATAAGAAACAACTGTTGAATGATCGTAAAAAATGACAAGAAAAATCGTGGTACAAAAATTAGAGACGCATGAGACGCGGCTACTGCATTGCTAGTACCATCAGTATCGTCCTTTAATGTTAGGTACCTTTAAATTTTAGGTCTCTAAATACTCAAGTTTTAAAAATATGTACAGTTTGCGTGCAAAAAAATTCAATCAATTAAATTTCTTCTAATTAGAACCTATAACGAATAAAAAATTTAACGAACGCTAAAAAAGTTTCTATAAAATGAATTAAATATTTAAAATTAGTGACAGGGTGACGAAAATTGATGTTGTGAAAAGCAGAGCACGAAAATATCCCATTTCCTTCTTAATTCTAAGTTGAATGGGTAAATTAACACCAAGAAATAGTTAAAATGAATAGTTCACGTTACAACTATCCGAACATGCTAAATAAACTTTATTAGTCCGGTTCATAACCTTTAAAACGTTGCGCATCAGATTTCATTCACAAGCAAGCAACGCAGCGCAGCTTGGCGAAGCGAAGGTGCGACGAGTCACAGGACGTACAGTCAACATCAGCGTACAGTGCGCATAACTTCAGCGCGGATGCCCAGCCTATGCTCATGTTGAACGGATGAAATTGTTATTTCAATCGTAATACCATAAATAATTTGAATTTTACTAACAATTTCCACTCAACTAATGAATGTTCTACGTTTCTCGTATTCTTACCAGGGCTTTAATAATTGATCGTATCCCAACCCAAATATGGATGATATACATATTACATATTATAGAGTGAATATAAAATTATGATCAATGTTATATAATTATAATCAATTAAGTCTGATCGTAATTAAAAGATTGCACAGATTCGTGCGGTAATATTCAATTAACAAAATGTTCACAGCTCTCCTCGCACCGCCTGCACTGGTCTCTATATTGCAGCTCATGCATCTCTCCGAATGTTCCATTAGCACCTTAGCATATACCTGATGTTCGCGAATAATTCAGCGTCTTTAGCAATAAGATCTTCTATGCAAACGGCCTGTCCAAAGCCACTAAGACAAATTAAATCTAGCATGTCTAACGAAGGATGACTATTCGTCAGCCACGCGAGCAAGAACCAGCACTGACATGCGAGTGGATGGCATCGAATCGTTTTCGTGTTGTGCATTTGTGGTCCAACAAGCCGTGGCATCAGGAAAAAGTGATAGGATTTACGACGTGGATATTCAGTCGCCTGAGCACTATTCAAATACGACGCTGAATCCTTCGAAGAGCAGTGGAGTAATCCTTAGTATTAAGATCGAGATGAAAAACTTAGAGCAAACACCGATTGATTCACAAGTCACAACTCGGCTTCGTTTGTAGAAGCTCCGCATTGAATTAATTAATCCATTTATATGCTAAAAAAATTAATTCATATGTAGTAATTCTAATGAAAGTTTGGGGCAGAGAAAATATCATGAACAATACGTGAGGTAAACCTATAGGACCTTGATGCGGGATGCTGCACGGGTGATTGTTCCCTATTTATCACTGACATTTATATATTGCAAACAATATTAGAGTGGAATTATAGACATTCGCATGAGCATAGTTTTTATTTTCGGTATAACGCAAATTCAATTTTTTGACACGCATGAAGAGCATTAACTTATAAATATTACTTCTTTGAGCCGTGCGATTATTGCCGTGCGATTATTGCCTTGCAGCACAATTCACCATCGTACAACCTGCATGAACATCTGTTTAACTTCGTCCTTTTAATTTCATCAATCTTAACAATGCTCGTCATTCAATATTAAGTTAGCTGGTTATCTTTAGAAATAGATTACAGGTCATGGTCTTTACAACTCAAATTCAAAACTCAGGTACTCGAGTAAGTTACCATTCTTGACGCACAGCTCAGCAGCTGGAGTAGCAAGAAAGCTCGCAACAGCTCTTGAATTCATTATGAAGATTAGCCCAGCCGACGAAACCGTGCGCTGCACCTGCAAGCGAAGAGACAATTTGCACCGGCGTCGTTGCAATGACAATTTGCATGTGTTCACTTTAATGGAAGGCAATTGGTAGGAGCTCGATATTGAGCCAAAGTGCGGCGCGCTCGACTTCTGCCTTTGCCGTACGTTGAGGGTCGTCTGTAAATGGTGTCCCATGAATATTGATGAGCCTAAGCTTTGTTTGCCAAAACGAATGCGCATTTTTTTATCCTAAAATAGTTGCACAGAGAGGCTGTATGTCACCTCTCGACGCTGTGTATTTGCTTGTGTTGTCAATGAATAATGTGGCATGACTTGTTGCTGCCTAAAAAGCTTGCATACATTGAATCAGAAGTGGTCCAGCATCCGACGTACACGTAGCCGACAGGACAAAATGAAAAAAAATCATTGCTCAAGAGGAAGATACTTTCCGGGCTTCCAGGCAATACTTTTGATATTACTGCTGAGATATACTTTTATTGCTCCTGGGAATATTTAATATAAAAGTCCTGAGAAATACAGAAATACCATCATTGCTCGATTAGTCTGGTGAACACGTTTGTGAAATATTAACTTGTATCCGCGAGGTCTTGCCGAGCGTCGTTCTAATTTTCCGTTTGCCGGTTGTAAAGTGAAGACTAGGTTATGAACGAGGACACCCATTGCTGAGCTTTTTTCCTAAGCAAATATTCGTTTGTTTTATTTATTGACCCCTTTTGATATTATTAGAATCTAAATATTATTATACATGCACATTGAAGACTCACCATTAACAAATCAATATAAATTCATTGATACAAACTGGTACCTTATTTCAATTCACTGACAACGTACACGTGTGAAATTCTAGTCAAGCTTGTTAATCAGTGCTTAATCAAGTTACATTTTTGGAAGTGATGCAACTTATACAAGCTAACTCATCAACCCGTTGATATGACAAGGTAATGTACATACTGCGATGTATGGGGGCACTGTTATGTCGGTAGATGAAAATTTCATGCAGCTCCTGTCCAGACGTCGGGGCTGACTGAACGAAACTTAGCAGATCCTTTAACTTGTGCCCTCTCCAATAGTTCTGTGTTTGTTACGTGCGGAATAAATCGCTAGACTTTCTAGTCATAAGAGCCATCATATTTCACAGTAAGCCTTGCTAGAGCCTCTAGCGATAATGCCCCCACGTAGGATAATACGTCGGATGAGTAACGAGGCGATCAACTTAGGTTCCTCATTTGGCTTTCACAAGCTTGTCAAACATCCTCAACAGGGACCACCTTCGACAGCAACAAATTTTGTCTTTCGCAGCTCTCCATCACAATGAAAGATGCAGGAAAAAATGAAACAAAGGCTTCTTATTTGGCAGGTGATAATAAGGTGTTAGGGCGCTACGGGGAGCCGGCCATAACGCTCTATCCTGCGCTCATCTTACATCGGCAGCACACCACAGCATTCATCAGACTTTGGGTGGAGCGACAGCCTCCATGCTCCCTAGCTTGCTCCATGCTTCATATTTTGCTCCGTGCTCCCTAGCTTGCTGTATGGCATGTATCAGTTTAATTATTCTTTTATATTTGAGAGCGACTTGACGTTCGACAATTTTCCAAATGCTATGTCGGATTGAAACTTTTCTAGAATGATATGCATGGATAATGGGCATAGTATTTGGTCAAGTCCAAGTTACAAAAAATCTATCTTAATTGCAGTGAGCAAAAAAAGTTATTTTTTGAAATGCCAAATTTCTTCAAAAACCCGTTTAAATTTTGAATAGACTTTTTTCACGGAAATTTATTTTCCCCGCGTGAATGATATATTCATTTGAAAAGGAACCAATTATAGATATCTGCACTGGATGGATCAATCCGCAACAATCATAAAAAACTATCAAAGTCAGCGCCCTGAGATGACCTTAATTATTATGGGGTATATTGGGCCTGCTTCTGAGAATCGACTGACTTGGTCGTGTATTGACTTATTTGCATCCCACAATGTCATGTTACGAATATGATCCCATTTATCTACAATGAACCCATTTATTTACAATGAACCCATTGATCTGCTATGAACCCATTTACTTACTATGAAAAAAGCACAGCGATGATATGCCAATGTCAGCACAACGTAAGAAATATTAAGTGCATATCCCTCTAACGATACGGTGGGCGAATTGAGTTTAAATTCAGAAATATTTCTATAAAAATACAACACTTTTACTAGCATTCAGTAGAAGTAATTTCCTGTAATTGTCGACAAAATTACTTTTAAATTCATAAAAATCCGTGATTATTTGGGGATTTAACTATGCACACAAACCGCAGCCAACGTTTCAAGCATAAAATGTTAAAGAAGTTACCTCAGATTTACGAACGCATCTCTATACGTTACAATGACTTCAGCCAATCCGCCATGTTGCTTAACTGCTGCCTCCACACAGTAAAGGGTTAAACACAAGCGAACTAAACAGCGTTTTAAATGATTAAGTGCAACTGAACAATTTGTAAGGCCAGGGAAAATAATAGACAGTGAGGGCATAGAAATTGGACTCCGCATCTCGGCTTTGAGATGCGGGCTGAAGCGTCACGAGGGCGGCTCGTTCTATTCGGACACAATTAAAGACAGTCTAAGGGACAATGGCTCCTGTTGGTATCTCGCCCGATACGGGATCGTTCAGAAAAGACATGAAACTCGAGTGGACTTGGATAGGGCAGCTGCGCATCGTTGCTTCAATCTTAACTTGAGTATTGCTCAGTTCATGCAGGCATTATCATGCTGTGCACAATAGGGTATGCTGGCTAATTCAGCATAGGACGCTAACCTACGAGGAGTAACTCATACGAATCGTTTTGAACTTGATTTTTCATTGTAAAATAATTTATTGAGAAATAAATAAGCATTAAACAGATCATCTGTGATATATATGGTGAGACAAGGCTGTCAACGAATATAGTCATCGACCAACTAGTTACCATCCAAAAATGGATAAAAATAAATTCAAAATAAAGAATATCGCTCGTCTTTTTGATTGTTCGTTTTGCCTTGTGACCAGATATGGGTGTAAGCAGGTGGTTTGAACGACTCACTTCGTGCGCGGCTCTTAGAGCAAAGCCTTCATACTTATTTCAATCTCTTTTATTCATTCATCATTTATGTTTTTATAACACTTTTCTTATAAATTTGTTTTACACCACTTGTCCTTACTCAGGTTTATTTTTGAGTAAGTCAGGATAGAATGGATTTATGAAATCAAGTTAGAGTTTTGTAGGCCACTAACTAAACCAGAAATTTTCTTATATAACACCAGCTCGTGCCTTATTTCGGCCAAGGTGTGTCATGGGAATTAGAAAAAGTGCAACTTATTCTTTCGAAACATTGCTCAAGCTGAGAACGTTGCTCTAGACATAAATGCAACTTCTTCCGCGCTGTTGAAGATCAGCGAGAAAAAAAGGGAAAGATAAAGGCAACATACGAGAGATAAAAAGAGCTAGGCAAACCAAGATGAGACGAAATAAGGCAAGGCGAGACTAGGCGAGACAGGACAAGGTAAGACAAAGCAAAGCTAGGCGAGACAAGGCGAGACCGAACAAGGTAAGGAGAAGCAAAGCTAGCGAGACAAAGCAAAGCAGGGCTTGGCGAGAGAAGACATGACAAAGCAAGGCAAGGCAAAGCGTGACAAGACAAGTAAGGCAAAGCAAAGCTAGGCGAGACAAGGCGAGACAGGACAAGGTAAGGCAAAGCAAAGCTAGGCTAGACAAGGCAAAGCAAAGTATGGCTTGGCGAGAGAAGACATGACAATGCAAGGCAAGACAAAGCGAGACAAGACAAGGTAAGGCAAAGCAAGGCAAAGCGAGACGAGACAAGGTAAGGCAAAGCAAAGCTAGGAGAGACAAGACAAGACAAAGCAAGGCAAGACAAAGCGAGACAAGACAGGGTAAGGCAAATCNGAGAGAAAAAGAGCTAGGCAAACCAAGATGAGACGAAATAAGGCAAGGCGAGACAAGACAAAGCAAGGCAAGACAAAGCGAGACAAGACAGAAGATGCTGAAGAACGACTCACGCTCACGGCGCGACCGCTCAACTCGTCCTCTGGCGCGGACGCTTGGGAACAATGGCCCGGGCTCCTTCATTATCATATAATGGCGTCTGCTCGCTGCAGATGCATGCCCCAATCAAGACTTGTTCCTGCCTCCTTGGGTACAAAAGATTAATATCATAAGGTGCAGCGGTGATCATTAATAATGTATTATAGTGACGTGGTCAGAGCGATGGACCAGCCAAGGAGCGCCGTGGTCGCCGAACTCGTCGTGATGCCAGACGCCGTGCCTCTTGAATGCGATACACAAGAGGTCAGATGTCAACGGGGCCTGAACATGTCGTCAACCAGACCACTACAGACTAGTTTCTTGCCACTAGCAAGTTGAATAATGCATATTAATCTTCTTCAGGCACTTGTCATTGCAATGAAAGAGCACAATTGAAATTTATCTACCCACAAGATTATTTTCTGGAGCAATTTATCGTTTTGTCTATGTGCTATTTCAGTAGGAGACAATTATACTATTCAGATTGGTCACAAATTTTAACTGTATGCATTTGAATTTCACGTGAATTACGTAGGAATTGTAAAGAAAATGCACCCAAAATTAGGAGGCATACGACTTTTTTTATGACAACAGAACACATTTTTCATGATCAACAGTTTGCATAAACCAAATCAAGTCGTCGTTGAAACAACCGAAACCAATAAATTCTTTTGGAAATTCCTTGGTAACTGCAACATGAAGTACGGACTTGTTAGTTGCCATAATCTCCATCACAGCCGCAAGCACACGTTCACTGAGGAAACGGTCAAGAATTTCCATTACTGAACGAACTCTTATGAACTGGACACCCAAATCGGCACAGACATGAACGAGTGACTAGATTGGAGTTCAGGGAGAAGCGCGATGTTCCTAAAAGGGAATCTCAACTGTGATGGCAGATTGGCCTCATGCGGGGACCCTGGCCATTGGAGTCATGCAAAAATAATGAAACTATTGCCGAATTAGGAAGTGGTCGTATTAACAATGCTGGTCTCCATCAATCACGTCCGCTTGATCACAGCGGAATAAGTTTCTTGACAGGAACACCAGGAGAACGTAATAGATCGAGAAATATTTTGAACTGAACCTGAAGATAATCTGGCGCCAGAGAAGCAGCGCTCGCCAAGCCGTCATGTTTCAAGCAACAATGCTAAGTTTGATTTACTTGGATGTTAAAATATTAGGAAACTGGCGCCTGGGATGCAATCGTTTTGTTAGAATGAATGAAAGACTTGATCATTCTTACTATTCATGAATTATGCAAAGAAAGACAACAAGCAATGCCCTACCATTACAGATTGATTAATTGCAAGCAGTGAGGAAAGTAAATGAACAGAACTCCTTTGTAGGTATATTTGATGGGATTTATTTTTATACTGCGAGGTTACTAATTATTTTTGCAGCATCGCAGCTCTCGTAACCTTGTCAGGAGGCTCCTCAAGACTGCTCCATGTAGGTCACTTTGCCGGCAGGATGTGATATTGCATTCACGAGTATAATTAATTGGGTAGTGAGGGTTGCCGGACTGCCTTGACTTGATTAAATCCAGGCTGCGACTGCCGCTGCACTTAAATATCAACTGCAGGATGTGCCTGTGCCGAGCGAGATATTCTCATCGTAGAAATTTACAATATCGAACTGCAGAGGCATTGATCCTTGAATTTGGTGAGTGAACAATTAGGAATTTATTGGCTACAGAGATCAATCTTACACATACTTCCTAATGCTGACACTTATTGTTGTGAAACTTCCTTACTGGGAGCCCCCCACCAAAAATGAAAAATAGAAAAAAATTACCAGATTTTTTTTATATAATAACTTGAAACACACACGTCAATTTAGCAAACATTCAGTCTGTCAATATAATTTAAAAGACTAAGTACGTATCGTGCTAATTTATTTTTAGTACGAACCTAAACAAGCAAAAACCATGAGTGTTTGCGTCTCTTTATAGACTGATATTTAGCGCAAGTCACAATATAATAATGTAACTCGCATTCTTGAAAATCTAACGTGGCCTTCCACAGAATTTCTTCCAGAAATATTCAAATTTCCATTCGTTCTCGCTGTAATAATTCTAAAAATGATGGCAATACATCATTTTTTTATTTAGGCCTTCGGAGATCGACATTAGACACGACTTCCTAATGAGTAGTATTACATTACTTGCCTGGTCGACGCGCCGTATATACACGCGTGCTTCATGACACTTTTCTCTCATAGCAGCTCTATAAAGATTACTTGGTGAAGGGAGAGCCGCTCGAGCTTTGATTGATCAGTTCATTAACATGGATAGCAGAGTCATTAGTGCGGCAATGTTCGGGCGAATCCCATGCAAGGTCAGCCAGGTCTAGAAAATTTAAATTTTATTATTGTTTTCTCATATAATTTAACTATCATTTAAATGCTAATTAAAATGAAATGAGCAAGATATCCAAAGTTTATACCCAAAAGGCAAAACAGTTATTGAAGTTGAAAGCAACACAAGTTTAAAATTCGAAAATTAGAACCATAAACCTAAAAGGAAAGCAGGAATTTGCAATTTTATGACCATCTAAGTTGACCGATATGCGTTTTGTATGTGGCTATATAGACACAGTTGATAGCATAGTGATAAACGGATGAATATGAAGTACAACTTATGATAACACGTCAGTCCATTCATTGACTAGCATAATAAGCATTGTTATGCTCACGTATTATTATATCCTGCAGCATGATTCCTGACACGAACTTCGTACGAAGAGCACGTCAGAAACGCTCGCACCAGCCTCGGGCGCTGCATGGAACTCTTACCATGCTTGTCTGCACAAACACCTTGAAGGACACGACGCAATTTAGGCAATGCACTACTCCGTCTTTCGTAGAACTCGAGCGCGAACTCTCATCAAAGAACTGCGGCCCGAAACTGAAATGGCGAGCCATAGGTCCCGGTAATGAAGGACCGCCAGACATCATCCTTGCACCCACAAGAAGTTAATTAACTCCCCTAACAGGCGATATCGAATGTCTAGCACAAGCACGGCTCTCAGATAATCCTGAGATGCCGAGCTCGGGGCTCGGGATTTGTCTTGGGTCGTCAAGACGATGTCGGACAAGCTCGTGTCGACCTGCTCTGCATGGTCGGAGCACTCCCGACCGGCGCTCATTTAA
The DNA here is from genome assembly GCF_000764305.2 of Hyalella azteca. NCBI lineage: Eukaryota > Metazoa > Arthropoda > Malacostraca > Amphipoda > Hyalellidae > Hyalella > Hyalella azteca. The sequence goes on along the minus strand of NW_025945128.1, from coordinate 85,837 downwards.
TGAGGTTAGTTCAGGCAAACGGGGTTCATCGCAGGATTAAATTAACTATGCATCTCTCATACCGGCTCAAGTCTTAGGTATTCGAAAAATATGGCTTTTTTCAAATAACCCTAAATTGAAATGAAGTAAGAAAAGTTTCCCAAAATAGTGGAGGTTTAATTAAAAAAATTATGGTTAACAAAACACAAAATATCATGGAAATATTAAAAATTAAGTCGCAAAGAAAAGTTTTCCTAAGAAAGGTAGTAATGTATGATCTTTGTTATGGATTCTGTTCAAAAATAATTGCGTCAGCATTTTTTAATGTCAAAATGGAGACTGTCAACATTTTAGGAAACAAAAACCATGGATTCCGCTTTTTGTTGCAAATTTATGAACACTGCTTAAAGCCGCGCATAGAATATCGAACATTCATGGACGGTGAATCAAGTTTCATTCATGCATGATGATGTACTGTATGGACACGTGTATTTCGTATGCCCAGTTACGTGACAGCGTCAATCACGTGCATGAACGTTCTTAACCGTTTATAATGTGTCTTCTGAGTATTTATTTCAATTTAGCATGGATTTTGTTAATTTATATAATTACTTTAGGCTCTGAAGTTATATAGAAAACTGACAAGAGTTAGTTTAGCAAATATATCTTCACTGAAGGTTAATTGAGAGTATCTAATTGTCCGACAATAGATTAAGAAGTTTACATCAAGAATATAAAATGCAAGTGAACTACGATGATAAATTATTCTGACCAATATTCCTCCGTCAGCAGAAAATCATAAATGCAGAGAAAAGTTCCATGCACCGATGACGGAAATTCCATAATTTCCATGCGTGCACTATTCAAGGAGCCATGAGTCCGTAACTTTATTAATTCATATGTTGACTAGCTTGGAATTGCATGGCCTGAAGCTAGGAGCTGCACACAACGCAGTGTCCAGCCAGTATCAAGTCACTCAGCTCTCCTTCAGCAACTTGATCCCTACATCACAGCAGCAATAGGGATAAATAGCTCAATGAACTCGTCTAATGCATCTATAGAGTTAGAGTGTAAACCGACCCATCGCAGTCGCATGTCGGGACGCACAAAGCCTTTCTATATCGATACCATCATAGAGACTCTTTGCAAGAGCAAGAGCTTCTTTGAATCAGGGTAGCTAATGGGGTTAGGTGAATGTTATTAGGCATTTTTCAGCGTCAGTTTCAGAAGGCTCATTTGGAACCGGTTGTGTGGCAGGCCGTCAGCTTTAGCTTCAATTATGGGCATGAAGTCCATCTTAATAAAGTCCTCGTCCATTAAACTAATTGACCCAATCCTCCTGGCTGCTCTCGTTGCAATCTACGCTACATTAAAACTGGCACCACCATTACTGATTAGGTGGACCACTTATCCTCGCTGCCATGAAAACAATCCTCAGAGTCAAGGAAATTATTCACTTTTGTGGCTCTATTCAAATTAATGCTGACGTTTACTTGCAGGGCCACGATAATAGAAGGATCGATGGCATCCTGAGTGACAGGTTACGCTACGTTCATACAACTATTCTTAGGTTGTACCGCCAGCAAGATAATTGGACTGCAAACCCTAACTGAATTGTGTGTGTAAAACCTGGAATTCGTTCGTTCTCTCTCTCTCTCAGACACACAGAATGCATCCAAGAAGTTTTTAATGATCGCACACTCAACACTTTGTATATTATAACTATTTGTTTTCTCCTCATTATGAGATGTAGGACATTAATATTTAAAAGCATTCAAATCCGAGGAAATGTGAGCGGCGTGTCCGTGCGGTAGTGAGCGGCTCCTGAGCGCCAGCTTAGCGCCGTCGTTATAGCTCGCGCGATCAGGCCTTGGCAGCGTCGAGTGTTTGCAAACACAACAAAAGCTCCGCCTGATTTGTTTACATCACTGTAGGGGCCACCTGCCCCCTTCTTCACTTGTAACTAAACATATTATCGACGCCAGACGCATCTGCCGGTAGCCTGAGAAAGACCCTTAAACAAAACGACGAAAAAATAAACGAAAGAAGGCTATGACACAGGATTACAGTAAAACCTTTGCTCCTCGCTATTTTTCACTGTGAATAATTTCACGTGGAAGTGGTACTTAGAAATTAGACAAAAAAAATTTTCGCGATTTTTTTCAGTTCTGTCTGCTCTTAAACTGGTAGAACGAAGATCAAATTCCGTGCAGTTTATCTATTAGGTACAACACTTGCCGCACAAGTTATCAGGACCTATGAAACGCAAACGATTATATAGTCTTCAAACTAGCGCCATATTGTGATTAACAAAAAATATATTACATTGCAGACTGGCATGAAGATAATATTCAAATACTTAGAAGTAACGCGCTATAATCTTACGCAAGTTGATGCAGCATAACATGAGCTTGAGATTATTAATGCTGCATCAAGCGAACCATAGAATAGATAACTATGACCACTTCTCAACACTAGCGAGTATGAGCGGGTTATAGTTATAGAGCGATTTATAGTAATAGAGTTAGCTAAAGTTACAGAGCGAGTTAATAGTTATAGAGCGATTTATAGTAATAGAGTTAGCTAAAGTTACAGAGCGAGTTAATAGTTATAGAGCGAGTTATAGTTATAGAGCGAGTTATAGTTATAGAGCGAGTTATAGTTATAGAGCGAGTTATAGTTATAGAGCGNCATTCTGTTCCTGCGATTACGAGTCTTTACGTCATCATTCTGTTCCTGTCTCTTATACACATCTAGATGTGTATAAGAGACAGGAGCAGCAGCGACCGTTTTACACCTCGCCGCACCGCAGTAAATCTCATGTAAGAAATGCGGGCAAAAATTACGAACACTTTCGATGCAACTGACGCGATTTCTTCTTCGTATTTGCGAGTAAACAAAATGCCAACTGAAGAAGTGGTTTGAGTGTCGATTTATCCATTTTACCTTGTACCACTTTAATTTTATAATTTTCTTCTTTATAAGCTTGGGATTTTAGGGTTAAGTAAATTTCAAAGTTGAGAAAGATTTTAAATACATGAAATTATAAATAGTTCCAGCATAAACATATTTAAATTTTTAATAACTAAATAACTATTTTCTGGGCTTTAACAAAAATATCAACTTATCAGATTATCAGAAAAAAAATTACAGAAGCGCGCACCATCTGAACGGCCTTGAGTGGTTAAGGTAAACAGGCTACGAAGATCGGTAGTAAATGCAGAAAATATTATCACACGTTTTATTCGAAGCTCGAACCGTCACATCCATCTCAGCTCTCTTTGCTTATTCTATCTAATTTATGCCATCGGAAACGCAGCCATTTGAGCCGCTCCCTCGGGTACCTTCATGTTTGCCATGAAAATATATTCCTAGTATTTGGCTGCTAGGAATAAGCGACTGAAGCCAGGGTCGTCTCAGACGAGGGCAACGGGTCGCGTTTATTGCTGGCAGGGACAGTATTGGCACAGGCAAATGTATGATGACAAATGACGATGAAGTTACCTGTGTAAGTGCGACTTATACAAGCCATTTGCGGCCGCAGACCAGGCGTTGACAAAATCTATCTTCATCCTTCCATAGAATGTTTTCACTCGAGAACAAGAACTTCAGCATAAAAGATGTATTAGCTCACCGTTGAAGTATGCGATGAAAGACTCACAGCAAAAAATATTGCTCTAGTTTGCATAAAGATAGAGATTCGGTCATCAATTATGCACGGCTTGGCATATGTCACTGTTCGCCTGAGCCCAATATGAAGCAGCTGTTCGACACATAGGCTCGTGTCACACTTCAGGCATTGAGCCACGATTGCTATGTATTCTCGGAGCTCGAGGAAATTCTTTGGAACTTCAAATGATTTAACTTACCCTTATTGCTTGAATAGTTCCATAGTATTGCTATATTCTAATTTTGTAAGGTTTTTAGAGAAATAGCAACATATTCTCTAGGTCAACATTCAAAATAATGCCACTCAATTCATGCTCAAAAAATCGTTTACAACGATTTTTGGTACATCTGGCAATCTAAGCAAGATACAAGCAAGGTATATCTGGCAATCTAACAAATAGAATTAAGAAACCATGTTGTACAAGTGATTGAGTTAATGACTCAATTCAATCACATTTGCGTATCAATATTAAGAATTAATAATTAGACGAAAAAATACTGTTAACAGATGCAAACTCTAGAGTGTAGGTTATTGCACTCTAAACTAAAACAGTTCCTCCTGAAGAGCAACTACCAAACGATCTTTGACGCACTATAAACACTGCAGAACTTCGCACAAAGTGAACTTCTCAACGATAGTTGAGTCACTAGTACATAACTATATCAGTATATTTAACTGGCATTCTCTCGACGATATTCAGATTCACAGCAATGGCTTGTTCTCGACGATATTTGACGTACTCGACCTAACAATACTCTTTATCCATATGAACTCATACCAGAGACCATATGTAGAAGCATAACACTCTCAGTGGGTCTCGCGAGACTTCATTTACGTCTGTCTAATGACAAGTGAGTCTCGCTTATGAGACCCAGAATATCACTGATGAACGCACCGTTATGCCAACCACAGCAAGACAGCCTTAATTTAGTCGGGACATCGGTGGCCGGCGGTCTGCCTGACATTGTTCGTTGACAAGCGTGTCAATAATTTTAGTTAAGAATAAATGTTCGTGTGACTTGCATAGCACTTGCACGCGTCACGTACGAGCAGTCTACACACGTGCGACGGCTTGCTGCCTCGGAGCTCGCTGGCTACGCAGGAATTACGCGGGTCTGAGTTTCATCTGTCACTGCTTCGCTCGAGAAAAGTCAATTGCAGAGCAAATATACACATTTTTACACGAGATATTTCACTCATTGAATATGCTAGAGTGAGTTATTGGATCAAGATTGGTAACATATCTAGTGTACCTAACCATACACTAGAGTAAATGCTACCGTACTTCAACTATGCTTGTAATAGTGTACGAACAAGCTTATTGAGATTTACTGCACGTTGCTATAAGAATTCATACGTTATGTAAATTTATGTATTGATATCAAGCTGTCGCTATAATATTGTTATTTGATTAATAGTTATACTTGACGTAGTTATAATTTATGTTTTTGAATAAAATTGCGCTGTAAAACAGAGAATTTGCTCGTATCCGTCGATAAAATAATAATGATTTCATCTTTTGGTCGAGCAGCGATATTTTGATTTACGTTCATAATATCCAAACTTCCAAGGGGATTAGAAACTCTCCGATACACGAGGAGCCTATAATATAATTTTTTGCCACTCTTTATGGTATATAATTTTGAGCGTAGCTCGAGTATCGCACTGACCAACTGGAAAGGGTCTAATTTGAACGCATTCACGCCTGACATTCCCTTGCATAAAATGTCGAGCTTCACTTGTATCAGTAAAGGAGCGTGAAATGTTTTAGGTCGCTACGAGTCACAATAAAACACTAAAAGTTACGACCAGACTCTATAATCAAGTAGACATTACTCTTAGTAAAACACCAGGCCGTTAATGGATCTAACACTAGAGATTTAGCCGCATAATTATACACAAATTGACTAATGATCGCCTAATTGTGGTGGCGTGCATGTGCGAGTGACGCTTACGGGGCCGGCGAGTGGGCGCTATCCGGTACCGCCGCGCCGCAGCTCGTGCGATGCAAGCCTGCAAATTAGAATAAAATACGACCTACGAACTTGAGCGATAGCTACACTTTCAATGCAGTATTTCTACACTGCGATAATCCCTGCAGTATGATTGACTGAATAATGAGCCTTCAATAATAGTGAACACCGCATCGCAATTGATGCAGTAGTTTTATAATGCGATAATCTCAGAGTTATTATCATTTAATTATTGAAGTTTCCACAAATCAATCACCCGTTGAACAATTTTCAATAATGAACGATACTTTAACGGTATTTCCTATAGATTCAATGACATATTTTTTCAGAGCTTTGCAGCTTAACAAGCTTCAGAAGATTGAAGCTCTGAATAAACTTGACATTGCGATTCGTTTAGAATGTTATAACTACTTTTAATAAACTTTTAATAAACTTTTACAAATATTTTAACTACTAAATATACGGAAAATTCGGCGAAGAGATTATGTTTGTTTTATGTACGAGCGAAGAGATTTTACCACAAAAAAAATTGAATTGCCTTCTTAATTGGGGAATATCCATAATAATATCAAATAAATTCAATGCAAATAAATAATCACAAGTGAACGTGAGTTATTTAAATGCGAGTATTCGAAATATTCACATATTATGTTATTTTTTCATCAAAATTTGTGCATAAGAAACCGTAATTTCAAGATTAATTCTGCTCTAAAGTTTTAATTCATTCTGAACCTTGAACTTGTTCTTCTCATACGCATGGCCTGCACCACGAACCGAGACTGGTACGCGTGGTTACTTGCATCGGCCCATCACGAATCACTTACGCCAAGTTACGGCTAATGAGTGAGCCGGCAAATGGTTCTCTATCGTGACCGCTAATGAGGTATTAGAGGCTGACGACGGTCACTGTAGCGAGTTCATTTGCACTTGTATGCCTCGCCGACAAGCATATCAATCTTAGGCGGTGCCGGTAGATCCATTCGTGATCAGGTTTTTGTAGACGCAATTATTATTAAATGAGGCAAGGGAAACAATTAAGGCGCTGGTATTTCTGTCGTGTGGGAAACTGTGATGCACAACCGACCTTCATCGGCGTATAATTGATGAAATATTCCCGTACCTTAAATAAATATTCAGCTTTATGGTGGCATTTAACGGAGAGCGACCGTTAAATAATTGCCGTTTCAGAAATTCCAAAGGCACACATAGGACGACACATGAAGAGTTCCTTCACTCAAAAATGAATGGGCCATGTGATCCAAATTTCTAAACGTAGTAGCACTGATACGTCCATTTGCCAGGAAAAGGTGGGTCAGGATGACCCACACAGGAGCAATGAGTGTATCAAAATTTGGTCCATGTCTCATTTCTTTGAGTGTTGATTGGGGGAGCAGCAGTAAGACTAACTCAAAGAGCGCGCGAATCTTGGTTTCAAGACAGGGGCGCTAGTTTCCCGTACTAGTTTCTCCCCTCCTTCCTGCAGCCCCAGCTTGTGGGTGTTAATGGGTTTCACTTCCTCTCGTCTCCCCATGTGCCTCTCATCGCCTACTAATCGGTGAGGGGTTATCTGCTTCCTCATCGCTCCTTCCGTAGCCGTTCCTTCACTGCCCCTTCTATTTGTACGGTTATTCTGAGGCCACTGCTGAAGCGTTGCATCTGCTTTTAGTTACTTGCGAATTAACCGAATACAGGCTATTATTTACGTAAAATCTAAAATAAACCGTACAGAAGTACTTTTGCCTGTAGTATGCAGTACACTAGGAAATAAGACCTCAATATTTCTGTTTCCGACGTCTTCTGAATGCAGCCGACTCTCGACCCAACAGAAGAAACTGTAAACATGAAACTGTATCACACAAATAAATATGAGTCCGTACCTCTGGTACGGATAGCTGAGAATATCATGGAGCAGAGTGTGATTTGAAGGGAAAACAATGTGTGTTTAGGAAGGCGAGCAGCAGTGGAACGTGTTCTGTTAGTTCAGTGAGCAATATGGAGCCATAAATTCATGTGTTTCACTTTCACAGCCTCACTCGGCTCGCTCGACCGCGCTACGAGCTACCATTATTCTCTTTCTTAGTAGAGAGACCGTGAAGCGATGCCTTGTTGCCAGAAACCAGCGCGATTGCCTAGAGGAAAAAATCCCGAACAATGGTTTGATTTCAGGCTCAGTGTTTGCAAAGCATCGGCTAGAGAAAATTCTCAGGGGAATCGGAGCTCAACTTTCTTCCTGTGGAAAATTCGTCGACTCAAAAGCTAATTTCGGCTGGCAAAGTAAATCCGCATGGCTGACAACAAGAGTTTGTGACCATGATAGGTGATCCTTCATTAGTTTGCTGGTAAATAATAAGCTATATATATGGTTTGGCAGTTTTAAAGCAAAATAAACTGGAATTATACCAAAGAGGTCAAGTTCGATAACAAATTTATAACCGGCACAATTAGCTAATTGAAACAGTCAACATGCAGAATAATACGATTCTTTTTAAAATTGCGTGTAATGTGCAGTAACTTGGAAATAAAAATGCTTATGGGTTTTTCTTAAAGTGATTGACAAGAACAAAGTAAGGCAATAGAGCAAAATACTGAAGTACCGTATTGTCCGAATTTCTTAGCTACGTACATATAAACATGTTTATCACACGAGAAAAGTTTTTAACTGCACATAAACAACAACTAATAAAACTTGCATAAAAATTAAATAAACAACAACATGCACTAAAGCAATCGATGTTCACGTTCAGCAAGTCCAAGCGCGAAATTCATATTCACCGAACTTCCGCACCTTCTTAAATGCGCCCATTGAGAGAGAGCACTCCAAGTTTTTCTCTGACGAGAAGTCATTAATTATTCACGTAGCGAAGTTCACAGCCCAATATCAAAGCCGAATTTTCGGTGGCCAATCTTGAGCTAGTGATCATCAGCGCCGTATCGTATCAAGGATACCTCAATGGCTTAATATTCATGATGGTTCTTGACAGCAGCATTCGTAGAGCACAATTACAGTCACGAGTGTAGGCGTCGCCGTGATCAAGTCGTTGTTGTGTGAGGACTGACGCGCGTGCCTCCTAAGTGAGTGATGCCTTGGCCTCCCAAACTTAGGGTCCACTTGAAAGATCGATGTCAGCCATTATCATTAATCGATGCAGCCTGCGCTTATTTTGTGTTCTCATAGTTGTGCAGTTTTTTGCTCTGGCGCTAGGATATTATTAATATTAATGTCAAAAGACTGACAGTTTCATTGAACCGATATTTTATAAATTGACTGCTTCATTGAACTGCTTCAAGATAATTTATAAAAACAAATCTCAGGCAAATACACTAGCTTGAGAAAAAATCCTTAAAACTGGTGATTACAAATTTTTATCTAAAAAAAACTAAAACTTTAAAGTCTTTAAGGCTAACAATTCCTACATTGCAATCAAGCATCTTCCAAAAATTGTTTGTTGCTTCTAAAGGATATATAAATACAACTGAAGTGGTCGATGAGCGAAAGGTGAAACTATTTATTTTCATCGTGCCCCTTCAAATCTTCCATAAAATACGGAATATCTTCAGCAATTTCTTGCCGGGTGTGTCGATGATTTCTATTGTCTATACCAAACTTCAGATATTTTTCGATCAAATAGTTTTTAATTTCGATGAGTTTCCAACACATGAAGGGATCAATACTGACTGATACTAACTGTATTGAACTTTGTTTCTTTGGAAACATATTCGCTTTTACCGACAGTATTGCGTTTCTGTTGGGGCTCAGTTTCACGGGTGAAAATATCTCTGGACTGGAATTGTCGGCGGTTGAGTGTAGGAAGTGACACTTCAGGCCGCCCGTCACTCCATTTCCGCCCTCCATTGAGATCGCCCACACTCCGTGACTTAACATTTTTATTGTAATTAAAGAGAGTTTTGCTTCGTCGTCGTCCATTTGTAGGAATTAAATTAGAAGTGATAGTTGGGCGGGACAGAATTGTATCCCAGATGGCTGTTGCTTTCAGGATCTGACGAAAAACAATTTAAGTTTCTTTATATAATGGAAGCTCATTTATCCATGCATTGTTTCTTTAAAATTACGCAATAAACATTGCCTCTAAACCAACTTTTTTTCTCTCACTCAGAAACAATATGCTACGCAAATAACAAAATAAACATTTGCGGCGGTTTCGCGCTACACATAAATATGTTGCATAGAAATAGGTGAAGTAGAAAGTTAAAACACAAATGTGAGCAATTTATTGACTGCACATGATTGTGCCCTAACAATAAATGGGATGAATTATTATGCAAACTGTGAACTATGAGCATTTTGTTGTAGCACTATTCATAATTGTGATACTCGCAGCCGATGGTCGGTGCTCCACACTCTATCACACTCAGCATGCCCTGGCTTTTTGCGCTCATGAAGGAGTTTTTCTTGCCTCAGCGATCCTGAAGAAACATTTAGGAGCCCAAAGGGGCTCAATTATTTGAGCCACACTCAGCGCGACTGCTCATTTGTAACGGTTTATGAACGCCGCCATTCGTTAACGACAAAGATGTCACGGTGGCGCTCCACTACAGGAGCTTACGCGTTATTTTATAGCCCGCGCGTTATTGATGACCCAAGCCTTAATCACTTCAAACTAAGTGCTTCAGCGCCTGCCTTCAGCGTCTCCATGTGCCGCATCTTGTGGGATCCAATATAGGAAATTTAAAGTTTATTATTTACACTGAGATCATAGCATATTATAATATAATAATGTGAATATCATAATGCTCAAAAACACAGGGAGAAATAGACATACGAGTGCAGGTTTCGAGCTACGCCGTACTATGAAGCAAACAACTGGCTCAAGTATTTTAAAAATTCAAGATCTCAACAATGACCTGAAAACAATGTAGTAACAAATATATCAACGTTTCTCCCGCACAATTAAATGTTAAGTGCAACATAAATCCATCTATACTTGAGATTGACGTTAGCGAAATTAAGCTCAGCACATGCATGCACGATTGCACGAAGCTCGCAATGTATATATAATTAAGCGAGCTGGCCGCAGCACTGTTTCTTCCCTCGTCGATGGCCTGCGTTGCTACGCGCCGGAGCTACTCATAAATTTTCGTGCAAGGTCCCAAAGCCGGCCTAATTGCTCCGACAAAACAATAACGCCGCCCAAGAAAACACAAGAAGGAAAAGATGGCTGGCTGCCCGTGCAAGGAAAAAGACCGCCATGATGGATGGAGCGGCCGCGCAGGGAATTGTGTTGCGGTTACGGAAGACTGCGCCCCAGATTAAGAGAGTCTATGGCCATGCCATGAACTATTGGGAGATCCCGACGCGCGGCGATATGGAAGTTTGTATGGCGCATCCCTCTTGTTATATGACGCTGAAATAACGTTGAATAAACGTTATTTTGTACTTGTAATCACCGTTATTTGCCTAGAGGGTTCATTCGGTGTGTGTTCTGTTACCTAAACTGCGACGCCAAGTGTGCAGTTGAAGAATAAGTGCATATCTGTTTGGCTGATGTCTGAGGTTTTTGAATATTTGACTAGAGGGTTGTTTGAATGCTAGAAAGCATTGAATATCTAACTACTGAACTGTTGAGAGACGTCTATGAAATTTAATTGATTTTTTTTTGCGCATGGATGCTTAGCAGCAACCTTACACCAATATGTCGATACATTTTTACTACATTACCGTTGACAAAACAAACATCTTCACCTTCTTTGACTTAGAGTAATCGAAAGGAAAATGAAAGTGCGCTTCTTTCAATTCTGAACAAATTTAAATAAATACATGAAGTGCATGCATTAATCAAAGTAGAAATGCAGTGATCTAAAATTAAAGCAAGCATTTAAAATTAATACAAATCAAATCCAGGAACTGTTGAATGACTGGGCATCGCACAGCAAAACAAGTCTTGCCAAGCGTTCAACGCTGCTCGGTGAACGCGCTCACTGGCCGCAGACGAGACATCTGTGCGAGAGCTCGCCCATGCCCAAATTTATGACTGCTCACACAATAGGAAATAATGCATCGTCCAGTCAAGCGCGGCTGACAAGTCTTCGTCAGGACCGCACGCGATTGAGGGCGACGACAGAGTGTGTCACTGAGACGCACGTCTTGCTTGAGGATCACAAGACCAGACCGGTCACTGAGACGCACGTCTTGCTTGAGGATCACAGGACCAGACCGGTCACTGAGACGCACGTCTTGCTTGAGGATCACAGGACCAGACCGGTCACTGAGACGCACGTCTTGTTGAGGATCACAGGACCTGACCAGTCACTGAGACGCACGTCTTGCTTGATCGAGGACCATGCACAGGAGCAGGCCGGTCATGCGTGGTCATGGTCGAAGCTTGACGAAGGAACGAGATGGACAGACAAGATTGTGGACGAAAACCAAGAGGAAGAATAGATGTACGGCGTGAAATGAAGGACTTAATTGTGCTTAAATTTTAATGCATAACTAAACAAAATTATATTGTACGTATAGTAATAATCGAGCAGGTCATTTACTTCATGAGGAAATACTTTTTCAAATAAATCAATGCAAGGCTTATTGGACGCAGTGAGTGAATATATGAGATGCTGCATTGGGTTTCGTCTTGTCTTCGCTCCTGTTAAGAACTTTTTCAAGGAGCGGTTTTCAGTTACGCGGCCTGCTGCTTCCTGAGCCTCCTGCCCTCATCTGTCAACAGCTGCGCCTTCTTGTGGCTCTGAAAGTCTGCTTTTTTCTTTCCCCTTTGGAGGCTGAATTTTAAATAAAACCTTTGTTGTTCAGAAAAGAAGCTTTCTTTCTAAATTTAATTATTATTTCACAACTGTCAATTAACTCGATATGCGGTGTGGAACATGTGAATTATATAATTCAGTTTGGACACAGCGTGCAAAGAATCCTGCTGAATAATTTCACTAACTGTACTTGAAATATCACATCAGTAAACAAATATTATTCGACTAACAGTAGATAAGATTTCACTTCTTCTATCTGTTGTTCATGAAAATTTCTCGAAACTGAAACAAGTCTATTTTCAGAAGATGAACACTTGCTTTCACTTAATGCGAATTTATAGCTAGCGATTACAAAGAGTTTACGTTGAGCGTGAGTACGTGAGGGTCATTCATTCTCTCGCTTCACTTTTCTCCCTCAGCGGCACATTCCTGAAAGGCAGGACAGGATGCAGCTAATTCTGCCCGGCGCTCAGCTAGGGACCGCAGTCGCGGGGCGTACAGTAGACATGTGCGTCAGCACACAACACTCAGAAGAACGACTGGGTCAACTGACGAACGCGTGGCACTTTCTGCACGTAGCACTGATTGGTTCTTTTGGCCGGGCTAAACTTAATCAGAAAAAGCCACGCAAGCCCAGAAAGTGCATAGATATTTGGACAAAGTCTTATTCATTTCTCCGAATGAACAGCCGGACAAGCGTGCTGACCACAACTGTACAGCTGAGTGTGATCACACGCACGCTATACATGATTACGTGCAAAATGGAGGCAATTCTCCAAAATTATTTCGCATTAATTCTGTCCACGATGATGAAAAACATCCGTAATGACTGAGCCTCTGCTGCACCTGATTCTAAGTTACTTGGCCAGCAATAAAAAAAATAACTGCCGCTAAACTTCTGAATTGCCCAACCTAATCTTTTTAGCCATAAACATGCACATATTAAATGAATATAGCTGTCTCAGAAATTCTTCTTCGTAACCTTTGAGATGAAACATTTCTACTACACGAATTACATGGAGTACCAAGTACATGGTGTCACATATATATAATCATGCCATATTTTCCTCACACGATAAAAAATTTAGCAACACGTCCCTCAAAAACAAACGAAATGACTAACAATCGATCCAATATGGCAGCAAGAAGCGTCATGGCGACATGAAAACACGCAGCTCCAGCCACAATAATCTGATCTCTAGCGAAAACATTTCTACTGCGGTGCCTTATAAGCCTGCAAGCGCGAGAGCTTCTCGGTATCAATCTTTCTGCAACACAGCCATCCCCATCGCAGCACACACAAAAAATATCGATGCCTTTACAAGACCGGATCTTGACAAACAAATTTGACAAATTAGCTTCCACCCTCGATGCGGAAGAATTTATGATGCTGCAAAATTAAGAGATACACTCGGGGGTAAGATTTATTTTCCATAGCATTTTTCAAACCAAGGCATGATCGGGATGATCGCTAAACGCGACGCACTGCCGTGGACGTTTTTGAATGCGGACGTTCAAAATTTTACGCTAGGAATTAGGTCTTCATAAACCTGGCTCTAGTAATCGATAACAGTTTGCGAAATCACACCTCGTTTTTGGCGTAATAAGGGTTAGATCTTGGCAATTGCCGCTCTGAAAGTTCCACCACAGAGGAATGTGATGGAACTTCAACGTATCTGCGTCGAGGGAACACCGAGTACGTATTTTACTCCAAGGAGTAAAATAATTGCAGCCCCTGTGTATGAATTAACGGACTCACAATAGCAGATAACACGATGCATGATAACAATTAAGCCAGACATTTAAGGCAAGGTGATATGAAACTGATACTAACACCCACAGTATAAATGTCATGGGTATCACCAGCGAAAAACAACCTCAACCTTAATAATTATTGAGAATAACGAGGTTTATCAACTCGTTGATTTTCAGTCGAAAATATTTCCGCTAGTCGAAATATTTCGAAAATATTTCCGCTATCAACTTGATAGATTTAACTGTAAAATGTTAGTCCAGATCCATAGTTTTAAACGAAAGTGAACAAAACATTTTGCAGAGAATACTGAAAGGCAATTGAGCGTCTTGGACGCATGAACTGCAATCAATATTTAGAAGGATGCAGCTGCACTATTTTGCATTCGCCATATATATCATTTCCAATAATAAACTCACCAGCATCGAGTTTATTTTACAACTTTCCATACACGTAGCAACTTTTACTAGACGTAAAAGTTACTTTCCATCTATGGTGTCTAGACGTAGAAGTTACTTTCTGTGGTGTCTAGACGTATAGATGTTACTTTCCATCTGTGGTGTCTAGACGTAAGTTACTTTCCATCTATGGTGTCTAGACGTAGAAGTTACTTTCTGTGGTGTCTAGACGTATAGATGTTACTTTCCATCTGTGGTGTCTAGACGTAGAAGTTACTTTCCATCTGTCTTATCTAGACGTAAAAGTTATTTTCCATGTTCCTGTCATCAGTACCTCTTTATCCTCCCTCAAGCGTGGCAGTTCTGTTCGTGATCCACTCGCATCCCGCGCCTCACTTTTTAGCATCAGTTCTAAAATCCTCTCCGGGAGTCGGCTCAGCCAAGTCACTTTCCGATCCTCTTTTTTAGGGGCTGACGAGCATTTGCATACTAAACGGTTCGGTAAGATGAGATGAGCGATAAACCTCGACCAGAATACTTCCATTTTTCACTTGAATATGAGTCATCCCTCACACCTGTCCGGCCTAAAAAGTGCTTGCTAGTAGGAATTTATTGACTTTTTCCAACATCAAATTGAGTTCGAAATGACGACCACTCAGTTTCAGGCCTGATGAATTATGCTTGCTAAATCCAGAGCCTGCTGGAATGCAAGCCTAAACTGCATCCTAAATAACAGAACTCGCACTAAATTTCCCGTTTTTAAAAGGAACTCGGGAGAAAAAAAAAGATCATTTATTTACAAGCTCTGAAATCATGATACTATCTCATAGACGAAGATGACAGTAGTCCACAAGAATTTGTTTGAACAATTTCACCTAAAAATAATAGTGAAACGAACAAATAATGAAACTTCAGTCAATAATTCAGCACTAATATGATAGAATAGGTTTAGTCACTCGTAAATTCGGATATTACCAATGCTTACATTGAAACAACTTACAAAAAAATAAATCTTCATAAACATATTATCGTCATTGCCATGCAAGATGTCCTGTCGACACCTCATGTGCATTGAGTGTGCCAAGATGCGCTATGTAACCCATGCAGTGCATTATATATAGGGCTTTAACATGTGCCTGTAAACCTAGCTATACATAGACTAGGTGAGAATAATTCGAAGATTGAACTTTTTATTAAATTTAAAACAAAATAAACGAGATTTATTGCTCGACACCAGTTCGTATAGATTTTCAATTTTTGAACGATTGACTAGCCTGCCCAGTCAAGTTACAAGTCGCCTTGAGACTGAATGACAATAGCCTGACTAGTCGAATTACAAGTCGTTTTGAGACCGATTAACTAATCTTCTCTAAACCGAGTGACTATTCGCTTTGAGACCAAGTGACTAGTCTGATTAGTCGCTGAAGAGAGCCAAATTTCTCCTCCCTGGGCACAAGCCTCCTCAAAGTCCTGCGATCAGACACTTCTGCGCCGTAGCCGCCGGATTACGGGACGCCGTTGCTGGAACTCAGCGACATCGTCGCTCGAGCGCCATCTACATCTTCCGTCCCAAAGATTTCCTTCCCTTGCATTCAATGATAATTTTTGGCGTATATAACCTAAGGCAGATGCATTGAGAATGCATACATAACCTAGTGCAGATGCATGCATGGAGTCCAAATGTTAACATTCATTTTGGTAAGTCAAAATGGGCCAATACTAAATGCAAAATAATGGAAAAACAAAATACCTATGCATTATTCGATGCCAATGGAATTAGAACAATGCTGTTTAGTTTATCAGTTGTCGGCGTGGCACGGGAGAATTTAAATTTTAGTTCCAGCGTTGACCGGACTAGAAGATTGACTGGACAGTGAAGACCGGGCAAGAGTAAAAAGGATAAGCAACGATTACTGCAAGATTGCCAAAAATGTCGAAGAGGACATTTTAGAGTTCAAGAACTCCTGCTTCCAATATGGAGACATGATTATTTTACGCAGTTTTAAGTTACATGAAAAACGGTTTAATTTGTACGGTACTCACCCACGGCGAGGCTCATGGCAAGATTGCGGGCACGCAGAACTATATGACCGGACAACGTTGTTGTGGAAGTCTGAGGATCTCAGAATACTTCCTTCAACAATAGGAAATTGCCGGATGATTTCCCCCTAGTTCGATTGCCGCGTGACACCCGAGTATCATTTGCGACGAATACTTGCTGAGTATATAATAAATCCGCAGGATCATTTAAAATAAATTTTGTACACTAATAACACAGTCACAAAATTATTTTCACATGTTCCATATTTGGCTTTCAGGATAGCCTCAGTTGGCATATATTTACATTCTAGGGAATTTCACATGTCCAATATTCACGGCGTTTGCAAATTTTTTAATGAATTTAATTTAATTTTATTTGAGGCCGTCAACCCTGCGGAGCATCTTAGCTCTGCTTACCACACACCTAATTTATATCCAACCAAAACGAGATCCCATTAGTTAAATTTTGAAGTATTGGGTTCTGCCAAGAGACTTCTAAAACTAGCTCACCACTACTAAAAAAGATATTTCTTGGCTTTAAAACTTTGCATGCTCCAAACTAATATAAATGAATGAACATCTAATTGTCAGCAAGTAAACAAGGAAGTCAGTAAGGGTGGAAGATTAGACAAATGACCAACCGCCAATTGTTTTCAGAAACAGTCTACCACTGGGCAATCGATGCACAGACTAATCAGCCAATGAGAGCACGCGTAACATAGAGCTTAGACTTGGCACACTTGATAGGTTCTGCTGAGCATTTGTGTTCAAATTTCAATCAATACTATTTGATTCAATTTATTTCGACGTTTATTAAAGAAATAATAACGGAAGCAGACTGCAAATAATCAGAAAAATGCAACATATACATTAAGAAATATTAAAAATATGAAGTCTAATGATATTCGTTGTTAAGAATTGAGACTTCTATTGTAAATCCGTTCATAGTGGTGATTGGAACGAGAAAGAAACGAAAACGTGCAAAAATCTCAGTCTTGCGAAAAAACTTAAAACTGGAATACGTTCCTATAATATTCCCATTAAAAAATGGTCCTACCACTTTACTGTTTATTGAATAATACAGGGGCTATTGCGTTCACGGAATTCTATAAGTAGTGTGCGAACTAGGCTAAGCAAAATTTTCTTGATGAAACATTTGAGACGTGATCAACATAAAGTTTAATGCCATTTTCAATCGCTGATTAACACATTAAACATATGCTATTCAATATCAGTACTTCAGCTGTATTCACCACGAGCACTTCAAACATATTCAATACGAGCACATTACTAATTTTCACCACTAGCAAATAAACACACATTTTCACATTAAATTACACACATTTTCATTAAGCACATTTTCACATTACACAAATTCACTACGAGCCCATTATATATATTCACCACGAGCACATTCCTCATCTTTACCACGAGCACATTATATATATTCCCTATGAGCACATTATACATATTCACTAGAGCACATTACACAAATTCACTATAAGCATATTACACATATCCACTCATATCTTTAGGTTCAGTCTTCACTCTTCAGACATTGAACAAATAAGGCAATTAAGTGACACCATACGATTTCCCGCGCACGGCCCCGACGTGACCGCAGCCGCTGTTACACCGGAACTTTATCGCAGGAAAATGGCGGATTGCAATCGGGTAACATTTTCGGATGATTTATTATTTTTCTCGGATTGAAAGGCCGAAATGCATAAAATAAATTTAATCGGTTTCGTTTAGCTAAAATAAAATTTATTAATATTTATTTACCTAATACATGGGTGTACTTGTGTTACTAACATTGAATAATAAAGAAATAAATGGCACGAGGACATTTGTACGGTACGTTCTTCGTACAGCATATGCCTATTTTCCAATTAATAATTGTTAAAAAATTTCCTCCCAATGATAAATGTCTGGCTTAAATCATGTAAACAATTACAATTAATAATTCTGCCGTAACTAAATCGTGTCGTAGTCTTCTTTTATATACTGATAAATATAATGTATCGATGATCTGAAATTCTAGAACATTTCAGAAAACCAATCAGTTTCAGTGTATATTTGCATTTCACAAGAGGCATTTTCTTCATTTTGCCAAGCGAATTTCGAGTGTCATTGTGTGCACTCCGATTATAGATTGGCATCCCAAATATAGATTACAAATGAAAGTAATTGTTAGCCACAGGACACATGCTAACTGTACTTGGGTTTTATTTCCAGTTTAGACACAACAATAATTTTTATTGTACTTTGATCCTTTATTATCTAGTGATTTTATTACTTATTTAAATTACTCCAGTTAACTAATATATTTAATTAACCTATGATAATATAATATTGGATTAGCTACGGTCTCATTATTGCATTTCCTTATTTAACACTGCGCTGCATGCCGGCAATATTGCCACGAGGTAACATCCCTCGCCTCACGCGATATAACGCCTCATATGCATGCACGCGCCCTATCGGCAGGCTTTTCCTAACTATATTGTCGCTAGGGTCTACAACTACTGGACAGTCGCTCACCACTAATTCAAGTGGCGTTTTCAAACCATGACATTTCAAATGGGAGACATTGCTGTAGACATTAAGCGAAAGAAAGGCGAGCGCACTGACTTTTGGACGGAAATTTGGTTATCTGCATGATTGCACATTTCCTTCATCTAAAGAAAGAAGTGCGTGAAAGCGAAGTGACGCAGGAATATTATGCACAACATTCCATATAGAAAAACCTTAGAAAATATTGAACGCATAAAAATATCACACCTCTGTTCAAAATTACTTTGTGCAATTTTTTTATTTCAGTGTATGACAACTATTTATGCATTTTGGTATGTTACCGACATCGCGCTTATTTTGCAGGTTTCAAGTCACATCTTCCACCATGTGTCAACGTTTGGAACTTGAAACCAAATTGATTATAAAAAAATTAGAGCGAGCGCTCTAAAGCTTGAAATAACTAAGTCCTTGAGTTTCTTCACTAAGAAAATAAGATTAAAATATAATCACATTAGAAAATTCAATTAATATCCGAGTCGTTTACAAATCTATCCTTACGCCCCCAGTATTACCCGTTTCGCTTCCAATGCTGTTAAGCTACAGTTGAATATTATTACTAAAAAAGATAAAATGATTCCCATTAAAGTTAATTATTTTTTACTGAACACGCATGGCCAAACACGGCAGAAAATTGTCGCGCTGCATCCGTGGGTATAGAATAAGCAAACGCTTGGCAGCTCGGAAATATTCTAAGGTTGGGCTGGCGAGCTGCAGGCTTACCGCTTAACTCTAAATAATTCCTCAAAAATGTGTCAAAAACAACATCAAATACTTCAAAGGCGCACCGAATAATTAGCCAGACAGGCTTTATGCGGCGACCAAGCCTCAGGCCGACACCGATTTACGAACTCCTCATATACAAACTCAGCCTCCCTTGTGGGTTCCGGGAAGCTTTGCAATATTTTGAACTCGATAAAATTAAACGACGATGTTCGCTCCATAAATGAGCAGAATATTCATAAATAAAAAACAGGATCACGAGTTCCTTAAATTATTTTGATACTTTGAAATGAATAAATGAACAACAATTTATTTATGCGTGATTATCACGAATATAATGTAACTATGGTGCTTTGCTCATCCAATCATACTGCGTTCAGTCATGTTTAAGTGGACGGATTATTTTTCCGTCGCTTTGATAACAAATATGTATTATAAATGAAAGACATATTACTGTACTTGAGTGATTTAGGAATTTGTGGATTTATGCGAAGATCAAAACGATAATATATAGGCTGTAGGAGTGACATTGTCTTATTACATTTTTGAATTGTCATCATTCTTGATATCTTCAGGCGAACAGGAACACCTAATTCTCATTACTAATGTCATGACTCCTGCAGCTATCTGTCCTGGGCAACGTATTTTATTGCACGCATCGTTGATTAAAACAAGCAAGCGGACAAGCTGTCCAAACCGCCCCGTCAAACTCGCGCAGCCAACAAATTCCGGAAAAAGACGAGCGTGCGGACTGCACTTGAAGCGCCGGCGGTCACTCGTCCTGAGCTCTTGGTGGCATAGAGAACGAGAATAAAAAGCGAGCACGCCTGTAAATTCTCGAATTAAGAAATTTAAAATTCTAAATCTGAATGTAAATTTGAAATATCCGACACATATAGGCCTTCAAAATTGAGGGAAAATAATAAGTTGCAACATAATTAATGAACAAATTAAGTTCAAAACTATCTGCAGGTGCTCGTTGAAAATCATTTGACAAATCACTGCGGAAAATCTTTCACAATTTTCCCCGATTAACAAGGTAATCATCATCGGATCCATTGACAATTTTGTTGGAACTTTAGTCGTACCGCTGGAGAGTTTTGCAAATATTTTAAAACACAGTAGATTTCAACAAGATCGATTCTAAATGAACTAAAAATACATCAATTACTGAGCGCATATTCTGTCCATTATAGTTATATAATAGGTAGTTCATATAAAAAATAGTTTAGCGTTTTTTGAGTGACCATTACTCCTGGACCATTTTACTCCTAGACCATTTGAATGGCCATTACTCGATCCGATAGATCATTTTAAAGTGTTTCGCTCATCCGGTAAAAAAGCTCACGTACATTCGATGGAAACATTTATTGAACGGAAACTCTGAAATTTCAATGAATTCAATCAGTGCTTTGCAATTAAAACGTACGATTTAATTCTTCCTTGTCAATTACTTGCAATTGCCTAATGATTTTACATTATAATGCTATAATTTTTCTCGTCAAATTACTTGTCAACTTCTGAATTAATGTTAGGAATATGAAAAGTCCATTAACATGTATCGTAAATAAATAGTCTTGTATCATGCCCACATAGCCAGTGAAGAATCAACTACCGCCAATCATAAAATTCTCGTGCAAAATTTTATGTCTAACATTAGAGTGCCTGGTTAGAAAGTTGGAATAAGGTGCGAGCAAATCTGGTAGTTAATGACGATAGTAAAGTTAGCATGTAGCTTCTAGAGGTGTGTAATACCCTGTAAATATGATAAAGGGTCAGTCACGCCATTGAGTAGTGAAGCTATATGATGGTGGTGGCCATTATCCTCTTACTACAGTAATGGCTTACATCGTTACGCCAAAAGATGAACACCATTATCAGTGACAGGGTTCTGTGCGAGAGCCTCCACTTCTCGGCTGGCTGCATCTCGAGGCAATATTTCGTTACACAATCATTCTTCATAAGAATTCTGTGACGAGTGCTCCATGATAGATCATTTTTGGGAACTTTGCACGTCTTTTTAGAACATTCGTTTCGGACTTTGTAAGAATTTGTTATGTATTGAATCCCAAAACCTTCATGTAAATGTAAACTTCTTAGCAAATGAATTATTTGGCATCATTTTCTCGACCTTACCAACAGCGAAAATTTCTTAGCTTCTGCTGAAAATTTCATAATTGAATCGTACATCACAACGATTTTTAATAATATTATGTATTTTTCGTGATCTGTTTCCGTAATTATAATACGACGAGCTGCGAGTTGTTCGATGACATGCTAATTTTAACAGGCTTCCTAGTGCGAGTTCAAGTGAACAACGTACAACCAAAACAATGCATTGGACAGACGCAATAGATTTCAATTTTTTTAAATGAAAAGTGAAGCTTGTAGCAGATTTCATGTAGAGAATTAACCTATTATAAGCCTTGATCAAGTGGGTTATCCCCCTATCGCAAATCTAATCTCAAGTGTTAACTCCTTGCATGAAATGTTGTAAGGGTGAATAACGAGAAAACAATGTTTTATAGTTGAAAGTTTTTTTCGCCAGTCGCTATTTCATGTTGGAAATCGCTTTTTGCATTGCGTTCTGCAGAGCGCAGGCCTCTGAGCAGTCAAATCGAAATCGATAGCAGCAGCCGATATCCGATAGCGTTCAGCCTGTCTGCAGAGCTGCCTGCAGAGTCCGCGCAGAGCTGCCTGCAGAGCTACTGTAATAGGTGCAGGCAGAGATGTCTGCTGCCTGCAGAGCTACTGTAATAGGTGCAGGCAGAGATGTCTGCTACCTGCAGAGCTGTCTGCATGGTCCACGCAGAGCTGCCTGCCTGCAGAGCTACTGTAATAGGTGCAGGCAGAGTGGTCTGCTACCGTCAGAGTTGCCAGCAGAGCAGGCGTAACGATGCACTGAAAAAGATCAGTGCATCACAAGCGTGCTGGAAGTCTTAGCTTTGACTTTTTCAATTTTTATCTGTGTAATATAATTTATATAAAATCTATAATTTAATATTTTCGACGATCGGTTAATAACCGGAGAGAATTGGTAACATTACCGGACAAGAGATAGGAATACGGATAAATTGCGTCCAGTTATGTCCTCTGTAACTAATTTGTACTTAAAAACCGGACTCAAAAATAAATGAACTACATTTCAGGACATTAAAAAAACGCCAAAGGGTATAGGTGTGTATGAAACTTTTTTACGTTTCTAGACGCCTTTCTACAGGTGTTAAGTCTAGCCAGATCAATTTTTTGCAATTTTACAAAGACCATTGGGAATAAATAGTCATAGTCTGGATAAGTGGAAATATATATTTATAACATAGAATAAATATATATAATATAATTTAATAATCACTATTTACAAAAAGTTATTTTTTGTATAATTTGTACAATATATACGTCATAAGTTTAAATCTCATTCGATTGCTGATGACATTGAATACAACAAAAAATCTTATTTTTTTGTAAATGTAAAATGCTTCAAAAAATGTGTAATCGCTCGTGCGGATAATAATTTACTTGATTGAATTGTGATTGCTTAATGATTCACAATATCATTATCCGCGATATCTTATGAATGTCAGGTAATGAATGATGAAAACTAGAATCCGAATATATGAACAACAATAAGCCTGTGGAAACATCCATCAAATAATAGAAGAAAAGTTGTACCGATCGGCATCACGGGTGTGGAATTAGCCTTCAAATCTTTTCCCTCCACGCGATACAATGAAATTTGCATATCAATGTTCTTGATAACTATGATTCTATATAACTATAATTCTTCATAATTCATGAACAACGATCATCTAGCTTACGGTTCATTACATTGCATTATAACGTCATAAAATATACGGTAACATCATAAAACTCATGAAAATATCACAAAATGCACAAAAACATCATAAAATCCATGAAAAAAAAATCATAAAATTAATAATAGCATCATAAAATCCACGATAAAATCATAAAATTTATAATAGCATCATGAAATCCATGAAAAAATCATAAAATTGATAATAGCATCATAAAATCCATGAAAAAAAATCATAAAATTTATAATAGCGTCATAAAATCCATGATAAAATCATAAAAAACTCCACTCTAGTATTTTCTGGCGCAAGTCTCTCAATAACGGCAATATTTCCTCGAGACGGCAAAGTTCTTTTCGATTTGCCGAGCCGAAAATTTTACAAAACTACGTACGTACGACCCAAAACGGGGGCTGGCATGAACATGATATTGCTTACCTCAGCCTGTGCTCTCTTGTGTGTATGATATCGCTAACTTAAGCGAACACACAACAGCAAACACGAGATTGTTTTTTTAAGGGAATTTAAATTTTTCTTATTCAAGTTTCATCTAAGGCTTCTAAGCCAATAATTGTAATTGGTTCAAAAGAATATGCATACATTTCCGTGTCTGATCATTAAACTTACATACTTACATGATCAAAATCGTATTAAAACAAATATATTTTATTAATTTAAATTACAGAGAGTTCGTTTATCAAAAATCTAATAATTATAAACAAGGTTCAGTTCAGAATAATAAATTATTGTTTACTGAACGAATCGCCTCAGCCTCCTCCCCTGTTAGACCCGCGCTCCGTCGTGATTCGACTTGGGCGTCTCTTGGAAATCTTTTCCAAGTTCGCTAAATTTGAACGATTCATCCCATGTCGCATCGGCCTATAAATCTCAGTGAACAGCGCAAGATCCTTAGGTATGGAGCACGGGATCAGTGCCAGGAAATAAAGACCACATAAACACGAATATATAAAAAGCGAGCAGTTCACATTAGAAACGTACAAGAGGCGGATCAAGATTCGCCCTCGCACTCGCCGACCAAGTTGCAGGCGCTCGTAAAGCCTCGCCCTTTATGGTAGAGAACTGCTAGAACTCCGCGCTAATTGGTCGTATCTTCCGATGATTCAACTGATGACTCGCAACGCTTCGCAGTGGTCGCTATTTATGCGTTTCCATTGCACTATATTGTATATAAGATAACATCTTAATAAAGATATTATTTTATCATTGTCGTTACGTATATTCCGAGAATAAAAGTTGTGAAATTATACTAGCTTGATTGCTATATTTTTCTCTTCTGGCGCGGGTATATATTTTCTCTGGCGCGCGTATCTATAATGCCGGCTAGCTGTTGCTTTTGATGTCACACCTTCAGGATTCTGTCGTATTAGACAGCATCTTCACAGCATCATATCGAGTATCTAAACTATGCATATACATTTGGTACAATAGTTGAGTCAAATTCAGAAATTTTTAAAGTGGTAAAATTAAAAAAAAATTTGCCTAATTTCTTCAGATAGTAGAGTTAACGAGAACCAAACAGTGTCGCCGATCGAGAACTTACTTCATCGGCTTATGCTGTAACAGTGAACGCAATAACTGACTGGAAGCACTTGCAATAAAGGCAATCTAACTGCTTCAAATTGCCAAATAATTGACGACGGTTCGAGTTATACTCGAGAGAACACAAAGTTATGGGACGGCCAGCATCAGTTGAACTGGTTTTCTCGGTACCATTAAACTTGACTCAGGTCAATACATCATCCATGCATATTCAAGTGTTTATCGTACGGTATTTTTAATTGTTTAAGTGCACTTTCGGCATTCAACTGGAACAATTGAGTTGAAAATCTTTAAAAGTCCGAAGCTAGAAATATCAGCGCGGTATCGAATTTTGAAATACTATGATACAAATATCATCCAGGTACAAGTGATGCCGGAAATTTCCTATAGATGACAGAATAAACACATTTCATTCATTATTTCAATAGAAGCTTTCAGTTAATAAAAGTAAATGTCGAGTTTCAAAGATGCGTTTCAAGTGAACGTTTTTCGATAAAAATAGCCATAACTCCTTCTACTCTTGGGGCCTCGGCACACGAATCTAGATTATTTGAGTTCGATATCTTCAATACAAACAGAACATCTTCAAGGCAGCCGAGCAGTTTGATGAATTCCGACAAGCTCCATTGATCAATATTCCATCTTTGTCTTGCCCAGCCGTCGTACGGCGTTATTGATTAAAATTACACAACGAATGTCAATGGACACAACGTTTTGATCGGATCTCCTGACTTTTATTGAATAACTGTCTATAACCGCAGCAGAAACGCCGTCAAAATATCGAGACCAGTTCCGACAGACGTCGGAACCAAAGTCGATATTCCTTCTCACGGGGTAAGATTATAGCCAATACAACCCAGTTCTTTTTCTTGGAGGAATTGAAAAGATGATTTTCGAACTGACGGAACTGGTTGACGATAAGGTTTTAAAAATTTTAGGTTATTCCAGTAAAGAATTGAAAGTAGAAATTTAGAAGACATTTTTGGAGGTTGAATTGTACTGAATAATTACAAATATTTTAGGTGATTATTTCCATTAGTTCAGTTTAAATAATTATAATCGATTGGCTGGAAATGTATAGATGCTAAATTTTCCGAATGTCATATCAATATATGTCATATATAAATATTACCGAATGTCATACCATATATATTCTTGTATCTAAGCACATACGAGATTCAGTTTTTTAGCTCACACGAACGACATGCTCATCAAAAATCACACAAGTCTCAAAATGAAACGGTATTAAAATTAGCTGCGCTACCTCTAAATTGACAATCGTCCTCGAATTTATCAGTTCTTCTCATCAGAATAAAAATCGCTTCATTAAACACGAGTGACCGAAAGTCGTATTGGAGCTCGAATATGCAGAATAGTGCCATTAATATTCTCGCTCCGAGTTTATCGACGCAATGCAGAGACAAAAAGCCCGGCAGCCAGAATGCCGCAATGGAGATCCATCCATCATCCCAATTGTCATTTGGGCTCAGTTTTAATTCGATGAAGCCCGCTGAATTTTGAATGAAAACTCGATCGAGCGGATCCAATATGGAGTTTTTAGTTAGTCGAGGGAATTGGTTAGAGGGCAGCCGCGGTATATATCGGCAGGTCAGCAAGAATGCCGCTCATTCGTGGAATGTTAATTGCACTTTATGACGCTATGTTCTAATAGCAGTTCTAGGAGCGGCCGACCACTTGATTCATCCCCCAGACGAACCTTATGAGCGCAGAGTGATGCGCCATCTAAGAGATATTAGATCAACAGCCGCTTGACTGAAAACAGAATCTCTTCAGAAAAACTTCCCTGCGCATTTTTTTACGCATGTTAAAAACATTTGGCCGGGAGAATTTTCATTGAAATTCTTTAGATCATATATGAAATATATATAACTCAAATAATTTATTTGAAGTGCCATAAGAATGCTTTCTTTTGACATCATTTCGAAGGTTTACCGATATCTAAGCCTCCACGTGATTGAAGGTGGTAAAATACCTAGCAACTGACTAACTGGAATTAATAATTACAACACAAGTAATTTCATTAAATATGCAATTATAATACAAGTAGCGATGATACAAATAGCTATAAGACATACAAGCAATTACAATACATGAAATTATAATACAAGTAATTACAATACATGCAATTATAGGTTGCACTCGTCTCAAAGTTCAACGAGAAATAATTGCCATAGAAGGGAACATTCGTTTGATGATTTCTTTCAAGTGTGTAATCCCCATTGAATATTATTTGTATCACTTATATATTATTATAAGACACCATCTACCTAACGGAGACGAAATGAATTCCGTATCAAACCTGATAATCCATACATTTCAACCCACCAATTTATTCATAAGCAACTGGTCCATCATTATACATCATTATATATTAATGAATTGATCTTTTTCTCTGCATTGGGTCTGTTTAGATGTTGCGTGATTTGCAGGGCCGGTCGCTTGGTTGACATATTGTCAACAAAGGTCAACTTGCGTCGTCATATCCAATGAATTACACGCCGGTCGTTACGTCGCAGGCTTTTTCTCGATAATTTTTGCACATAAAATTACGTTTGGGGCCAGAGTTTATTAAGTTCTTTCAACAAAGGTCAACTTGCGTCGTCATATCCAATGAATTACACGCCGGTCGTTACGTCGCAGGCTTTTTCTCGATAATTTTTGCACATAAAATTATGTTTGTGGGCAGAATTTATTAAGTTCTACGTATTTTTCATTTATCTATAATATATACTCAAATAGAAATTTTTATGCAAATGAAGCAACGACTTTCTCTCGAATCTCTTTCTCCATTATTTTTTTGCGCTAAGCAATGATGCTCTACATTATTATTTCCATAGGAGCAACTCGCAGAGCAATGCTTTACTTATATATCACTTCTGCTCTATTCGTATCACCTCTGATTGGTTAAAATGCACTGTAGCACTTCGGCGCGTCGAAGTGTGTCTCGCCTAAAAAAATTGCCAGTAAATGTGTCCTGATTGTTTTCACTTATAATGCCAGGCAGAGGGAGTTGCTGCACCTGCTTGGTGATTGAAAAGTTTCTTACTGCGTGAACTTTCCAGCCAATGCGCAATTAAGCGAGGATATTGTGGTCATAATATTGGAAGATAGAAGAACAACCAAAATTATGTAAAATTTAATTCCACTGCCCCAACGAGAATTATATATGATTTTCTGGAATAGTAAGCTCGAGAACCATGCTATTATTCTGGAACTTGATTTAGCTGATGCCGTGTAAATTCAGCTACAATTTGTTGACGCAACGAAAATTCTTCTTCTAAGATTCGGCAAGATATCGGAACTCTGCTGCCTCATTATATTAGTTCCTCTTTAAATCTCATTACGCGTACTGATCACAACCAAAGAATAATGATGCGAGAGTAAAAGGCGATCAAATTTATTAATATAATTCTATATATTAACGGTCCACGATACAGTGAAAAACTTAAGACATTGAATTTGATCTTGCTCAGTGGCAATTTTTCGTTGATACTGTGTACTCTCACTATTATTTCATCAAACTCATATGATGATCTTAAATTGATCGGTTTTCAAACTACAAATTCACTGCAATTTGGGGACTAAATCTACTGAATTTGAAAGCGGCAACATTACACAAGGAGTATAATTATGAAGACATTAAGAGCCATTGAGTGCTAAAATTGAATGTCTTTTAACGAATATCACAGAGAATTTAAGAATCTCATAAATGAAGTAAATGCGAGAATAAACTCCAGTGCCCATTGCACTCAATAATGCCGTACGTATAAATCAGAAAGCTATTAAATCCCAGTGGAAGATTTATCGCCGCTCGGGACAAGATAGATGTTCCTCAGTAATTGTCTCGATGAGCAGAACTCAATGACAAATATATCTCTTCAATAACTAATGGCTCGGTGTGAGGGCCTTATAGTGTGTGGTTCTCGCTTCGAATTTTAATAAATCTGAATAAAATAATGTATCATAATATTATAAATGTATACCTCGAGTGCAACTTACTATCGACTTCAAACCTATAGTCATATGTACAGATACACATGGTATGGCTCTTCGCATTTGTCTATTTTGAACAGTGATTGAGATTGTTGGTGCACGAACGCGTCTTGAATTGTAACATCAATGAAAAGTCATTTAGTACTAAAAAATTATTTAGTCCGAAAGAAACCTTTTAATGCAAAGAAATCATTCGGTTTTAAAAAAATCACTCAAGTCCCAATAAATATTTCAATTCCAAAGGCATTATTTAGTTTTAGAGAAATTAAATTTTTCAAAATAAATAATTTCTAGTGACTATTTCCATGTCCACGCTTGTAGTAATTTGCCTAACTCATTTTTATGAGGTAGAAGCATAGAAAAGTCTCACTAATTTTTCCACCGATACGATACGATTCTCCAAAGACCCGCTTGTCAATATGACAAACGTGCTTTAATTCACACCGAAGCAAAAATGCGAAAATGTTCCTCCCGAAACTCAACTTTAGAATGAATAATTGATTGAACTTTTTCATGAATAATTAAACCAGCGCATTTCCAATTGATATTCAGATGAAGCGAAATCGTTCAGCATCAATTGATTGAATGCCTGATGACTTCTTATCATGTAATTGAGTAGGGAATAGATTCCCTCCGCTGTCACTGCCTGATTAGGTCGACCCTCGCTAGGTCGCCGTCAGCTGATTTCTACTTTACGTGGAATTGTAAAATGACCAAAACGATCATGACCGAACTATTTATTACAACATTTAATTGATCAGTTAACCAATTAACGTAACTTCAATGGGAGAGAGTGGAATATTATCCGGCACGTTTGCAGTCGTTTACCGTGAATTTTTACACAATAAATGTCCCTGCTTTTTACTTATATTCATTTGAAAATAATCTATTGGTATTCCTATCAGCCTTTTTCAACAGCCGTTGAGATTTTAAAAAGCAGATCTTCCAAATGAGGTCTCCAGAAGCGCTTGTGGCGGCAGATTGTTGAGTAATGAAACTGAATTTGGCCCTAACAGGAGTTGGTTTGCAATTCCTTGCTAGATGCCAGCTACTGAAGAATTAATGCGAGCTATTGAGAGTCGTCTGCTATATGTATATAGCGAATGAATCTTCCTACCGTTTCAGTTAAATTATTTATCGAGTCAGTGAGCCGAAGCGGACATAGAGAAGCTGATTTACGTGATCCCCGAGTCCAAGGCGGCCCTATAATGCAGGCTCGCCCGCGCCTCTAAATTTTGTTAGGGAAGAGTGTAAGGCAGGTAGTATTAAGTATCAGGTTAGTGCAGTAAAACCATCAAGAATGTAAGGCAGATAGTATTAAGTATCAGGTTAGTGCAGTAAAACCATCAGGAATGTAAGGCAGGAATAAGAGGCAAGCGGCACTGCGGGGCGCCACGTAATCGAGTGAGCCATTACCACCGCCCCAACTATTGAGGCTTCGAAATGAATTAGGCGGCCCTACAGCAGGCTCGCCCACGCCTCTAAATTTTGCTAGGGAAGAGTGTAAGGCAGGTAGTATTAAGTATCAGGTTAGTGCAGTAAAACCATTAAGAGTGTAAAGCAGGTAGTATTAAGTATCAGGTTAGTGCAGTAAAACCATCAAGAATGTAGAGCAGGTTGTATTAAGTATCAGGTGAGGGCAGTAAAACCATCAAGAGTGTAAGGCAGGTAGTATTTAAGTATCGGGTTAGTGCAGTAAAACCCTCAAGAGTGTAAGACAGATAGTATAAAGTATCAGGTTAGTGCAGTAAAACCATCGGGAATGTAAGGCAGGTAGTATTAAGTATAAGGTTAGTGCAGTAAAATCATCAAGAGTGTAAGGCAGGAATAAGAGGCAAGCGGCACTGCGGGGCGCCACGTAATCGAGTGAGCCATTACCCCCGCCCCAACTATTGAGGCTTCGAAATGAACGCCGTGTGTCTCTTTCGCTGAGCTATGCAGCGCAGCGTTCCTCAGTTGATCGTTACAATCAATGCGACCTTTGATGCTGCAACCGGTGGCCATTCCCCTCACGAGAAGGTTCTTCTCACAAAAAGATTTCCCTCACGAGAAGATTCTCCTCACAAGAAGTACATGCGATCTTTGAGGTCGTGCGCTGCAAAACAATAATGCCTCGCCATGCAGTTCAATGGAAGTTGTCGCGGACGCAACAAGTACTACATTTTTGGATTTAGAACTGGGGAAGAAAGAATATGCGCTTGTTGTTCTTGAAGCGAGTGCGGTAGTTTAGATTCATGAGACGGAAAAAATAAAGTTCTCGTTTTTTATTTAGAAATACAAAATTCGACAGGGCTGCAGCTTAATAACAATTTTCTTTACGTTTAATCTATAAATCCAAGTTTTGAATTTTTATTTCACCTCCAACATTTCTGACCAGCAGATGAGTAGTTGAATGCAAATGAAATCTTATTCTTTTCATGCAATAAACTATTCAATTCCGTAACTATTTAATTTTTGCTTAGGTTCTCTCGAAAAATCTTTTTCAAAGTCTTATTGGAACATAAGCAAGAAAAATCTCTCGCTTGTTTTAGGAACATATTTTTTAAGCTGGGTATGAAAATGTTATCGGAACATAAGCAAAGAAAAGTCTACCCCGCGTCTGGTATAATAATCAACCAAATGATGTAGCTTGAGCTCACGTAAAGAGTATCTTGCGCAGGTGGCCGCGACTCCCTCCAAACGACCATCATTCGCAGGCACGATCTTCTGATTATGAACAGCGTGCTCGAGGCTACCGACCGAACCAATTAACCACAAGCACAAACCCAACTTGCCTGAAACAAACACTTTTAGTTGAAATAATGGTAAGGCCTTAACACTACTGTTTACACTTTTATTCACGTCTAATATCGTTAATACAGATGGTATCGTTATCGTTAAGTGCAAAACTCGAGTCCCAAGTATTGCCATTTCAATATTAATTTAAAGAAGTGCTTGATATTTCTTGATTACGTACCTTCTGTCACGAATCTCATGAGTGTTTCTTGCACTAGAAAATACATTATGCTAAGCGTGCCGTTCATGTTAAAAAATATAAAGCTATTGCGGACGAGACGTCCGCAATAGCTGATGCGAAGGCGGCGCATCAGCGTGACCGTGGACTACGACGTCCTAAAACTCATCATAAGGTCATAAGGAGACGAGGCATTGAAGAGTGTAAACCTTATATAATACAAAAATTCAAGAAATTTTAGCTCATGGATTTACAGAACTCAGGGCAAATATCTGATCACCATCTTGCGTAAATTTAACCAGCACCATCACCATCTCCACGTAAATTTAATGTCGAATCTTCATCATTGCACTTCATTCTTTAATTTGTTGGCGGGGGAAAAATATTATTTTATTATACGGATACAAACTAACTTACGTTAAATGAATGACTTATTTAAGTCACCAATATTATGTATTTTTTGCGCTAGCATAGTATCTTTCATTTATGCTGCTAATCGTATACCTTATATGCGCCAATAACATTACCGATCACTCACAATATCTAATGCGAACAGCTTCTGTGAGAGTACAGCTTGCTATGAGTAATATATAGGAAGCAAATAGCATTCAATCAATGAATAGTTTATACTTTTACGGTACGCTCAAAGTTTCTGCAATGTTGTGCATAATGAATAACAAGACAGACTGAGTGCCGCGCAAGGCAGCATTTCGAACTCGTAAAAAGTTGGTGAATACGCGTCTATTGAGGGCATAAAAACCGATCATTATCGAGAGAAATTTTCCATCGTCTGGAACGTAAAGCGCTTGCCTCCGTCGTTTCATAAAAGCTAACTTATTTAAATTTTAATACGCTGAATGAAATATGCACGAAGAAGCGACAAACCATGCTTAGTTCATTCAAATAGAACGTATCTAGCGTATTGCTGGATCGAACGCGCGTAAATGGCCGAGTTTTTTTACACGTACAAAGATGATATAGTTTCGAATATTTAAATTTGAGAATTCATGCAATAGCCATTAATGATACATCGACCATTCGTTAATAAGACAACGTGTCCACAATATAGGTTTTCATTCTTCAGCATCGCATTGGCTGAAGTGCACAATCGCTCATGCCAGATCAGAGAAAACGGTTGAGCTCACATATGAAATCGTGGTGACATTAAAATCTAAATAATAGAAACCACGGGCCTCTAAAATAAATCAATCATTAAGTATCAGCCACGACTAATTTCAAATTGCCCGAAGAAATTTTGCAGAAATTGGAATAAAGTGCAAAGCTCATACACGGCGCTCATTTCACGGAACGCATTCAATCCTTCTCCTCAAATCAGGTGTTATATTCGCTGCTCGGCGCTCAGTCCTGCTCGAAGAACTCAAGCTTTGATTTCTTGTGATTACTTCCCCAGCCGCATCAACTAAAAGACTTCCAAGGACCACTTCTATAAGGCGACTAAATTGCTGGGCGGAATGAGTAGTGTCGGTCCAATCTAAAAACTCGGTGTAGACTGTGATTTATTTGAAAAGCTGGTCAATAATTAAATGAGAACTCTTGAGGTGGAACTTGGCACATTAGTTCGAAATTAAATATTTAAGAAGTTTGAATTATGATATCAGCGTATTTTTCGTTTTTATTGTGTTCGAATAACGTGGCAAATAACATAACATCTGTTCATTAATAACATCAAGATACATTACATGTATATGAATGTAATCGATGAATTTCTCAAAGTGAGATTTCACCAAGTTTTTGAGGTCGATTTGTCTTACAATCAATAGGAGGCTAAAAAATTTAATTCATGGATCAGAGATGGTTAATAGAAAGTTACACTTGATAAGTAGATAAAAACACATTGTACACAGTTAAATAATATCCAAATGAAAAATGTTAGTACAGATTCATGTAAAATTCTGCTTGATTACTTCAAAATTGCTTTAAATTGTTGTTTTCTATAATTAATAACTTGCTAAATCAATCAATATAAGGCAAACAGGAGTCATTACTATAATGAAAAGTGAACAGGAATAACGCAACCACGTCATGACTGGAGGCTGTAAAACAACGCAACCACGTCAGGATGCTTCTGGTCAGTCTGCATTTACCGGACTGATGCCCCTGATCTGCGGATACTGGACTAATGACCCTGGTCTGCAGTTACCGGACTGATGGACTAGGTCTATAGTTACCGGACTGATGGTCTAGGTCTATAGTTACCGGACTGATGTACGGGTCATCGTCCAAATAATGACTCACTCTCTTTCCCGCTGCACGAGAAGAAAGCGACCTACACACGTACGGGTCGCAGTGCATCGATATTCAGACAATGTAAAGAATTTTACTGAACATACTTCTCGCGTGTACATAAGGTTGGGACCTTACGTAGGACCAGAGTTGATGAGCTCGGACAAAATTCATTTGAACCAAACTTGCCCGAGATTGTTTAGCAATTTGGTAGGTTATCATTTACTTATGTTATGATCCTTTTATTGCTTGTTACCTTGTTTTTTTTCTATATTGTTTATAATCTCGAATATAACCTAAATTTTGTATTCAGATTGTTCATTCTTTGTTTTCAGAAACCGTCACAATCCACAACGAGTTTTCACTCTGAACAATCCCCTGAACAAAGAGCCATATTCTTTACAGACAAAGTCTCGCTCATTTCTTTGAGTGAACGCTACAGAAACAGAATGAAGTCAATTGCGTGCAAGCAAACACAAGTCTTTTCAGCGCACTTTTCTGCAAGTGCGAATCCTAGGAATGACTGCAGAACATGAATGGGTTTTCAGTTCATGTTTGTGCAGCTCTCGAACTGAAGCCGTGAACTCTAGCGATCAAATACCTCGGTTACCGTTTTCAAATGAAAAAATTTATTTTAAAGCAAGGAAAATGGTACCTTAGCTTGAATTTCAAAGTCCGATCTATCATCTGCTAGAAAATTTCCATAATAAGTATGTACAAAGTAGATATTTACACCTTGATAGATGGACAAATCACATGGAAACGGGAAAAAAGCATAATCAATGTGTTAACAACTTCAAGTGGAAGAGAAGTAAAGGTGGCGTTTGAACTAGGATTCAGTAAATATATTTCGTAAATTTTGAATGTGCTAATTGATTGTAAATGTGTTCCGGCATTTTTCAACTGACAATATAGCAAAAATTTGGAACTTTTTTGTTAAGACCAAATCAATTGTTGTGAAATTTCCAGGAGATTCGGAGAGTAACGTGATCTAAGTACAAAGAAAAAATCAATTCTAAATATACTAAAGTAGAAAAACAAATTCCTTATTACCATGAAATAGGCAGTTCGAAAATTTCAGGACTTCCCATGTTCTCAAGAAATATTCCATTCAACATATACAATTCATAACAGAGCCAGGGAAGATTCAATTTTTTGTTCAAAAATGTTTTTCGGGAAGCAATTGATGGCAAGGAAGGCTACAAAATTGCTTCATCCATGGTCCCTTGG
Source organism: Hyalella azteca (assembly GCF_000764305.2). Lineage (NCBI taxonomy): Eukaryota > Metazoa > Arthropoda > Malacostraca > Amphipoda > Hyalellidae > Hyalella > Hyalella azteca. Next base: position 50,200 of record NW_025945128.1, on the reverse strand, counting down.
TTGCCAATACCAGCGTTGATCAGCGGGCGACGAGCATAGACTCGCAATGACCAGGCTGTGCTTCGGCAACATTTACGAGTGTCGCTTTTTTCGCGGTGCAAAATGGGCAGTATTTAGTTTATGATGTAAAGATGTGATGCATCAGCATTTACCTTTTATTTTGCTTCTGAAATAGACTGAATAGCTCGTTTGATATTTATCATATCAAATTTATGAGTGAAATAAATTTAAGTAGAAGTTAAAGATACTGGAATTTTTTCGAAGCATGGCTCTGTATACTTCTTATTTCGTTAGAATTAATATTATTTCAGTCTAGGTTTGCATTCACGATACAAAATGTTTGTAAAGCGTTAATCAGATAATTATCGTCGTTTACTTATAAAGTATGGCTCCTCAGTTTGTTAAAAAAACTATAATTTTGGTACTGATGTTCATGAATGATTCTTGGAATCAGCTAAAGTTTTCAAATTCTGTCATTAAAGATACGCTTCGTCTGTGAACTTTTGTAATCAAAGTGGAGTCATTTAGCCTTTAGCTTATACACAGTCCACTGCGTTTGGTCATAACGGCAAATATACGGTCTTCAGATTAGATTACATTAGAAAATTAAAGTCCATGCAGTCAATCAAATAAGAGAAGACCTAGAAATGAAATTCGGCAAGAACTTTCTCTGCTGCATTTCCTACCATTTGTTGGAGAATTTCTGAAATGTGTCACTACAACTTGCAATTTTCATTTATTTGGATTAAAAAGTAACAAAATTTTTCAAAGTTTTTCGGACCCGAGGCCGAGATTCTGAACCAACAGATATTATCACCGCTGGAAAAGTTCCCCGATATAAGCCGAATAATTGATCAACCCAGTGATTCAGGTCTCGAGATAAAAATTTAGAAGATTCAGTTTTCATTTTGTTCCAAGGAAGTTCAAAATAAAGTTTCATAATCATGGTTTTTCTGTTACATTTCGTCGCTAGGTTTAACTTTTATGAAGGAACTTATATTTTAGTTGGACTATAGAGTCTTCCTCATGTGAGTTATATTATTTTTATGATATTTTCGCATTTTTGCTTCTATGGAGGAAGTGAGCAATTCGTACCATAAATAAATTTATTACCAATAAAGTGTATGATTAAAAAAGCAAATTTGTTGAAGTGATTTTATGTATTAGTCCCCACTATATAAAATATTCTAATCAACAGTTGTTAAATTAAATAGAAATTTTTGTGAATTACCAATTACAAATAATAATTAATTTAACTTCCGACATCATGTGCACTACAATGTTCTTGACCACTTAAGAGCCAAGAGCAACGATGCAATGTATTTGTTCAGCTCGTGGAGTATTTAAAATGTCGTGCTCATTGTAAACAAAATAATTTAATCACTTCTTAGCTAGAAGCAGCCGACTTCTTTCTAAATTTATACATACAAGCCGTTTACCTCGCCTCCCTCGTGCAATGGATGAGGAAAATGCGGAGCATTTCCTCACCTCAGCCAAATATCGAAACTATATGTATAATTAATTAACCTTGTTTCCAGTTTTTACTTTTGAAAGTTTTTAATTGGTTAAAGAAGCTGTTCTTAATTTGGTTTAAAACCAAAGAACGAAATTATTGTTTTCATTAAACGCGATATTTTACCAAATGACTGCATCATTGCGCCTCTGGCAAATGAAAGCTAATCCCGAATTTTTATTTTTATCATTAAAATTTAGTCTGAAACAATAAAAAAATATTGTACGATGTAAATATAAACTGGAAAAGCGGTGCTTTGCCACCATTTTAATTAGGCTCCAAATCATTATTCGGTGCTGAAAGTTGGGCCAAAGTTAGCAGCACCTCAGCACAGCATCATTCCTCATTTTAGCTCTTCTCATTACGGCCTTTCTTTCCTTCTCATTATACGGCCCTTCTTTACTTCTCATTACGGCCCTTCTTTCCATGTTCCAGAGATTCCGACGAAGGGGGCGCACTTTGCAAGCCTTGCCTTCCTTGCCCCCCGGGACTCCACCATCTTTCAATTAAAGTTACGCTAACTTTCAGGAGCAGCTTTTCTAGACTGATTTCCGTAGGGAGCGTCCTTAAGCTACTCAGAATTAATTTGAACAATTAGAATTCGCACTACGGTTCACTGGAGTCAGGTTTGCTCTGTTGAAAGCCGATTTCCTAGAGGTATTGATGGAGCTCTAGCTTTCATGAGGTCCTAACTACTCATTTATTTATTTTGCTAAATTTTCCTTATTTCTGCCAAGCTACATATTGAACGGTTTTTAACTACAATTAAAATATTTTGTTTGAAAGCCATGTAATGTATGCAATTGCGATACATGTTGAATGTTGACTTCACAAAGGCTTAATAAGGCTCTGCCAAAGCTTTGCGTTGACTGCGTGTTTTAGCTCCAAATAGTAGCCGTCAATATTTGCTCACACAGTTCAGCTCAGCGGAGACTGCGTTTTTAAGTTTTATTCTCTTTAAATGCGTAATGCTAGAGTGTCGATTTGAATAGAAATTTATAAATTTGTTTTAAATAGGAATCATGATATATAATATGAGTGACTTTATCAAGTATTTTTCAACCAATTGCTATTGCTATGAAAATAATTGTTAAGAAAAAAATTTTTCTCCTAATATAAATTCAACCTTTGGAACAATCTTAAATTCCACCGGACTTCATTCGGAAACAAAAAGAGGGCGCGTGTCACTCCATTTCCCTTAAAGTTGAAATTAAACGAACTGGATGCATGACCATCGTCCCTTACATCGCACTTCTTACTGAAAATTTCTCGTAAGAATGACATAAGATGGGCGACCTTTCTAAGTCCTACTGCAGAGCGCCAAAATTCTATTAAATTTTCGGCTGAGAAACAACATTCCAAGCGAGGGTGATAAGGGGAGCTTCTTCGCCTAAAATGGTTTTTCTTATAACAAGTTTCCTGATGTTTAATGGTTTAAGAAAAGTTAGAATATGGTTACCGTCAGAGATGCGGTCAGTTTATAGACTCCGAATGAGGAAGGTTATATATATGAGCTCGCTTGAATTTGCCTGGTTTGTAACTTGTGCAATATTAAATTTTCGAAGTAGTAGATCATGCATAAAGAAGAAATATTTATGCTCATTAACTCGAAATTGAAGGAAGATTGGTAAAATTTTTAGTATTGAAAAAAATAGATAGATGAAGATTGTTGAACGATCAAGGAGGATTTTAGAGCTAGAAAACTTTCATACCATGGTCGACTCATTTCTGGCAAATGAACAAGCTAATTTTGTGATATTTGTCCATTTGCAGGATTTTTTCAAACCCTCCCTCGTATACGTCTACTCTTTTACACATCTGTATATTATATAAATTTTGCAACTCTACCATAAATTCCTTTTGCAGTTCTACAATTCCAAGGAAACGCAAGAAAGTCACTCGATTCAGTTTGTATTTTCTTAATTTCAGTCATCGCTAATTAAACTAGTGGTGGAATCCTTACCTCATTTCTGATCTTGACGTGGCTGCAATTGCATCTCTATTTTAATTTCCACAAATTTGACCTTTGATTCTCGTAAAAGCTTTCCTTTTCCCGTTCATTTCGTTTCTATTTCTCTAATTTGGAGCTCCATGGAAGTCTGGCAATCCTCGAAGTGCCGTCTCGGCCGTAACTGTGGAGCGCTAAAAGTTAGTTGGCGCGAGACAGAGCCTCACGGCCGTAGTCGGGCCCCGAATGCCTGATCTAATTTGCCACCGATGAGACGTGTCTGATTTCCAGAAATCGAAATCAAGAAGAGAACTTTGGACTCTTCTTCGTCGCGGTGTTATCTGCAATGGGCTGTTTCAAGGGGGTGGTTTTCAACTTCAAACAAATTTCTTCTGTGATATCAGATGCTAGTGTCTTCGAAATACAGCTTTATTGTATAAATATCAAATATGGTTATAAAAAATGATAAATTAGAAACAGAAGTCTAGCTATTTTCACTTTATTCAAACCTGCTTCTGTTTATTTTTGCATTCTGATCACTAAAGCACTTGAAATCACGTGAATATTGAACCTGCCCCGCAAAGAGTACGTGAAGCTCACACTCCCCGAAGACATTCCTCAGAAGCTATAACTCAGGCGCGACCAGAATGATCGAAATTTAATCTCCAATTAACAAGGAATCTGACGTAGGGAAGCAAATGGATGACCAGTGGCGGGGCGCTGGAGATCAGGTGCGTTGCAGGATGGAGTGAGCCCGTTGGGATTAGCGGTGATACCGCCACGTTGTACAGCGGGGCTTGAGAGGAGTGCGTCCGGTGGTGTTCTTGCACGCTGTTGACGAGCGCTCGGAGGTGATCTGGACGAACTGGTCAACAGGAGGATGAAGTCCAATGAAGAAGGAGGCTAAATTATTGCTCGAAAACCTAATAGGTGCTGAAAATTTAAACAAGATCTTGGTAGAAGGATAAGTGATTGATGATGTGTTGGATAATAAAAATGTTCTCTGCATAGACTCACTGTTGGTATTAAGGGCATATATCGAGGTATGTTACGAGTTAAAAGTGACACCCATGCATAGAATTATTGAAGGAAAGGGCAGAGGTTCGTTTAAAGGCGGCCATGAATAGATATTAGGCGTTTAGTGATGTCATGGTCACTAAAAAATTTAAAATTTCTCATAATAGGTTACATCGATCGCTCATTTGCTATTGTCCGAGATTGAGTTTCACGAATTTAATCGTTATTACTCAGAAGTCGTTCATTGGTAAAGCTTAAAGTGCATGAAAATTTTTTTAATATATTATATTGCCCGAAAACCTTATACGTGCTGAAAATTTAAATAAATTTATAATTATTCTCTTCTGTTAACATTCAAAATGGTCATATCAAGAGATTTAATAAAAATTAAAAGCGGCATACACCCTAAACCTTCCCTCGACCAAACTGATCCCAAGCCAAGCAGCCCTTATAGGTTCTGCAGTAACATCAAAGAACTTCATTATTAGAATTTCATCAAAAGAATCACTTCCTTAATTTTTCAGCTCATATAATTTCTAAGTTAATAAAGAGAAGCTCTGTCAATAACCTGTTAAATCGAGCATAGAAGCCGCGCTCTACGATGACTCTTGAAGAGTCATATTCAATAAATGGAACATTAGATCACCCAATTTGTTCGAGCTCATCAAACAGTCTTGTTTAAATACGAGTATCGTATTCTATTTAAAAGAAGCGCTGGCCAGGACTTTCAAAAATTCATTGGTCGATCACACGGTTTCGGATCAGTCGTTTCATTTGCAAAAGAGATTATTTCTCAGTGAGGAAACTGACCAACAAGCTTGGGCGCCATGTTGGATTCGTAAATTATAAGAATTATAATTGCTGAAAACGAAGCATATCTTATAAAGAAGCTCGGTTCAGATATATTAGATGTTTAAACGTTTTACTATTATAGCATTCATTCTGTGATGTATAACATGCATGTTTAATCATAATATTCAAAACTTTTCGAACTCTGGCTGGCTTGAAATTCACCTTGGATTGAAATTCCTCCTCGGGGCAGAACTTTCTGTTCTTTGTTACCACTGCCTTATGTAGTGCGAAAGAATTTTCAACAAACATATATTTTAAATGTATTGTCAATATATCATATCAAACACGAATTTCGATTAATATAATTGGGTTTGAATCTGATCGTGAAGATTTATATGGCAATTACATATAAATAAAAAAACTCAAAGTTGAACGTGCATCAGTTCATTGGTATAGACGTGGTTTGCATTGCGCAGAATGTTATTTACTATTTTTCACGTCCCATACATCGACATATATTATATATTATATATAATATATTGATATTTTCCACGTCCCATATATCGACAGAAGGTGCAAGAGAAGCTCTAGCGGTGGTCGCTTCAGTGTCAGTTTAAATGACCGCACTAATTTGGCGAGACCGAAGTAGACAGCTCTTAATGAACCGATGGCCCAGGGAGCATGTCATGTTGCTTTCCAGGGCCAAGTCGTAAACTTATTTTTTCCATCGAATGAAAACTTGATGCTTTTTCGAAAGAGTGTCAGGTGAATTATCACGACATAAGGCTGTCTCTAAATATATAGGTTTTATATGTGCGAATGATTTTCAATACGCACTGTAAAAAGTTTTACCTTTCAATAAATTAGCCATTAATGGCTGAAAATTAAAACAATATAGGCTTGTAGATTACATTGCATCGTCATTGGTCAGCTGGTATTTTTAGCTTCTTTAACTTCTCCAAAAAGCAGCATTAATTATTCATCCCTGCGATTGTTTTCTTCAAACGTTTTCTTCGTTAGCATCTCCAACATCATTCATGTCACTTGCAACCTCTTAGGAGAGTGTGGGGCACTCCAGATCTCCCATGTGGCCAAACAGTGAAATTCATTCCTGATACGTTGCCAATTAGGAGAACCTTGCCAGCAGCACTCGAAAACTTGGCTCGCTTTTATCCATTCACTTCGAAAATTTTGCTCCCGCCTGAATAGCGAAAGATTTACTGTTGGGATTCCTTTATCCTTCTTCTTCACTTTTCCCGAAGGAATCGCAACTTTCAGGTTGGTAAGGAAACTGCAAAGCCCTTTATTCCCAAATGAGCCGTTTCGGGAAACTGCTACCACTGCACCGCGGCCGCTCGGAGTACAAGCGAACTGCCGGTGCTGGAATCTCCATTAAAAATTATGCTTCTGGAAAGCAGGAGAAATGTCCGTTGGTTAAATTTTATTTAATTTTGATGAGTTACTAGCTCTAATAATTTTACTGCGAAACGGCAACTATTGTGTGCAGCTAACATTATTTTTCTCGGAGATGATTTTGATGGGCTATTAGATTGCGGTTTCTTTTAAACTATAATTTAACGCTTTAGAAACCTGACAAATTGACTTTAAAATCACTCCCTGCTATTATTATTTATTGCTCGATGAATGGGCTAAGTTAAATAAAATTTCGGATATATTATATTTAGAAATGTACCAGAGTTTGTAGAGACTGAAAATATTCACGAGTGCTATTAGCAGCAATACGATATTTATTTCATATATTTTTTCTAAAATATTAAATCAGTTATATTCGACCCAAAGATTTTCCATAATTTAATCCTTTTCTTCGCTTCTTCTCTAGTTTAGCATTAGCTAGCTCTCTTCAGCTTTACTTCAGCTTTATCTACCGATGCTTAGGGCAAGTTACAATTTGCTTGTACTAAGATATCCACCTTGACATGCATGCGTTATTTGCTTATGTGCTGTAAACGATCTAATTGTCATTTGAAACTAATTTTCATTAATATAATATTCTATAGATAAAGTCTCATCGCACTGATGCAATTTCCGTACCAATACAAAAATATGTTCCAAACTTTTTGGGTTTCGGTTGATTCCTTTTACTAGTCATGCATGCGCTTCTATAGCATTCCTTTTGTTAGTTATTATCAACGTACCTATTTTGGCATTTCTAGAAGTATATTTAGAATAAATAATCAATACCTAAGGTGAAATAATCTCTGCTTACAGAGCATGCAGGTTGGGAAATGATCCCGTGCTATGAAGGAATTATTGTTACCCTTAAACGGAACGACGACGCCAGAAATGAAAACGAAAGCAAAATGGGATCGTTATTTACAAAGTTCAATCTTTTACCTAATAGCAGGCGTAATAATTATGATATGTTTCATTTGTTTCGAAAACTCATAAAATTGGAGTTTCACTGAAGTTTTAATCTTGGTTTCGGTCAACACTAAAACCGAGCTTATATATTGATAAAATTTAAACTTCTATTGTCCACAATGAATTTCTCACATCATCAAGAAAGTAAAATTTTGGACATTAGAATGTCGATTAATTTTATTTCTAATAAATTAGACAATTAAGAAACACTAACATAAGCATTAGCTCATGAATTCCGTTCCAAGAAACCTAATGCCTCTGATGATTTTCTGTCTCAAATTTTAATTTGAGTGCCTTAGCCAAACATAAACAAATTAAATTTAATTAAATATTAATCAATTAAATAAAATAAGGAATAAACAATAAATAATAATTTAGTTAAACAATATGATTAAACATGGGAACTTTTTGCTATTTTCCCGATTATCATTTAGAAACATTTTTTATGAGCAAAATAAAATTAGATAATTATATAATAGTTATGCCAAATAGGATTAAATCGTATTAGTTGGGATAAATCTTGAAACAGTTTTATGAACCGCTGGGTCGTTGGCCATAAAGAATCGAGGGCAGTATCGCAGTCATCCCAGGCGTTTCTGGTCCGTAGGTTTTCTGTGACTGGCGGCCGCCTTTATTGATTAACTATCAGCGGTATACTTCTACAGAATACGTCAATCTTCCGAGGCCAGACTGCTCTAAATCATGCAAGTTGTCATAGTTTAAGTAAAAATCTCTTCAAAACATTTAATGCGAAAAATGCTTTTCCTGATATTGCCTCAGGGTTGCATTTAAGAGAGTGCATAAATTCAAAAAATCGATTACATTAAACTTTATCCCAATGTTTAAAGAATACAAAAAAGAACGAATTTCAATGTTGTTGTAAGATAGGTCCAGGCACCCAAAGGATTCTGAAACGTTTACATTTCGAATGTTGGTAAAATGCCTCCTTTAAATAAAGTTTTTCTGCAGGTATATGAAAAAAATGTTTTTCTGATGAAAGGCTGGCAATTTCAAATATCTGAGCTTACTCAGAAGCCCTCAGAGCACTCTATGTCTCCCGCCACCCAGAGAAGCTCTTTGGTATCCACTCAGCGTCACTGCTGAAGGCATGTCAACAGTAGCTATGCCCTCTCGAAGACCTCCAGCGCTCCTTTGAAGCATTTTTACTTTGATTAACCTGATCAGATCTGACTGAAGAACTTCCTTGCATCGCAGTCATTCGACCTGAACTCCTCATTTCGACTAGTTGAATTGAGTATAAAATTACATGATACCAAATAATAGATTGCATAAAAGTACTTTCTTTAATTCTACCCGCGGTAATTTTTCATACAAGAAAATATGAAATGAACTATTATATTTTTTCATAGTATTTGTATCTCTGAGCGATATTCAAATAATAATATTTTATAGTGAGAGGATTTAAAGTACATATTCACTCTAGATATTACAAAATGGAGCTATGCTGGAAATTGTATTCATATAATTATAGGTGGAATTTGTACCAGGCACTTTGTATTTGTATAAGTTAAGAACGAAGCCCTAAATCGATAATTTGTGAAATAGAAATTTACGGTATCCTGGCATATATTTAAAAGTTCTTTTGCGAAAATTCCAAGGAAAACTATTATTTTTTATTGAGAATATTCTTTTAATGATCAAAAATAAATAATACCATTTTCGTTTGCAAGATCAGCCTGTTTTTTCCTCTTATAAACTTTCCGAACAGGTCTGAGGAAACATTTTTTTAGAGTCGTCTGAGGCCATCATCTGTCGAGTCGTCTGAAGGGTATCCAGCTGCCTTTCATTTTAATTTGATCTGAAATACGGTGATATATAAATAATTTTATATATTATTTTATATATTACAATTACATTACAATTACAATATTATATTATAATATAATTACATATAATATATATAATTATATTGTAGATTTACCAAATTATGGATTCTCCACAATTACCCGAACAATCTTGGGCTCCGACTTAGTAAACGATGTAAGATGAGAGGGTTTAATTGTAAAATACGGAGTCATCAGATTGAATTTTACCTTTCCATAACTAAACCGTTCATTCCACAAGTTCCTACCTTAATTTCAAATTATGTTGTAGAGAAGGGCCGAAGACTTAAATAGATCTGAGAAGAGAAAATGATTTAAACGATCTATTATCAATAAAAAATGCGGTGAAATTGGTTAGAAATGTCTTGTAGCTGAGAAAAGATCCAAGTTAGCTCGTCCATGGCCCTCTCATCATCATCGCAAGTGTGATCATTAGTCTTCATCATTACAGTCTAAAAGAGCGACTCTCACTGTAAGGCTTCTTTTCTTCTGGTAGAGTTGCGGCAAGTGCTAACAACCACACTTTTGCCTTCATTATTTCCAATGACCAAATAGTGATCCTCTGAGCCAGGAAAGCAACGCTCGTTCAATCACCGAAGCGGCTGAGTCACTCGACAGCTTTTACCAGGCAAGCGTTCGGACAAATGTAAACTCGAGATAAAAGTAAATTCTATATAAAGGTAAACTCGAGATTTAAGTGAACTCGACGGAAAAGTAAACACAGGATAAAAGTAAACATGGAAATGTAAGCAAAGTCGAGGTGAAAGTAACCACAAGAAGAAAGTAAACTTGAGATAAAAATAAGCTCGAGATATAAGTAAGCTCGGGATAAAAGTAAACTGGGGATAAAAGTAAACTGGGGATAAAAGTAAACTGGGGATAAAAGTAAACAAACTCGAGATTAAAGAAACCCGCCGTACCCGCCGTATTAACTTGAATATTTTTCAATGAAATTATCACGGCGCTATTTCTTGGCTGCAAACGGTTTTACCATAGAAACATTCATTAGATTTTAGCACCTCAATCACATCACAGATACATCGTAATTGAAGAAACGATTGAGTCAGCTTCTAGCAGAATGTGACACACCAAATAAGTGAGAGAAAGCAGAAATTGTGTGACAAGTTAGCCATTGTTACAGGACTACCTACACTTTAATGAACACTGAAGGAGACTTGGGATCGTTACAAGACTACCTACACTTACACTAACACTAATGGATAATGGATGTGTTCAGAAGTGCTTGTTGTGAATGCATACTAGATCTACTAACAAATATCAACAATAGGGATATCTGAGAATTTTATTTTATACAGTAGTATTCCTACTCTTTAAAAATACACAGTAACACCATATGGGGAGAACAGAGAAGTGCAGCGTTGTGTTTGACGAGCAAATACTTATTTGAAGCTTCGCAAACAGAAGCATTATCGTGCAAATTGGTTCACTTAACAACACGTGTCGGGCAAAACTCATTTGAGTTTAGTTCCATACAGTCTGGAGCCCTCGGGCAGGGACCAGTCACTTCAGGCAAGAGCCCTAGAGGCGGGAGGGTCTGCATGGTGCTGCGAAAACATGAACACGTACGCGTGTCTCCCATTTTTGCAAACGATTATTTCCTCTGCATGTGTCCATCCTCCCAGCCCGTGAGCACAAATTTTGATGGCAAGCTTGAGTGCAAGTGTTTACAATTGATGGCTAGCAGCCTCAGTATATGTATTTTGCCTGCAGAAAATCATTTAATCCCACCCCACATTTTGCGTTGGAACAATTTATCCATTTGAAAAATACTTCTTCCGAATGCATCAAAAGCCAAGAAAACTTCAATGAACTAAATATTTTGAAATTAAAACGTGCTCCATATTTCGTGATTTTTGGAAAAATGCGCAAGAAATTAACTAAACACATATAAGCAGAATTATACATATAGTCATCGTCATATTGTTATTGGAAATCATATTTTTACGGCAAAGCGAAATTGCGTTGAGCGCATTATCGAAAATTATATATTCAGGGGCTGAATAATGTATCAGAAAAAAACAATTGAGTCCGTCTTTGCGGTGGGCATGTAAGAGGTTAAGTCATTTACATCGCTCGCTTTTCTATTTCTTTTCAGGGTGAGAAGTGGCAAGTGTCGGTCTTTGTCGCGCAGCAATCTCTGGAGTGTTCCAAATGGCCACCTTGGCAAGGTTTTCTCACGCACACTTCGTCACAATCTTCAATCAAAGAACAAAACTTTACGACCAACCCACCGTTGGTGTGGGCTTCTATATTATACGAGTAATCAGAAGTATATCTCAGACTTATATATCTTACACATTGTAAATGTCAGTTATTCACTCATGGAAGATATGGCCTAACTGGGGTCGCGCCTAATTTACTTATAGTTTTACATTATCTATGTAAAATATTTTGATGATATCGGTTCACCATGTCAGTTCATTTAACTTTAATTTTGAAAATGTGGAAAACAAAAGCAGTAAGTGTGATTAATGCTCTGACGTATTCATCATTATCATCTTATAATATTATTGACGATTAATCATATTAAGTATAATTGTGATTTTTCAATAAAAATAATAATATTGAAATGTTCGACGAAGAAAGGTTCTCAATCTAATCTTCATACACATATATGAATTTTCGTAAGCCTGGTTACGTGGCATATGAAAGTCATAAGGGAAGGAACTGCCTGGAATATTCAAAGCAAGCGTATTGAAGTTGCCTGCAAGTTATTTGTGAGTTAATGTATGAATTATTTGAATGACCTTATTGAAGTTTTTTTAATTATCCGGGATCAAAATTGTTAGAATGAACGCAAATATTTTTAATCGTGATTTCTAATTAATATATTTCCTCGCTTTTTAATCATGGAATGGTTTAAGTTCGCAGTGATCGAGGACCGCCAGAGTCGGCGGACTTTCTCATCAAAAATTTCTTCCTAGAGGAGCAAAGTGATGCTCACGTTCCAGATGAATGGCCTCGAAATTGAATGCGAAGACCGATCGTCTTGCGCTAAAAGCCTCAACATTCCTATCGAGAAAATTTTATGGCTTATTTCACCATAAATGACCGGCGACCGCGGGAATTTCCGTGAACAAAAAAATACGATTTTTGGGAGAAGTAGTAACAGGGGGGAAATAATTTCCAATTACAATAGGAATATTTCAATATGGGTATATTATATTTATTGTACCTATTATAATTTGAATTATTTAATTTCGTTATGGAGTTATGATGAAACATGCTCGAAAAACTCAGGTCACGCCCATCAATTGGAGGAATACTTTTCAATGTAAGTGCACGGACACGAAGTTAAATTAAATTTACATTATTGACTGCAACACAATTTGTATTAATTTGTAGCGTTACCCTACTAATCTTACATTCAAAACGTATAATTAATTTTATTCCATGAGTATAATAGTAAATCCGGAGAGAATCATTAATAACGCTTTATTGCAAGTCAGTCGTTATACGAGCCCTGGATCGACAGCTAATCCCGTTATCCAGTGCATATTTTATGACGGCTACGAGCTCATGTATCACCGGATTTTATGGTTGTCCGGATCGACAGACATGCCTCAATGGGCCCTGCAAACACTGTTCCACTCAATAAAAGACCCAATACAAAGAAATCAATATAATGTCGTCCGTGCTGCTCAAAGCCACGCAAAAAAATTGAAGTGGGATTTAGAGAGTTATTGTGACAGCTTCTGGCACCAATGTTCCCTATTGACACTCTAAAAAACTTACCAAACATTCCAGGCTTTAGACAGGGAGAAGGAGCAATGAGGGTGCTATTGATTCACATACCATTGTTCACGCCTCAACCCAAGCCATTGGATGCTTTTCATAGGGCCAATTCCTCAATTCATGTCAGACATCGCTTTTCATCTATCAATGCTTCAAACATTAAATCATTACACCAGTCTTCGAATTACAACCATCGTAAGTCAGGAAGGAATATGAACAAGTTTAATTTGGCTGTCTACACAATTGTGCATCACAATCACGTATTGTTCGAACTACAATTCCATCTGAAAATACAATCTTCTATAAATTAATAATTTTTGTGTAGACTCTAGTGCAAGGCAAAAATTCATTGATTAAATCACTGAACTTGTCATCAAACAGACTTCAATTACAACAGGCAAACTAAATTCAAACAATGAAGCAACGAACGATGTCATCAATAGAGAGATGTTATTAAAAGAATTTAAAAAGCTTGAAGCGAAAAATATTAAAGGTTTTATGATATACTTTTTTAATGGGAAGCCAGAAAATGTTAATGATTTATCTGGAAGTTTCTTAGACTCATTAAAAACAAAATGGTTCCTCCAGGACTATTCATCATGGGACTATGCGTAGAATTAGCAAAAGTATCATATTCACGTTAAAATAATGAATCCTTTCATGATAAGTACTGAAAAAACATCATCTCAACTTGAATGAGAAAAATTTTATAACCTTCAAAAATCTTGATAAATTTTAGACTTTGATTGTCATAGTGCATTGATTCGGTGTTATGAGATTAAAGTAAATAATTATCAAGTATCATAGCAGTAATTAAAATCAAATTCGAGTATAACTCATGTACCAGGTAGTTTTAAGTAAAAAATATCGCAATATCACGTGTCATTTGCGGTTCCGAGCCTTCCTCTAAAGTTAATCACAGGCTTAATGAGTTCACGGCAAAAGTGAGTTCACTGCGCAAGACAGTTCTCAGCCTAAGTGGGTTCACTGCTCAAGTGAGACCACGGCCCAAGTGAGTTCACGGTACAAGTAAGTTCATAGCATAAGTGAGTTCACGGCCTAGGGAGTTCACGGCCCAACTGAGTTCATAGCATAAGAAAATTCACGGCACAAAACACGAGTTTATCTCGCTCGGCTATTTCTGCACCATCATTCTTCTTGGAAGTGCAAAGTGTTTGCTGCCGAGATTCCTGATATACTGGATTAGTGCAGCAGAATCAGCAGCCAACACGTCTTACCTGTACGATATTATATGAACAAATCCTCACTTTGTTAGTTATACCTCGCCGAAAGATTCTATTCGAAATTTTTATTCAACTGTCATTCCCAACATTGCATGCGCAAATGTCGTATTTTTTGTATGCAGCTCACTCAAGTTTTATGTTCATTTACACAACGAAATGAGTCACGTTTTGAGTCTCCATTTTCCAAGAAAAAGCGCGCTTCATCACTGTTGACTGAAAGATTATAAGCTTTAGCAGGAAGATCGGGCGCGGCTGTCACGTAGATGTCGCTGGTCATCACAGGATCAAAGCGATGTTGTAAGGCGTCACACAAACATGAGATTTGAATCAGAAATATACGGAAATAATAATGAAAAGCAAGTTCTCAACCATTGAATTAACAATCAGTTTCTCATCGTTCCCTTATTATATCATCGTGATTTCAAATACTATCGAGATTTAAATACCGAATTTAGGTTTTAGTAATTGACAAAGCATGTTGATAAAATTCGTGTAGTTTAACGCAGGCATCGCTTACGTTCCTCGTATATTTGTGTTAGTGACAGAGTATGTCAACACACTGATCTGGAGGCACACAAAACCCTCCATGTGTTCAGCTGTATCCCTCACAGAATTATTTCGCCACATGATACGCGGCGCATCGGAGCTTCCTCCTCCACTTGGTCCTGTCAGGCGCCTGGACATCGACTCGACGCCAGTTGCTGAACGTCAAAAAATTATGGGTCAAATTGACCAACGTCCGTGCCCATGGCATGAGCAGAACGAGGACATAACATTGATTTGTCCTTGTACCGGGCCAGAGTGGGTCACTGTGATCCACATAAGTACAAAAAGTACATCACTATTTCAACAAAGTCGCGTCATTTCTCTGTGTGTTCAACGGCCGCCGCGGCAGCAGCCACACGCACGCATGGAAAATCATGGGCGCCGTATCGGCGGCCAAAAATGTCGGTGATTGGTAGCCTGTTGAAATGCTGATAATTATATTATGATTTACGCTGTCGTGCGGACTTCCCAGCTTCGCCAATGGAAATAAAAATATAATTTACTTCAAGGAATATTTCCCACATAAAAACACTTTCAAGCAGCATCTCCAGGTTAAAAAAAAATTTTGATTGCTGGCAAGCGGCATGAAAACAAATAACAAACAAATGGCAGCGCGTGTGAGGGATAACTTAAAAAATTTTAATCCCACAATTGAGTTTGAAGGCAAAAAAATTGGTTAATATATGAATACAAGAGCTGGTAAACATAATTAAATGAATCAGGTAGTTATTACAATATAAAGACTGACTATAAAAATGATGTACATTTATTGTAAATACATGCAGATTATTTTGAAAGTTTCAGTCGGACTAAAGCACGGCTAATTAACAAAAAAAAAAACAGGTAAGAAAAGTAGTTTAGATTCACTTTTGACAACTATTGCCTACACATTTATCAAATTATTATCATCGAAACTTGATCAAAAGCTCATTAAAAGCGGCGCTATTTTCGGGAATTTATGCGTTTATAAAAGCCTGCCTGAGAATAACGGGTATCCTCATAATTTCCATAAATTGTTCGGAAGGATCGAGTGCCCGGTGACCGTTATAAAGCTTTCGCTAATACCGTAATCTTGAACGAAGATCTGTTAGCGAACTCTATCCTCCCGCCGCTGTCACTGATCCAGCCTACGCCAGCCTGGTTAGGCGTATGCCCAGGCTATCATGGGTCGATTTAGGGTCCTGGCGGATCTATTTGATAACGATAGTATATACATGGAAAAATAAATACTTCATATATCCTGAATAGTGCCACTCTTTATCACCCACAGCGCAAGCAAAGAACTGACGTAGCACTGATACGCCTTTTTTCCGAGCCGAACTGGGTCAAAATGACCCAGACATGGGCATGAGTGCACCGCTATTCGAAAAAAAAAATTGAATAGCGCCATACTAATTCCTCTGACTGTAATCATGGAAATATAGCCAGCAATTTTTTAAAGATATCTTCCTCGACCCAGTAAACTTAATAGTTGTTTACCACTTCATGAACTATTCTTGAAGAAACTAGGCCAAAGTGTCAACATCATTATTCATCTTATACGCCTCAATCCCCTCAGTCTATATCTATTTTCTCACCTTCTTGTATTACACTAATTGTATCTTATTCATAAAATGCAGCCTGCATCTGGTACTAATCGTACTTCAAATCAGCTGCTGTTAACATTCTCAGAAGCCTTCGTAACTTCTTAAATATTTCCGACCATAAATTTTCAACCTCGGATGCTCATTTCTTCTTGAGCACGAAATTTACACTGGAAACAACATGCAATAAATTGTAAAAAAACTTGCATGCTGAAAAAATTGTACCAGAACTTGCATGCTGCCAGCTCACGTGATCCAAGATTCAAGGCTTCAGTCTTTTGATAAATATTTTTGATTTTAATTAAATTTAGCAGCATTTATGTTTTCTTCTGTACCCGCAAGTTTGATGCATTTTATGAAATTTTTTGGCAGTTTCTTAGCCGAAATCATGCTTTTTTTAGGCTTTGTAACATTTAGCAGCATTAAAATTTTATCAACCTTTTATTCATACCTACAAATTTGATGAATTTTATATAATTATTCCAAAAATCTTGTAGCTCAAATCAGGCATTTTTATGTTATGGTTTGGGAATATATTAACACAGTTAACAACGCCTTTTTATGGAAGGAATTTCTAAGAAGTGACTGCACAACTTAATTAGTCGGCATAATTTCCTTAGTGCGATGATTAGATAAATAATAAAAGAAAGCGCGAAGCAAGAAACGATCCATATTTCAATATTTAGAAGTCTGACTGAAATTCACTGAAAGATTAACAGCACTAAAAAGCAACGTATCGATTTAAAAGCTAGCCTCGGAGATCGTCATAATCTTCATTCAGGCTCAGACTTGGATTTATTAAAAATTAACCGAGATTTGATTATTTATACTATCAGTTAGGCTTAGGAATTAATAAAGAAGAATTTTTGAGGCAAATTACTTTCCGTGCTATATTTGTTATTTGTATTCACTGGCGTCTCACTGACAGATTTGCGAGAATAAATTGTTTCTAGCCGAACACGAGGCCGCGGAACTTTTCAATTTGCGGCAAAATCTGTCGCTGATGCAAAAATTGACATTTTGGTTCCAAAAGCTCAGGCAAATCCAGAATATTTCTTGCCACAAACAATAGAAAGAAGCGTCTCCGCTGTCGGATGAGAGAATCCATCCGTTACTGGCTGTCAATGATAAATGGATCTGAGCGACAGCGATCGATGCTCCAGAGCCCACGGCTAGAATTCGTCATGGTCTCAGCTGCATTTTTGTCTCTTAAGTATGGAGGCAAACAGTTTTAATAGCGACAGAAAACAGCAGTAATGGTGTCACAAAATGGCACACGCTTATCCTCGGGCGATTTGAGGCGATTTGCTCGAGATTACTTGGGTCCTCTCTAATGGTTTTCTTTTAGGTTCGCTTCATGAAATGTAGCGGGATTGCTAGGTTTTACTAGCCGGCATTGATTTTAAAAATTTGGTTTGTTTTTCATGGACTGACTTAGCAAAATTATTTATACGGCGATGAAGGTTTCGAATGGAATTCTCTTTACGGATTTTGGCTCGATGAAAATCTTGAAAGCAAAGAAAAAAAATTGGGTTAAATGAACATACGTATGAACATTGAATGCCTCATATATTTTTAACGATAAAAATATAACTGTAGTCGAGATATTAAAAAAATTAGATCTTGCACATTATTATTCCAGGAACCAAATTTTAGTTACACAGAAAAATATAAACTTTGCTCTATGAAATTGCCACTGGTAGTTCCACGACCATCACAGGCTCGCTGACCCGCCAGAACCATTTGATGATGACCAGCACTGTTGATGTCAGCATGAATGGTGACTGCTGTTAAGGTGTTATAGGCAGAGCTCGGCAGAGTTTGTCACTGTTTATGTCAGCATGAACGGTGACTGCTGTTAAGGTGTTATAGGCAGAGTTCGACAGAGTTTGTCACTGTTGATGTCAACATGAACGGTGACTGCTGTTAAGGTGTTATAGGCTGAATTCGGCAGAGTTTGTCACTGTTGATGTCAGCATGAACGGTGACTGCTGTTCAGGTGTTAAAGGCTGAGTACTGCAGAGTTTATCACGACATCATTTCACGGTTTTCTCCCCGGTAATCTCTTCCGTCATCTCTTGGCGCGGCTCAGGCATGTCACGCCTGCTTTGCATCGTCTGTATTCTTTGCGCCTCCCTGACACTGATGAGTTGCGCATAAAACACAAACTCATGGTACCTTGAAAATTAAAAATTAAACACCAACCACCGGAAGCTTTTAGATATAAAATTAAGCAATAACCCAAATGCACCTTTTCGATATAAAATTAAACATTAACCAGCACGGACTCTTAGATTTCAACTTCAATCTGAAGCAGTAGGATTAATAGCATTTTGAAGCATCCTCCGACTTATCTATAGAATTAGCATGTGACTAATTGAACATTGAAAACACACAAAAATACAAAAATAAAAATAAAAAAATACAAATTAAAAATACAAAAATAATATTTTTCCGGTTATGCATGCTCAATTACAGCGCACGAGGTTTCAATAATAATATACGTTGTCAGAATATAATATCTACAACCAATATCTTCTCTTCATAAGCGTGCACGAAAAACTTAATTTTACGTTCGGCCTCTTGGGTGCGGGACTCGCAGAGCAGTAGCACAGATATCAGGTTATAAATATGCCGGGCAGTTTAGTTGAAGCTTCCACATGATCAAGGGCTGTTCGCTTGTCTCATTTGTTGCTCTTCTATGACATGGCTTGCCAAAAACATCCGGCTCTCAAGTGACGAGGTTCACATGTGATACCCGCTGAATTTTTCTGAATTCAGAGTAAATGATAACATGATTAACTGTTGATTGTGATAAATTAGAAAATGCGCAATGATTAATATGTTTAAACTATAATCCTTGGCCTATCATAAGATATTTGATATTCGGATGAGTAACTTAGTTGAACTTTGCATTTATTTATCAATAGGAAATTATGTGTTTCGCTTCACTATTTTACACAGAGAGCATTTGTGCGTGCATTTGTTTCGTTGGTTGCAAGCCTTCGGTGGTACTCGAATCATGGACATCATTAACTGTCGTACGTTATGTTCTTCGTAAGATGTAGATATCATTTCAATTCATACCTAGTTCCTTAAATGTGCTGCCATGGAGCATTTGAAAACAAAAGTTGAATTGAAAATTTAAATTTCATCCTACTGGATCTAAAAATTTACATAAATTAGACAAGGCAAATTATAAAACTTGGTTAAACAGAGCTTTATCTGAAAGAACGGTTAAAAATTTAGCCTTTGAATAGGTCACATGACTTGACTTCAGAAATTATAATGATAACAAGAAAGATAAATATTTATCTTAATATTTGTGAAAATCAAATAGCCTATGAAACTGTCAGCTCGTTTATTCGGTAATTTCAATCATTGGGTCGAGCATTCATGCCAACGATACCGAAAAGTAAATTAATTCTCTCTAGGCTTTCTCTATTCTCCAATGAATTTTCTCTAGGGCTTGATGCGTGGCACCGCAAATGTATCTAGCTAATTAAATGTACATACGCAATTCCTCGTCGGGACGTTACCTGGATCGAAATTTCATTTCTAGTTGTGGAATCATCAGATGTTGCTTAACAGTAATTCGAAAAAGAAAACAAACATTTTAACTCAGCTACATTGAAACTGAGATTCTGAACACTGAGTAACATTTTTAGGAATTTCAACGCTAGGTTTTGTTGAGTTGTTCTATAAGAAATCAGAAGGAGTGAATGGATTTTTATTTAATTACCACACAGTTTAACAATAATTATTGCTACAAAGCCGATTTAGTAATAGTTTTTTGAATGTCGAGGGTTGGCAATTCCGAAGAATACAAAATCGCTTGATAAGTCTTTCCAAAATTAAGAAAATCGCACATTGTAATAAGCATATATTCAAATTAAATATTAAAATGAAACATGAGTAGAAAAAAAATTATTAAGATCGGGCAAGTGTTTTATGATTTAAGAAAATGAAGCTGATATCAATGTAAGATTGCATACCAACCAACAAACTAAGTACACCCTACAGGCCCTGTACACACGATGAAATATCTTGGCATCCTGAGTAATGCATTTCAAGTCATGGTTATTTCCATGGGGTACGATGACAGAGCTCGCCGTACAAAAGACCTGTGGAGTCAGTGAGGGCCCCGCTCAGCTGTTCTCATATTAGGTTGCAGGCAGGGGAGACTACATCAAAGGCAGGGCGGCTGCCCTCCAATATACGAGTCACAGCCGCCGCCTCACTGGAGCCGCTTCTTGAATGCTATCCTGCATTGTCCGCTCGATGTTGAGACGCGGTAGATTGCACCATAACTTTTGTTTAGATTTTTATTATCTGATAAGGGATGCAAATTCCCGGAGTTCCACCCTTTATTTTCATATTGGTAGTTTGTTTTGGAGTGATTTTCAAATTTTAATAGACAAGATAAGACTTTTAGTCTCGATAAGTTTCACATTGACTTCTTCGTGTATAGTATTTCTGAAATTAAATGAAATTGAAGAAATGAACTGCAAACAGTTAGATGTTTACTATGAGTGGAACAATTAACTCGAAACAATATTCACTAAAGATAGGTAACATTTAATGTGTCAGTGTCTGCAGAAGATCTTATTGGCCACGTGTTGACCAAATAAACTTTATTTGACCAACAATGCGCCAAAGCTTTCAAGCAGCGGATCTAATTGATATGACTGTGATTCAGACATTCCTCAATGACTAAACGGAAAAAGTGACCTTGTTAAAGGTTACCTATGGCATGGGGCATTAAGATATGCACGTAACGATTGTCATGTTTATAGAAGAAGGGCAGTTGAAGAATTAGTTCTAGCAATTCCATATATAAAATGTCGAAGCGAGCTTATATAAAAATATTTTTCACGTTGATTTCTTTTCAAATTTCTTTAGAATTCGTCGTGCATTTGGATATGTAAGGGTTCTCGCGATAAGTCTAATAAATTTGATTGCATGCATGAAATTTGGCTTCAACTAACGAAATACCCATAGAAATTCAGCTGAAAAAAATAAATTAATCAAACCAATCATTTATTTATCATATTAACACCTAAAATTAGAATTAGAAATTATATTCACCAACTAAGTGTCCAATGTCCATCCATTGTCCATTGAAGCAGAGTTGCAACCATCGACCGCTGGCAAGAGAGCGAGAGATATGGAGCTGCGGTTGTACAGACGGTGACGAATTGGAAGCGGGCGGGCGCTACCGGAGACTTTAGTTCCCTCAGCGGAGCGTAATTCTCGCCACTGTGCTCTGATAAAAGGCCCGAGATTGCTCTGATATCGAAATGAAGGACGGCGAGGGGAGAGCTCTTCAAAGGAACGGCATTTGTTCTCGGTAGCGGTGGGAGCGAAGCTCACGTTCCGATACAATGAAACGCAACCTGGAAATATTGAGTACTGCTAATTTATGATAAGAACTATAAAGGTAAAATCTTTTAGCTTTAGCTGCGTTGATTTTCTCCTTCGCTGGTCTACGGTAGTGAATGCGAAGCAATGAGTAAAAGAAAGCGGAGGGGAGTTATGAGTGCAAAGTCTTGCTCGGAAAAATCTACCTTTCTGTGAATGGAGAATATTGTAAACGCAATTACGTTGTTACGTTCAAAACAAATACCTTGATAATTCAACTTGTTCACTGAAGTTTTAAGCTTGTTAGTGAATATTTCTTAAATTTTAAAAGCATTAAAAAGTGTTGCACAAATTTTCTTTATCTACTTTGCAATATTAATTATACTAGCGAAAATAAACATGTTCGATAATTTGTACAGTTTTCATGGTACATGTTAACTCCTCCATTTTAGGAAGAGAAAAGTTCATGTTGAATGTAGCCCATAAGGCATTTAAATAATATGTGATACTAATTTAAGTATTCATAACAATAAATATTTGCGAAATTACGTAACTATTACTATTTTCATCATTATTTTCTTCATTATGTACGAGTATATATTTTCATCATTATTTAACTCTCCCATGAAATGCGAAGTTGTTTCAATGAATAATTCTTCAGAAGTTTCTGTTACTTTGTCACATTTTGTTACACCGTGTCTCTAATATGATGGATTGCATTATTAAACTTACCATAAATTAATGAACTCTCCACATTAATGAATCCTCTAACCTCTAGCCCTCAATTTAATATTCTAAATTTGCTAAAAAAAGTCAGCGGAATAATTCAATGTAAGCCAGCCATGTTTCATATAATTAGGTTTACACAAAAAACTATAGTATTGATTTATGCAGACAAAGAATGCAGGGTGACCGTCCTCGTCTGCCAATTATTTCGCTCCCGTCGCGTGATGGATCGGAACCGAAGACAAGCTTGCGCATACTTCGAGCATTTCAAAATTAAGGTGAGAATGAATGGAATTTCGTGCTCGGATTAGTAGTGAATCGATAATTCAATAAAAACTTATATCAATACTAAATAACTGAATACTCCTCACAATTTTTATCTGGTATCTAAATCTTTAACAAGAAAGTTTGGCCGCTATGACTGATGTGATGCCTCGATTTATTTCTGGTCGTGCGCTACAGGAAGCAAGTTTAGTGCAGGAATATTTATGCATTTATCAGCATGGGAAGGAAGCCTTTTTATCGACTTCCTAGACGTCGCACTCAGCCCTCATGTTAGAGTATTTTATTATCCATGGCTTTTAGATATTTAATTTTCGAGGGCGTTAAACCTTAATTGTGCGGCGGGTTATGAGGCCATAAAATTGATACGAGATGGTGCTTGCAAAGCCTCTTTCAATGACGCCATGAAGCCTCGCACGCTGAGCAACTTCATACGTTCACAGACAAGTGGGAATAAACTTCAAAATATAAATGATAATATGATTTATCTGAAAATATTTAGATTCATGAACCTTTATATGATGATATTTAATCATTATTTAGAACCGTACTAAATAACAGTTGTGTTATATTTGATGTGGAAAGTGCGCATATTTTGTTGACCTTATATCATGGAATATATATACCATAATGCATTTTATTTAAATAAAAGTGAATGTAAAACATAAGCAATATTGTCAAGAATCGATTTCTCAATGGTGGATTGATGGAAAATTAGCATGTAACACATTGGGATATTTGCTAATCCCCTAAGCTATAATATACACGATCATCACAATTGAATTTGATTTTCTACTAGCATCAGTCATATTTCTAAGTTAAATAAAGTTGCTGCCAGCCTCTTACTGAATTTCATAATGTTACGGGGCTTACACAACATATGTAGTACTACTTCATAATATATTGTTATTCTGATGAAAAAAATTGCCGCACAAAATTGTAATATAAGAAAGTAATTAGGTATATGAAATTATAAATCCTACATAGGACATATTTTTGCCCATAATCTTTAAATAAATGAATTTGAATATTATGATTAGATTATCGTTTATGAATATTTGAATCCGTTAACATTGAGTTAACAAACATTGAACAATATACCTGACTTGATTATCTGTATGGGCGAAGAGATTTTTGTTCTTGAAAGGCTACGAGAATCAAAAAGAATTCTACTAATTAATAGAGGCCTAAAATATTCATGAAAACTTTAAATCACCAATGATATTAGGTTACAGTAAAAATTTTATTGAACAAGCTATTATAATGATAGTATTCATTGTACTATATTTCTGAATTAACAGATAACTATCAATGTATTAATCATAAGAGACACCCTCCACAAAGATAAGCATTTAAAAGAGGAAACCCAAAATCGTCGTTAAAAATCAAATCTAAAATGATGCGACTGAAGATTTCAATGGATGCAACGCCAGAGATAGAATTCGAGAAAGAAAGTCAAGTCAGTATGCGAGAGAAATGAGTTCGCTTCTATAGGGGATTTTAAGTTTAAATCTTCGTTGCGTTGTGCTCCTGAGATTCTGCAGAACTGAAGGTGAGCAGCACAGTGCCATTTTTTACGTCTCTTTGTTTGAGTCTCCCAAAGAGTGCTCCCCTCTATTCCTAATCCTTCGTTTACTCGGCCCCAGGATTTGTTGAGGATCTTCTCAAAGTTGAGTGCGAGGATTCTGCTCTAGAAATATTTCAGTCGCTGCGATAATTTCGACGAGATATTTTATTTAGAACTTGAATGTATTTATTTAGAAATTTAACAACGATTACAACAATTTTCTCACAATTCGGCATTATTGTGAATTGAATATATTAAATATAAGAATATATAAAACTAAGATTTTTGAACTCGGGAGTTAATTTTAAGTTTTTCAAATTGTAGGCATTGAATTTAGCATATCTTTAAAGAGCGTTTCCCAGTAAAGATATTAATTTGAGTACTCGACGTAAAATGTATGTTTTTATTCAATTCCCTCATTGAAGATAGAGTGTCATCCATCCCGCCATCGAGAGGTCACACCGCGCGCTCTAATGCGTCGTTACCTCGCACCCTCTTCCCACCGTCCGACTATAAATACTCGTGTAATCCTCTTCGAAACTACCAAGCGGAAAAGGATCTTCAAGAATAAGTGAACTCCCAAAAATCGATAGCGATACGAGCTGGAGCACCTGGTCCGGCTTAACTTTTTCATGAGGAAAGGTTACTTCCACATAGCGAGTCATTGGCAGATTATTAGCGGCCAACCATCGACCATGATTGACCACTAAAAAGCCGCGTATAATTTTTATCAGAGTTTGCAGCTCTATTTGACGGAAAAAGTAAAGCTGCAGGAAGCCACACAGCGTCTGATTGTAAAGATTGCAGCTGCGGTCAATCAAGTCAACGAACAATTATTTAGAATGCGTATTGATTGATTTAGAATGCACATTGATTTTAAATGCGGTACTGAATTTGTCTATCCTGGAGACGAATCGATGCGCTTGAAAATTAATTTAATTAATTAAGTTCTCATTGTGTTCTTACAGTATGAGTTAAACTTTTACTTACAGTAATTTCCGTTCAATGCATCGAGGTTTTACTAATTACATTAATTGAACACAAATTTGAATAATTCTACGCGCTGTGGCTAGCTTCAGAAACTGGAATGCTCTGAATACAAGTCGGGGGAAATCGTTTTCCTTGTTTTTATAAATATTGCCCAGATCAAAAGGCGATGATGACCACAACACAAAGCCGATCGCTCCCTCGGTTACATGCAAGAGTAGCAATCGAAACTTCACAAGGACTTCCAGATTTCAATCAGCGTTTCAAAAGAATCCAATCAGACACCAGTGAATCCAAGGAAGAGTCTTCAAGATCGCCCGTGAAGCGCCCAATTCACATCCAAATGATTCGGTCCATATTAAAACCTCATCTGCCTCACAAGTTCCGAGGACTGGAGACGGCGAGCGCCATTAAATCAAATGAATGGCAGAACTGTCTTGATTAAAGCTAGGCGCTTTCTTCTCTTAATTTCGCTGCACGGCTTCCAAGCAACAAAGAATTTCACAGTATCCGCGTTTATGAGATTAATTAAGAGCTGAAAGTTAGTTAGAACTTCATACCAGGTAATTACGCATTGAATTCTAGCCTATAGTTCTGTTTGTGTTGAATTGTCATATATTTTCTAAAATTATGAGACGAATTGAATTATGCGTTTCTTATTTGAGTTCTAAATTTACTTTGGAGTGTTCAGATCCGCTCCAAAACCAGATGAAGTTTTATCTTTATCTAAATTTATCATTTATTGCAAAAATCATTTTTACTAGAAAGCCATTCCCAGAAATAGGACATTAGGCTTATACGCGTTGTCTTCCTGTGTCGCAACAAACATTGAATTTCCCATAATCAAATATTTTCGACACGAATGCAACCTCTCTTAGACCTAATGGCATTAAGACTGCATGGTCACGTGTGGCAAAAACAATACTCTTCCCAAATTATCGTTCCGTTACACCAAAGCAAGCGGCAAAAAAATCATTCAAAGCTTGGTAAGCCTTTCATCGTACCAAGTTTTACCTCGGTGATGGCACTCCGGAATGGATTTGAGCGTTGGCACGGAAAACAAAAGGCGATCCGAGAGACACAATGCGTAATATTTCTGACCGGGCTTAGGAATTAGAGGAGAAACGATCAACTGATGCGCTCGGTGATATCGCACGACACACGAACCATGAAAGTCCCGAGCGTCCGACTTGCAGTGTGCGTCGTCTGCTGTCAGAACCATGTAATGCTGAGCGGGAGCAACACTTGCAGTCTGCATCGTCTGCTGTCAGAACCATGGAATGCTGAGCGGGAGCAACACTTGCAGTCTGCATCGTCTGCTGTCAGAACCATGGAATGCTGAGCAGGAGCCACACTTGCAGTCTGCATCGTCTGCTGTCAGAACCATGGAATGCTGAGCAGGAGCCACACTTGCAGTCTGCATCGTCTGCTGTCAGAACCATGGAATGCTGAGCAGGAGCCACACTTGCAGTCTGCATCGTCTGCTGTCGGAACCATGGAATGCTGAGCGGGAGCCACACTTGCAGTCTGCATCGTCTGCTGTCAGAACCATGGAATGCTGAGCGGGAGCCACACTTGTAGTCTGCATCGCCTTACACATGCTGTCGGAGGGACATCAATCGTTTACAGTTGAGGTATTAGATGAGTCACGAAATCCCAAGAAAACTGCTCGACGAAAGACTGCATCCTAAAGACATATCAGCAAATAATAATTTTGCTTTAGAATTTATAGATTTCATTTGAGATTGTGAACACCAGCTTTTTGTAAGAAATGTTCTGCTCTATGAATTAAATGTTTTCAGAATCTTTTTCTATACATTTCCTCATTAAAAACAAAAGTATTCCATAAGTATTTCATAAGTATTATATTTAAATAGATGTTTTGCGCTGGCAAAAGATGACATGATTGCTTTGTAGCGAAGCCTTTTCATCGATGCAAAAGGACGAGTATGTTCCTCAACATAAATACAGCCAGAAAAATTATTCATCCCTAGAAGTTGCAGAGAAAGTCCAATGCAGGAGATCTTTTGATGCATCGTAATTTACGTCGGAACTCTTCCCTTCCGCCGCTTTAGATTGGAGTATATAAGTTTTGGAAGCGCGTCTCGGTCGCATCGAGAAGTCCTGAAAAGCTGATCCCAAAGGCAACTCAAGGGACTCATAAAATGCTAAAGAAGAGCCCGAGTACCGGCTACTGACCTTGCGAGAAGCCTCGGTCGAAAAGACGTCCTGCATCACCGAGAAAATCATGTAAATGTCTTCAAAGTGAGTCTTCGGTTGACATTAAGGGCCTTATCGACTCTTCAAACGACCACTGCACAGTTAAGAAATACACTTCGAGTTGAACTTTACCTTGGAACCTGCATTGGGAAAAACAATATTATTATGGTCTTTGCTATTGGGTGCAGACTGTAGTTTTAGTATTCAGACACGTTAATATTTGAAAACGGGCAAATCTTTGCATTCAATGTTAATACATAATTCAATTGGAATTCGTAACACTTTTGAGGCGTGCATAAGGCTCTCAGTTCACGAAATTATTCAGCTAAAATAAGCTTCTGCATTCAAAACTAAGTGAACGAAGTCGGAAAGCTAGAGTGAGCGAGCTAAAAAAGAAAAGTTTTAATGGCTGAGTTTCATTTATCGGAGGAAGTTTTGTGGTAAAATGAAGTTTGCCTACATTCACTTTCTCGGGAAGCCAGATTTTAATAATAAAAAGAGAATTTTATTAACTTTGTTCAGTTTCAATTTCCGAAATATTGACTAGGTTATCCATTCAACTTATTGTTTGATCATTGTTATATTCAAATTATTAGTAAAATTCTAAAAGCACAACTTCCCAAAGCAATGAGATCACGTGAAAAGCTACACAGTGTGTGCTAGTTTGAACTACTTTAATAATAGTTTCGCCCAAACAGTTTCCCAAATGTCCCAAAGCAATGAGATCACGTGAAAAGCTACACAGTGTGTGCTAGTCTTGCATCATTTGAACTACTTTAATAATAGTTTCCCCAAATAGTTTCCCAAATGATGGAAAATTTTCTAACATGCCTGTCACTGAGCAGTGGCCCTAGAAAGATTATAGTTTCCGTCATCGAAATGGCTGACAGTGCCATGCTGCGATCAAGGGGGAGAGAATTCCGCCTCTGCCCGTAGAGACCATGTGAAAGCAAGGGAACCGACGACACCAATCGATCCTTGCCAGTCTAACGAATCACAACTGATCATCTGTACACCACTCCTTCCTCTGCTCACCCCAAAGTAAAACAACAGTCGTCCGCAGGCAAAACAAACATGGAGCCTTGCAAAAATACGCCAGATGGACTGAATCTCATAAGGAAAAAGACAATCATCTATTTGGAGAAACAACTTTGGTCCTGAAGTTCCGTCCGTTGGCCTTTACACAAGAATGGCCACTGGAAGCGTCAGGCTTCTAACTGATGGAACTCGGGTGGGTTTGACTGAAAAATGAAGCTCGAGAGAAGAGAAGTGTACTCTCCATATTGTTGAACGAATCTTTTTTTTTTACAAATAGTCACTGGAAAGTCCTTCCGTTCAATTCAGTCAATTTAGATCTGACATTTACGACCGTTTTTTTTCAATTTTGCTACTGCTTGGGAGAAAGAAAAAAAAATCCATTTTTTTGTCAACACTTTTTTGCGTGAAGATTTTCACAGAAGCACGGATAGAAGTTATGAAGTAGTTAAACTTAAAGTTTTTGAAACTTTCTTTTTCTATTTACACAATTCGGTCATCTTAAATTATCCGAATTTTATTTCATTACAATTTCTTACTCAGTCGCATAGGGCATAGCAAGAGCATATGGGAGGTGTCGCATTGCTGCACATCAAGAAAGCGTCGTATTGCTCTCTCTTCCTCGCTAGCTCATCCATATGCAAAATTATCTCCAATTAAGTTGTCTTCTTCCACGCAGATAGCCAAGTCGCATTCATAAACAATCAACTTTCAATGTAGCAACAAAAACTCACTCCATCTGTACGCAGTTTTCGTTGCGTCGCCTTCGAAAACCAGTTACTAGGCGTAAGAACCGCTTTGCATCTCTTCTTTACACCATAAATAATATAGAAGCTGCAAACACAGATTCTTACCAAAACTGGAAGGAACCAATCCTCAAAAATGTTGTCTGCCTCCAATAGTTCAGTCCAAACAGATTACTGTTTCGAAAAATGCAGCAAAAAATGTCAGTCTCCTCCAAATGTTCATGAAAAATCTGTCGAATTCAATCGATGGACTTTGTCGGTTGTGTTAGGATTGCTGAGCTCTCGATCGAGCCTCGCTTATTGATGTGGTGGAATCGTCTTTTCGAAAATTCAGGTAAAATAAACACTAGAGTTGTACGTTTATCCCGATTTTGAGACGAGGTCCTTCCTATATATGTTTGTAGAATTGAAATTTGAAAGTAGTGAATGTTTGTGTTCACACCAGCCTCTTAGCTGCAATCGAAAGCAGCTTTACATTAATATTCATATTAGCATGTGCCCGAGTCTCCGTCGTACGTGCAAACGAACCTCTCGTAACGAATGGAAAAATTCCCTAGAGAAAAAATTCCCTAATATTTGCACCTATGAGCTTTCGGCCAATAAAAAGCTCTCTAGTTGCGAGAAAGCTTCTGTGCGTAAGAAAACGCGAACTTCATTTGTATGTGATACAGAACCTTCTCATACCACATTGACTTACCTTCTCTTTTTACAACACTTTTCTTTAACTTCACTCCTTGTTTGTCTGTCTGTCTGCTACAAATCTTATAATCGAAATTTATCACACTAATACTTATCCTAGCGATCTGAAATTTTGCACACTTGTGTGAAGTTGAAGGCAATGCATGAATCAATTGACAGAATAAATATTTTAGAAAAAATTATATATTAAAAAACAAAAAATTAATTTTTTTAATATTCGAAAATAAAATTAGAAATTCATTGTACATCTGTAACATTGGATACACTGGATTCTTTAGAAGTGTTGTGTTTAAAAAGTAATTTTTAAACGTTAAGTAATTTTTAAACGTATATTATTATTAGGAAAATTTAGTTGAAAACTTAAAATAATAATAAATGCATTAGGTAACAGCAACAAGAGTTCTGTTGTTCTAATTTTATTGTGAAAGCGTCTTGTACTCTTGAAGAAATGGGGAAAATTTTCAGAGCAGTAGTAGCAGCTGCAGATAATGCAGTGTCATTTATTTCAGCCTCAGCACCCGCCACCTTCGACCTGGGATTCGGATATTTGGATGAGACTGAGATCTGAGACATACAATAATAAGAAATATTAAACTCAATTCTGCTATGAATTAATTTATAGGAAAATATTCTAGTAAAGTGCAAATTATGACTTACGTTTGACTTCTAAGCGAGAATCGTTGACATTTTAACTTGCTTGAAAACAAAAATTTATTGTTTTATAAGTTTTATCGAGGTATTTTTCCAACTTGGATACATCATTTAAAATAGCAAGGCATTTTTTTAGAGCACCCAGTACTCCGATCTCATTTTGTCTGGACCTATAATAAAAATCTCTACAAATTGCATGAAAAACTGACATACTCACCAAAAGATCGAATGCTCTGTAGTTGGTTAGTGCAGGAGATGAGAAGATAGCAATTATAATTTTACTAAAGCAGCCTGCAATAGCCTTATTGTCACGTGGATTGGATCATTATTGACGTTGTGCATAGGAAACGAACCTTCGATCATTTGTATCTGTAATGTAGGGCTTGATAAAGAAAACCTTGCTAAATTTTATTTCGATTGATTACATAGCGCCTGAGGTAAGACAAAGGTTTTTCTTAATTTGCTCCGCGAACAACTTGAACATAGGTGAAGTAAGTCGCTTAGTTTATACGTTTTTCGCACTCGTAACAATATGTTATTGATAAATTTTGGTACAGCAATTTATGCAGTCAGTATAATAATCGCTGAATTAAAAAATATTCCAGGAGAAAACACAATATATCTTCAATTTTTAACAAACCGGACAATATTTTACATATTAACCGATTTTCATTCTGAAAGTTCGGTTCAATATAATAACAGGTTTAAAATTCAAAAAGGTAAGGAAGTTTTAAAATTTTCGATTAACATTTGTGAGAACAATTATTGTAAGTTCATTCAACATACGAGAACTTCTCGTTCTTCTGAGTATTTATAGAACTTTATGGGGTTTTATTTCGCCTGTATTGCATGCCGAATTTTAATGTGTATTTATTAAACTACGTGTATATATCAAACTATATGAATTTTAATGTGTATTTATCAAACTAAGTGTATTTATCAAACAATGTGTATTTATCAAACTATGTGAATTTTAATGTGTATTTATCAAACTGGTTATGTCCATAATACCGCGTTAGAACAAGTGATACAAACTGTTTGTTAGGTAACATTACAGGCGAATAAATGCTTTATCAGAAATTTATTACTATCTGTATGCACGCAATTCTTCCAAATCCAAAACCAAAAATTCTGGTCTAGGTGAAAGTTACAGCAACATACTGTGCTCTGCAAATAAAGTGAGTGTCCAGCGGCAATGAACATGTTGCTCTTCATGATGTTTCTAGCCAAACCTGCAGAGTCAAGAGCGGCACTGGCACAAGTTCAGAATTACGACCCTTTGAAGCCCTTGGACTCGCTTCCTTATCATCCTAACATGATCATTATTGCTCGACGTGCGCTTTTTAATTTAACACAGCACCAAGTTAGACTTGCAATTGGGGAGAAAATGACGCGCCTCGCGGAGCTTACATGCAAAGGTACAACTCAACGGTCCTCTTGTTAGGCCTGGGCTCTTTGTTGTACCTTCAGGATTGCGACTGCACCAATAGCAGCTCAATAGAGAGCCAGTTTACATGGGCACCAAACAACTACAATACTAACTAACCTAATTTAAAGGAGAGCTTCAAAATATTGAAAGGAATACGAGTGTTTGTCTGAATAAATTGCTAGAAATACAAGTTTACTAACTTATTATTTGAAGCTAAAATTATCGGTAAGAATATAAATAATTAATCGGATAGCAACTACACAGCAAGTTCAAAACGCTCGTTTTATAATAATGACTCATTCAGATGACTTTTATTCATTTATTGAATTGAGCATCAGGTGAAAAATATTTGATACTCCTCACAACGCAAACTTTTATGCGATACCTAGAAATTAAATGTAAGTTTTTCAGTCGGAAAGTGTGCGACATTCTCGGTACACTCAAAAGTGTGGCGACACGCGTCAGCTTTGATACCAGCTCCCCCGGTCTGCCGTGACAGCCTTAATAAGCTGACCGAGGAAACTTGCACGCTTCATCGGCTCACAATCAACGCTATATCCTGCAGACTCTGCAGCAAATCTCGCCGGCTCTCACTGAATAGAAACACGACTTGCAGTAATGCCCGCAACCTAACGCTGGTATGAAAGATTAAAAAAATGCGGCTCTGTGTGTAAACATTGTCCAAGTATTGTCATGTAAGCATTTTAAGGTCATTTTAGGTTAAGGAAGCAGGTTAAGCAGGTTCAAGCAGGTTAAGGAATCCGAATTTTTTTATCAGATTCATAAAGCTGCTCAAGGACAAACCTAATTATGTTTTAAAATTGGATCTTTTCAGTAATGCTATATGAATGGTACGTTGCTTTGAAGAAACTTAGATTTTGTGCATCTCACATCGGTAGCTGTAGTTCACGTTGTGTCTCATTCATAAATTAACCTAAGAAGATGGATTTCCAAGAGGATTTAGATTTTTTGCCAGGAGTCCAAGATTGATTTTTGCCAGGAGTCCAAATAACTGCCTGATCGACGGCCGGATTATTTTTTAGTGTGGTTCAATTATTGCGCACCACCTCAGCAAATACAGCAATATCCAGCAGACAATAAAAGGAAAACAAAGTTCTTTCCAAAATCTATTGATCAACTCTTTCCTGTAAACTTTCTTGATCAACTCTTCTATTGATCAACCCTGGATCAACTTTCCTTGTAAACCAAACTTGAACGAAGCGACCAGCGCCGGCTGGCTACCGAAGGCCTATATGTATGATTAGCAGAGCGTCACTAATCTCCGAAGTGATCGAGAAGCCGTTTAATTTAGGACAAGAATCGATAGTTGTACGACTCAGATTTTCGTTCCCGTGCCTATACGAGGGACGCTGTCGTCACTCAATAAGGCGGATTAGGAGAGGGGACACGTGGTGGCCTCATGCCTGGCACGCTGCGCTAAATAAGAAGCTCTTAATTTGCCTGCGCCGGAGTGTGGCATTTAAAGGAAAAAGCCTCAGGACATTCATGGGAGGTCCTAATGAACCTAATTTTCTTGTCGATGTGGAAACTCGCCTCTCATGTACGACATGCTCGCAACAAAATTTTACACAGCGAACGTTTTCCCACCAAATTTACCCTAGTTTTAAAGAAAAAATAAATTATTTTAGAAATACGTTGTGCACATTATTCAAAGAAGCGAAATGTTTATTTTACTTATAGTTATACGAAATACAAATTCCGCAGAATGCGTTACTATTCGCATGACCGAAAGTATATTGCCTCTATTGCGTTTGAAATAAACACATGCAGCCACCTCGATATCTCCAATCAAGTTGTGGGTATTTGCACGGAACCAAAACGTAACTAAAAGACATACACAAGTAATATCTGTCCACTCTGAAAATCTTTTGTTTTAAGAAATGCAAAAATTATTCTCATGATAACCAATAATTCGATGTGACCGAAAATGCCAAGGAAACTCATCATATCGTCTAAAAACATTTAAGAGACCAGCTCCATCATAATACACACATGAATAACAATGACCAGAGATGTTTCCATTAATACCGCCAATATTCAGCCATAACACGTACATGAATAACAATAACCAGAGATATTTCCATTAAACCGCCAATATTCAGCCATAACACGTACATGAATAACAATAACCAGAGATATTTCCATTAAACCGCCAATATTCAGCCATATTTCACACAAGTATAACATCCACAGACGATAGCCTGTGGGCCAGGACATTGCTCAAGGGAGGCTCCCGAGCAGCCAGCGCGTGTAGTCTAGCGACTGTAAATTCAAGGCTACTCGGCAAACCTACCGATCTCATGAATAACTTAGCCTATTCATCGTGTTGTTTAATCTCAAGAGGTATGCATGTTAACATTCATTATTGTAGAGAATTCCTTACTGAAACAAATTGCATCAGGTTGAAATGCATAGAATTTTAAGTTATAGGTGAAATATTTACTATAATTGGAACGATAGTTTTCTTCTTCCATCAGAAGGTCTCTACCTTTTCTTTCGATAGTTCGATCCTAATTCTATAAATTTATATGAAATAATCGTAGTAATTTTTGCTTTCCTTTCTAGCTTCTTCTCAAGAAAAGTAACTCTTATCGGTAAAAATTATAACATTAATCATGAAAAAGTGATTAGAACGGCAGCAAGTGCAGAGCCGTTCTGGGCAAAGCACGAGAATGCCATTCTTGTGGCAAGCCTCAATGCAGGAGAAGATTGGCCACAATTCTTCAATATGTGCGTGCGCTAGGAGCTCCTTTAAAGAGAACTAAGCAGCTGCGATGAATGGGATAGAATGGGACAGAAAAACGTGAGTAATGATGTTGACTTACGAGAGTAAAGGTTTTTGCGGCTAGCCAGAACGTGTTAGGTGCAGCAGCATTACTCCTCTGCGCCACACCAAGGCAAACAAACACATCAACTGTTTATTATGAGACAGTTGACTCGGGGTGGTGCTACACTGCTACGTATACCTCCTATAACCCTACGATTAAATTAACCTTACTTTTCCTTGCACCAAATTAAAGGCTATTCTAGATTAGCTGATCATCGGCTGGCGATTATTTTCCTATGTTCGGTCTGCAAATAACGAATAGCTTTTGCGCTCAACTAAAATCTCATCTGAGAGATGAGACGATCAGCTGTAAAATTGGACGTGACCATCCATGAATAACAAGATTAAGCGCAATCGACCACTTTGCCCTCATTATTTAATAGGTTAAACGTAGTACTTTATGTATCAGGATTTGAGAGATTCTCATATTAATTTTCTTCTATGTTGGAATGAACGAAAAGTATTAAGTTGCAGAGCAGCGTCCACGCAGTAAGTCAAATAAGGGAAAACGTTTCTAGAAAATAGAACTTAAGTCCATGTAATTTTTTAACATCGACCGTCATCACTTGAAATTGTTCTAAATTAAAACTGTTTTTCTTGGTATTAGCGGTCAGAGTGCAATAAGATCTTGATGAATAATGAATTTATTGCACTCTATTGACCCTAATAATGAATTGTAATTAGAGCAACCGGACATACGAGTACATTAAGGAGTGCTTCAAGGAAAGGCTTTTATGATGTTCATATTTGAGGACCACGACGAGCTTCGGCAAAAAATTTGCATCACATACAAATGAGAAATAGAAACACATAGGGAAATTAATGCAGAAAAATTGATTCTTGTATGTTCAGTGAAGAGATCCCTTCAGAAGAAGGCAGTAATAATTTGCAAATCACAATTAATAATTGTTATTGCCAGAATTATTTTACATGTTGCTTCGGCAATATGCGTTAAAGTCTGAAATGGAGGGATCAACAACAGGATCAGAGGCCGCGTGAAAAAAGTTTTTATATTTAAAATCAAATAATCTTATACCGTATTTGCATGGGTTAACAATGTTTCATTTGCAGCTCATTTCGCCATTTTTTAGATGTTATCATTTACGCGCTAAATCCTCAGTCAGTCGTCTCGTTTCAACGCAAACGGTCAATAAAAGTCTTCACCATAATGTGGCATGTTTGGATCTGTCTATAATTAAAATAAAGTTATTCTTTAACCGGTCTTGAACAAGATACAATTCACAGCTCGGACCATGATAAGACCATCGTCTCATTATGGCAAGGAATGCGTAACGCCATAATGATCCGCGGGTTAATGCTACATCGCATGACCATCATGAGAGTCTCTTCTTTCATAAAAATGTCGTAACGAACGTAATGAGTGAATACAAACCGCGCAACGATCTTTTGACGACGCCACGGCAATATAAGGAGACCATTGTGACCTTGTAACAACGCTTATGTGCGCGTGTCAACGTGAAAGCAAACTGGATGAGTAATAAAGGAAGCACATTGATGAATAATACGTTTATTAGCTATCAATAGGTGAGCATCCAATTGTTAATAATGGCTCTGGATCATCAATCTGCTTGATCTTCATGCCTAAATGCCAATTCTTGCTGCACAATAAATACATCCAAACTACAAGATTCATCACAGTCGCACGAGTGAAGATGTTTCTCCGAAATTAAATCCCAAATACCATTGAGGTCCTCGACTGTCAAACACCTTTGCTCTATAACAAATCTACGTTGCACGGATTCGTTCGGTTGCTGAACTTTCGTGGTGAGGCTCTCGACTCAGATGCGAATCTCGAGCCAATCAAAGAACGAAAAGCGACGTTCAAAAGATAGCGTGCGATCAAAGCTGCATACCTCAAAGAAAAGTGCACCAAGGCCTGATTGCTCGGCTGATTACTTCTGTTCAATGACAATATACACGGAGAAAAAATTCGCGCTACAGAATGAATGGCAAAACTCACAATCATTTATGTATGTTCCGATCACATAGGCGTCACTGCAAAGTAGACAGTTCCAATAAAATACCTAAATTGTAGACGTTTCTTACGTCTGACAGCTTAATAGTACAGTCGTGATTTAGGACGGAATTGTCTCTGTTGTGGAGAGAATGATCACTTTTGCTACCTCTGAAACAGTCTGTAAAATCAAATTTCAGTGAACTGATGCAGCTATTAGTCAAAATTACAAGTGCAAAGCAACAATAATTTTAAAATTATCAATTACGAAAAAGAAGGTTGAAGGATACTTGTGCCGAATTATTGAACTAGCAAGGAAAAGTGTCTGCTGACTTCAGAATAATAATCCTCTTAAATTGATAAATGAGCCATGAGAAACTACTTATAAATTGCTATCTTACTTGAATTTTCTGGGTTAGGAGAGGAGTTGGATGAGAGCTCGAAGAGACAGTGCGATGTGACGCCTGCGTCAGAACGTGACATTTGAACGCCCCGGTGCCTCAGCCTGTGAGCCTCGTGATCCTCGGCACGTTGATGATGGTCTCTATAATCGGCCTCTGCATCAGAAAGCAGGGGTCTTGCAGCAAGGCGTAGTAGTCTGCTCTGCTCTCATCAAGCTTGCACCCAATGAAAAGGTCATTTTATCATTCATGGTGGCATTTATTGGCCACATAAATCATTCCTGGATAATTTGTCTTCTCATTGCACCTAATAAAGCCGGACATGTAGCGTGACTACGACCAGTACATGTGTTTCTGGAGCTAATAAAAAAGCTGTTGTTGTGATGAGGGCTTTTCCCAGTCATGGAATCTCATGCAAGAAGCCGCAGAAAAAGCATTGATGGCCATTCGTGAGCTCTGAAGATAAGCCGTAATATTGTCGTTGGAATATTAGAATTTCAAATCGAATACAATGAAAGTGGAGGCATCATATTTGACTATGAGACATAATTTGTAGAACTATAAAAAGAAATATAACAATGCTTCGTGTGAATGAAAAAATTCCTCTACCTGCCATTGGTATCGGAAAACATAACTTTATTGCCCACCCATACAAGCATTACAAATTGAACCATACTTTCATCACATACTAATGCAAGCAAGCACATGATGCCAATTGAAAAAAAATGAATGTTTTAATTAACCAATATCGTGTGAGCGCTTATGACAACAACCATCATAAGTAAGAACAACAGCAAGGCGCCTGAGCGACTCGTTGGTTACGTAAACAGAGTGTTGTTAAGCGATCCTTTGACGCTCTCCACAGCAGACGTCGAAATGTTTAAATTGGAGGCTCAGAAGACGCCAACATATTTAAATTGAGGGATCAGTAGACGCCAAAATGTTTAAATTGGAGGCTCAGTAGACGCCAAAATGTTTAAATTGGAGGCTCAGTAAACGCATAAGTATTTAAATTGGAGGCTCAGAAGATGCCAAAATGTTTAAATTGGAGACTCAGAAGACGCAAAAATGTTTAAATTGGAGGCTCAGTAAACGCATAAGTGTTTAAATTGGAGGCTCAGAAGATGCCAAAATTTTTAAATTGGAGACTCAGAAGACGCAAAAATGTTTAAATTGGAGGCTCAGTAGACGTCAAACGTTTTAAGTGGTTGCTCAGTAGACGCCAAAATGTTTAGGTTGAAGGCACTCACTCCTGAGCAATTCTCTGTTGACATGAAGGCACCCCGCGGCTTGCAAGACGCATCGTGCTTTTCTCCGGTTACAAGCGCCATACAATCGATGTTAAACCTTCAACCGAAGCTGTGAATGTAATGTGCACGGTTATGAGCTATTCTGTAGCACTGCTTATACAAAAATTGGGGAAATTTGCTACGATGCAATAAAAGTATTGGAACATAATAACATCTTTTACATTCAACAAAACATCGAATAAACTGGGAGTTGTTTGTGATGTAACTCCCGGAGACGGTTAGCATTCACCCATCGCTATTGCATAAATTCCACGAGATATATGACTGCCCTAAAAATTATTCTAAACATTTTTATACTGTAAAAATCAACTCGATAATCAATGCGCCTATGGTATTATTTCATATATTGACAGCATTCAATATTACTGTGCTCTCAAACCAGCACCAACATATATGATTTCAGCTGACACGAATAAAACTTTCCTGCTTTTTAGTTCATCGTGAAAAATTAAGCTATTTGAAAGTTTTTAATCATAAAACCGTCGTTCATCTGCATACTATGTGCCTTAGAAAAATACATCCTTCGATTCACATTATGCAGATCACATACCTTCACAGCGCGGCTAAACCAGCGTCGCTATAACGAGCATAGAGTGAGCAACTTGCCAAGTTGTGGAGGTAACTTTATGCGAGCCTCTCGACATCAAACGTAAAACTTAGATAACGTCGTTATGTCTGTATGCGCTCCTGAAAAGTTTCTTCCAAGCCAATCCATAATTCTGTAACAGCAGCACTATTTAACAATATTATTAATTATCTGTTTTATGAACTTCTATGACTTTGTACTGGGAATTTATTTGCTAAGTGCAGGTTACGATTTATTGTAGAACACAAGCGGAATGCACTGTGATCGAAAAGACGATCACGGAATTTTTTTCAGGCAAATTTGATAGGGCTACCTAAGTATACATAATTCTTATGACCCTGAATAGCATCAATTTAATGATGTGTGGATAAACGACAGCCAGAGCAGCTATACTCCTCACGTTCCTATGGTTTCTATCACGACAATCATTTTTCGATTTAATAAAGATTTCCGTGTGTCATACATATTTGGAATTGTCAAGTGTTTTGAAGGACTAAATTACTGTACATATCGAACATTGTGAGCAACACAAGGTGAGTATATACAACGACTAATTAATTAACTGGCCTTATGAGTTTTCCAGCACTTTAAATTGTGAAATTGAATAACTTATATATAATCGATTCATTAAATTTGAAATTTATTATTTTGCAACAATTTTCAAATTCGGAGTGTGTTTTGGAATTATCACGAAGAATGAGAGTTTCAAATTTTTTTTAATCTAACAATTGAATAGGATTTCTACTTCCAGTCGAAAACGTCCATAAATCATTATTTAACTTAGGTATATATAAAGAATGTACTTTTATTAGCAACGTAATGAATATTTGAAACCAATAACTTCAATAGCCATCGTGAAGGTTCAAATAAATGCACATTCAACAACGCGACTGAAGCATATGGATGTATCAATATTCGTCATATACTTCATCCTGCAGTGCAGCTTGTTAACAATTCTTCCGGCGATTGCGAGCGCAAACAGAATGCAGGGCTTGAGATGATAGCCATTCCTATCGTCATAATCTGGATCCACTTCCCGTGGATTGCCTTTGGACGCGAGTAAATATGGAACGAGTCACCTCGTAAAATGAGAGTGTATCATATTCATGACTCAATCTTCATGCTGAAATTATTCCTTCATGTCTCAGAATATCCGAAACTAAACAAATATGTTTTATAATATGATACTTTGAATTCTAAACTGTGCATCTGCGAGTGGTACAGAAAGTTTTTTGTCTTCATTTATTAAACGGGATTGATATTGCTGCGGTCTATTTGACTTTTAATTTTGTTCTGACACCACAACTCTTCTCCATAAGAAATTTTTATCATAGGTCAGTGTGTATCCTAATTTCTTTGTCAGAATAAGCTCATTTCAGTCAGTAACTAGCACTGTATGAATGGATTCATAATGCTCAGTGTTATTACCTGTTAATTATTCATTTACATTTATTAATATTATTGAATGGAAAGGAGAAATATGTTCAGCGGGCGTTGCCTCTCTTTTCTTAATGAAGCCGTCGCAAAAATTATGTTGGCTGCGTATCCGTCACCGAGCTTCGCCAAGCTCTTGCCTGCTCGGCATGCATCAATGTTCCTGTCTTCGCTCAATAGTGACAAGTGGACTAGTGACGCAAATAATAATCGGATCCTACGCTGTAAGTAGGATCCTACGCTTTAAGTAGGATCCTACGTTGTAAGTAGGATTCTACGTTGTAAATAGGATCCTACGTTGTCAGTAGGATCATCCTACGGATCCTACGTTGTAAATAGCATCATCCTACGTTGTAAGTACAGTATATCTAGAGCGCGTGTATAGTAGACTGGTGCAGTCATCATGTAATTACTCCATACGAAATGGAATGGATTTGAAAAATATTCGGGAGCAAAGTAAACCAATTATCAATAAAGATGAAACAATATATTTAAAGTAAGCACCGTTCACGATAATTACATGGGTTGCTTATAGTGGAACGTGGTATATTTTCAAGTTCATAATAAATATTCCTGTACGACCGGCTGAAATAATTGTGCAGCGGGTAAAAACGTAATAACTCGCTAGGCATACAAGAGCAAGCCTTGAGGGTTGTCAATAACCCTACATAACTCATCACTCTGCATTGTTAAAACTAAAGAAGGGCGTCAGCCAGAATACCTTCCTTGAAGCATGGTTGCCTCTCATGCAATTTGTCAGAACGATGCACTATTGCCTCTAAAACCGTTCTTTTCTGGCCCTTATTCTAACAACAAGCTCTGGTGATACCGAGAGGAGCCTCTAAAATCTTCCTAAAATAAAGGCAACTATCAAGCATTTACG
This sequence comes from Hyalella azteca, assembly GCF_000764305.2. Taxonomy (NCBI): domain Eukaryota; kingdom Metazoa; phylum Arthropoda; class Malacostraca; order Amphipoda; family Hyalellidae; genus Hyalella; species Hyalella azteca. The sequence goes on along the minus strand of NW_025945128.1, from coordinate 8,435 downwards.
CTGTGAAGCTTCCTTGTCCGCGGTAGAAAATCGCTCAACTCTTAAATATAGTTTTGGAGAGAAATTTCCTGAGCATTAACTTTTTATAAGGCAAATTGAAGGAAAATTTACAACAATCTTTTATTTAATATTTATGTTGAAGGGAAGTTATCTGAATCAACGATCATGATAGTAAAAAGGGCAATACTCGTACCAAAACCATCAACTATTTTTATGAAAACCGTTCGAATAATTAAAGTCTTGGCCATCTTAGAATGAGCTATAGATAAATTGAAATAGCCATATAATATCACTCAGATAGGCCGGATAATGCCACTCAGGGTCGAAACTCAGAATTCACTCAGGGTCGACAAAATTTCAGCGTTATTTTGACAAGCTAGTGTTAATTCTCAAAATGATTAGTGTTAATCATCATTGTTTACGCAAAAATATCATTTCTGTCATAGCCAACTGTGGTCCACAAAGAATTTCAAAACCATTATCAAATTGAAGAAAAAATTCGCGATAAACTCTTTTTATGCTAAAACTTCTTGTACATATATACTAATCAACTATGTTCAGTAAGAAACGTTTCTTCATCTTATATTACGACATTTAGAGCCATATTTTTAATTAATTGTAAATAGAGACGTTGGGTATGTTTGTGAGTTGCTCCCTCACCATTGAAACTCAATCCGTATATGAAAGCCGGCATTCGAGGTACATGAGTCCCGTATGAAGTGACTGATTTAGTAGTTTACGCAATAAACATCACGATTTAATGCGTTCGGTGCATATGAACAAATGGACAAAACGTGCCGTGTTCTGCAAACAGGGAACAGTCGTGAGTCAAAGGACGTCACGCACTGCAACGACGTATGCTTATGAATGTGGTCACGGATGTTGTGCTCGACAAGACCAACCTCTTATGCGTTCAAACCATGAGAACTCTCTGCCCCTGATGAATGGACTTCCTTTGAAATATTTTTGGACATGAAGCTGTTGGAGGGAAATACGCAATATTTTACGGCAACAGGTTCAGATAAACTTAAATTTGCATCTGAAAGACAAATTTATTGCTAGATATATTAGGTGAATTAGTGAAGTTTTCACACATAAACTGGAGGGAGCGCATAGTCTCTCTGAAACCACGACTGTCGAATATTCAACAGTGTTTGGAATGAAATTTCAACAACACACAGTTTTATTCAACACAATAATAAAATTTGTCGAATATTCACAATTCACAAGGAATATTCGTCACCTAGTTTTAAAAATAAATAAAATAAATATTTTGATTGATGAGCGACACATGACATCAAGTTCCGTTGTTAAGTCCTTAATAATTTATTCAGTTCGCAGGGAAAGAACGAAACTCGTTCCAGGAAAACGCCTACATGAATTTGCAAGTGTCTAAGAAAGTTGTAGCACGTTATCGTGCGAGTATCTCTTAAGACAAGTGTGACGTTGCTCGTAACAAGTTTCTCGTTACCGCCGCTGCTCAACAGCTATTTTGACGTCGTTCATTTGGTGCCCTAGAGCCCCAAGCTGTAAACTCTTATTCCTATGTTCGACTTCAGACCTTCCGTCAGAGTGCTGCCTAGCTTAGGGTGTAATAGATTGCACAGTTTAATTCCAGTTAGTGACGGTATCAGTTACATCGCATAATGAATTGCTTTCGCCAGCAACTTCTTCCCTATGACCCTTTAAATATTGTTACGAGAAGCTAGCCCAAGTCAAAATCAATCTTATAGGCAATGTGAGTCGGATATGAAGTAGATGTATAATTATAACACGAACGCTCTGATGGATTATCATTATAAACGTAAGGGTTGCGGGTTATAGAACATGCGGAGTCCATCACTCACGATAAAGTAACGGTCTACTGCCAGGCCTTCATTGCGGGATCATGGTGGATGTTAACGTAGTTTACCGTGGAGAACTTCATTGGTCATAGTCATGCGGGTGGAGACTTCAAGGCTCTGCGTGCAGAATGAACGCCTTGATGAGGTGCAGATTACTGACCCTAAAGCTTGATTTGTTGCCCGACGCAGCAGCGCTCACTGAGGAGACATGAATTGTCCCCGAATCAGCGACAGTTCGCAGGGATCATGTCACCTGTTGGAGAACCGAACACCTCTCGCTACCTTCAGTATCTATAGGCCCAAAAGGTAAGAAAAAACAAAGATAAACTGCTCCTGACTTGAACCTTTGTGCTAGAAACCTCAAAAATTACTTTTTTATGTGTGTTAGCCACGCTTTAGGCACAGTCATACATAATTCCAATCATTCTCTGAAATATTATGCTAACATCCATTAATGGCGATAAATAAGATTCTTGCAGCAAATATTCGTCCGGGCCTGAACTTGGCACTGACACCGAGGCTGCTATAGGATTTGCCATCTATTCGATGACGGCTTTTCATCGTGAGTTCAAAGCCATTTTTATGATGATAAATCCGCCTCGCGATGCAGCACTCATCAATTGCCATTTATGGCCTAGCATCGTGGCTGCCAGTCAGCTCATCAAGGAGCGTCCATGATTCCTTATAAAAGACGATTGAGCTGTGATGTCAATGAGAGCTTGATTGAAGAATACCCACAAGACAATGCGTGATGACGAGCTTCATTTAATTTTCAAACGACTTGATTGATTACTGATACCTCCGTACTGACGTAAAAAATAATTACCTGTAGCTCACTTTTTTAATCATAATTTTAATAATTGAGATTTCTATAGGAATAGTCCATACTTCAGTTATTCACATTTTTGTGAGGTTCATGAATTTTGTACGCTGTAAAACTGATCATCAGCAATTAAACTCGAAGTAAACAAAAATAAAGTTAAAACAAAGATATGCTCTCGTATCTTGCCTTGTTGAATTTGAACGGGTTTGCATTCTAAAATATTACAATATAACCCAAGACATTGTCCGTTAATTTCGTATATTTTAACATCTTTCTATTTATACCATCTGTTTGAGTTCATATCCGTCTAAATTGTGACATCAACTACGATCGATTCGATTACGATTCAATTAATTGTAATTCATATAGCAATTTTTAATTAAATAGCAAATTCAAAGCTCCTATTTCTTTTTCAGTGATACATCACAATATTTTTCATATATTATCCGCCAGAAATTCAGAAATTTATTGAACAACATTTTCCTGCAATTTTTTTTAAATATTTATTAGATCTTTTTTTACAGGGATATATAATTTTGTTTGTTATGATATGCGCTTAGCACCGCGAGCATTCAATGCAAACTCACTTTATTATTCAGAACAATGCGTCGAGTCTGTGGCCGTTCGGTCTGCTGATTCGTGCAGAGAAGCTGTTTTTCCGGCACCCGGATGCCGTATCTTTTCAATGTGAGCTCATTTAATTGCATAAGTCTGTAATTAGGCCGATAAGCAGCATAACAAGATCAGGCTAGCTGGTATTTGCATATGGTTTGAGGGCTTCTAGACTCGAGGCGGCCGACCATCGGGCCTCTGAAGTGCTTGGTCGTGTTCGACGCTCGGGTCTTCGCTGGCTCGCTCTTTTATCGAAATCTTAATGAAGTTCCCCAAAACGAGTGATTTAGTTGAACTCAATAAAAGTATAAGATTTTTCAAGGGATTTTTCAGGGTATTCAGTCTGCTTGAAAACTGAGGAACGGTGAAAAACGAGCTTGTTCCATTTTTATGAGGGGTCTGCTTCAGAAATTGTTGTAAAAGTTGCAAATAAATCAGGCTAAAATCCTCATCGATTCCTCCAAAATTCTTTGATTGCTTGAAACTCAAAAAAGTTTACAATAATTCATCGTTTGCAATGAGAATTTTCCACGCATCATACGAATCATTCAAAGAATCATTGAGCACTTCAAGTCAATAAAAATATTCTGTTTTTGCCGAATCTCGCGAACACTTCACAATGAAGTTTTGCGTCAATTCAGATATCGCTGCCTTGTTGAACGAACCCAAATTTTGAAGAGCACTCGACTGTTAGTTCGTTATGACCCTCGATGGAATTCGACCAACAGTTTTGAATAGCGTGGGTCATTATGTCGAGATCGAGCTTTGTCGTGTTTTGTGAGCTTCTTTCTCTCGGCTTACCGGAGGGTCCTTCTCGTTGAAAATGTAATTACAGTTAAATACAGCAGGGTGTAATGCTAGTGAAAACTCGTTCCGAAACAAAATTTATGACTTGGAACTACAAGTCCGAAGCACCTTAATTTTCCGCTGTGATAAATTATGTTTGATTAACGAAAATGCTACGGCATCATATACAAGCAACTTCCCGGTAGAGAATAAAAGTTTAATGCTATGGATAGGTTTTTTTTAAGTATGTTCATTTTCTGTATTATTCTGTATATTGTGACTCAATAAATTTAACCTCTGGATCCAATACACAAGACTATGTGATAAACTAGCACAGGTATGTGTGCGTCATACCCCAAGAAAAACGGGCCCTAAAACCCGTAGCATTCCGGAAGACCGACGAATCATCAAGAGAAAACTCATGCGATTGAATAAACAAATGTAGCTGATCCACTAGTGATCTGAGAAGACAGAGACTATTAATGCTCCACAAGGAAACCGAAAGCAGGTGGCTGGACTCGCACTGGAAGGAAGAATTATATAGCTGCCGAGGAACGAGATGTTGAAATCATCTGAGAGAACCCTCAGTTTTTATTTAAATGTACGCTCAGTCCAAGGCTGAAATAAAGACACCATGTGTGCCCGCTGAATGATAACGATGTCTCTGTCGGAGAACCAGGGCATGTGTGAGTTACTGGGGCCGCAGTTTGAATCAGTGTTCAGTAATCCTGCTACTCAAGACAGGAGTATTAAATCGAAGTTCTCCAGGAGCTGCCCGTTGGAATTAAGGGGGTTGAGGAACATTGAGTTTGGACTAGAAGATATGGAAATGACCATCAAAAAACTGGCGACGTTCTAAGCATCAGGAGCCGATGGAATTTCGGCAATGCTGTTGAAAAAGTGTGTTGGAACGCTGAAGGCTCCACTCATTATGCTCTGGAAAGCCTCGATGATGTAGGGAATTATTCTTGAGGCCCTCAAACGCAAATCCACAATAGAGGTTTGAGGTACAGACGGCCTGAAAAATTACAGACCTGTAACTTTGACCTCACAAGTGATCAAGGTTTGTGAGAAGGTAGTCAGGAGGCTTGTCAAGTTTATGGGAGGGGCTGAACTGTATGTAATAATGGATAACATGACTTCCGGCGAAATCGTTCCTGTTGGTCACAGTTACATGGAGCACCATCATCGCCAGATGCCCTACTGGAGGAGGGAGTTGTATACCTGAACTTCGTTAAAGCCTTCGGCAAAGTTGACCATGAGGTGCTCTTCAGAAAGCTTAGGCTGTTTGGGGTAGGTGGAAGCCTGTTAGGGTGGATCCACAATTTCCTGGCAGATAGATGACAGATTGTCGGAATTGGAATCACGAAATCGAGAAAAGCGAGTGTGAAAAATGGAGTGCCACAGGGATCGATCCTCTTCATCATCCACATCGCTTACCCACGCATCTACATTGTCATTGGGCGATGATGAGGATTACAGATGACCTAGAGTGAGAGTGGTTCCAGGATAACTTTGGGAGCTAGTAAATGATATGCAATTCAACGGCACCAAGTTCGAAGTAATGAGATGAGTCAGCACAGAGAACATTTTTATTTCGTTAACAACGTTTCGAATGTATCAATCATTTATTATCAAGTTACAAGACGCATTGAGTGATCGCCAAATTTGTATCGACATAAGTACAAAATCATGTAAATAGTATACTACTCAAAAATCATTTTGGTTAGAAATAATTGTCATGTCACGAAAATATTAAAATGATCAAGAAATAATTGAATTTTTGAGCGAAGAAACTCAATTAAAAATTTTCTTCGGAACAAAGTTTATAAACTACAGTACGTCGGCCTCTTAGAGAACTACCCCTTTTTTGTATAGTCCGTAGTTTGACGTTGTTGTAGAAATTGTCACTAAGCCTTTTTAATTCATCAATGATCTTGAGATAAAGTTACTGGTTTGTAATACTCAGTGTTGTAGTTGTTTGTCCAATTGCTACAATGTAGTCAAAAAGATGAATTGTTCAACTCCTTCAAAATTGTAATGCGCTCCCTGGTCATAAACTGTACGCATATCAACAAGAATATTCTGCCATCTAACACTAAAATATCATTCTGTAAACTTGAAAGATGATACCCGGACTGGCTCTCAACTTTAAAAGTGAGACCTCCTAAATAGTGATATATTACATCGAAAGGGGGAGGACAGTGTGTAGAATTCCCCCATTTAATAACCCAACCGCGGCCAGAGTACAGACTCTTCGTGAGTGATCACTGTCCGTGGTCACTCAAAAATGAAACCGGAATCTAGTGATCGAGGAAGGAATGAGTTCCCATGAATAGTAAAAATACTTACAATGTAATTTCTTATATTACTCAGGTCAGCGAGTCATATCCAGTCGATTAGTCAAGCCTCAAAAATTTTGTTCCAAATTTTGCACCATGACCAGATTTTTCAACCAACTCGTTAGTAATTCATATAATTCAAATCATTGAAAAATCGCTAAGTTCGAATTTTAACATGGATTGAAAAAGTAACAGAATTACTTCGCACGGCGCAGGATGACATTACTGACTCTACACAGCGAGTGGACACACAGTACTTCATGGATTGTGGATTAGAGCTTGTAATATCATGGATCGATTTGTCATTTGGGAGACTCAGCAGCGAGGAGATTGATTGTGCCATACTGCACTCCATCGTCATGGCAGCGACATGCCGCCTTACCTGTAGGAGTTCCTATTTCCATCTTCATTAAATCTTTATATAATGTAAATAATATTATATAATTTTGAGTTTTCATAATTATAACATATTTTCTATGTCATTCTAGTAAATTCACCTGAAAACATTTTTCGAAAGAGTATACGACTCGGAGAGATGTCATTAATCCGATAGCAATTGAAATCATCGGTCGAGTTTTGAAATTGACCTAAATGCACGATAATATTCAGCAATCATTTTTCCAACTTTAAAGCGAATTTATTTAGAAGAAACAGTGGAACTGGAGACTGAATGCTGGAGGTACAAGCTCTGCTAGAAATTTCAAGTTGCAAAATTTTAACAGAGTTTTAAAAATTGAGTATTAATGGTAACGGATTCTTCTCTAAAGCTGACCATTAATGGTTAATGATAAATCATGATAGCTGACCATTAATGGTTACACAGCCAAATATTTATTGAATTAAAAATTAATATTATAGCCAAACAGTATATTGGCACGAAGGTATAACTAAAATAACTAAAGGTTCCCTATAAATAACTAAAGTTACTAAGGTAAGTCAAGTAAGGAAGGTATAACTAAAATAAAATATTTCAAAATAACTGGCACGAAGGACTTAAGGCTTGAACTTATAGTTTTAGGTTATTGTCTCCGATTGTGCACCCGTCCCCCCAGCACACAGATCGGGGGGGGGGCTGCGGAAGCACCAATAGTTCTATTTTAGTTAATGTAAGAGTAGCAAGTTATAATTATAGTAATCATTTGTAGGTATTGGATTAGGTTAATTATAGTAATATTTATAGTTATAGTTATCGATGACAGAACGACAGACGTCGGATAACAGGATAACGGACATCCAGCTAAGTACGAGTATGTTGCCGCCAAATCCAAGGCTCGAAATGTGAACGGTTAAACTGGAAAATTGATAGTTATAAAATACTGTAACATTGGTGAATGTCATACGTGAACAGGTTGTTGTGTGGCTAAAATGAATAAAGATCATATTGATTGATATGACTGGGCACATGATTAAACTGCATCGTGCTGCTTCCATTAAATATCTATTTACATATATGTATATTAATTCACTTAAATTAAAAAATTTTAAATATGGTCAAATATACTCACTTGGACTAAGGTTTTTAACACATTGACACCGAATAATATTTATAATGGGTCAATAATTCCGAACTATTACGGTAAATTTATTTTGAAAAAAAGTGTCGAAATAATTTAAATAGGGCATATATGTAGTCTTGGATTGCGAGACGGTTTTTTTCCCCGGACTAATTCCGCGGTTTAGTTTTTTTAATTGCGTTGACCGGCTGAAATATATGATGTGGAACCTCCTAATTGAATTTAAACAACTGAAAATAGAAAGAAATAGAATTTTTACACTGAAACCTACAAGTATACTAGAATATTTTGAGTTATAGGCTTTTTGCCTTTCTCTTCTCGGACTTGGCCGTTTTTAGGCCATCTGACAACCCTGAATTATGTACCACTACGTCCTGGAGAAATACAATTCGTGGTACGCATATGTACCACTTCGGAGTCAATGTGTTAAAGCTAAGGAAGCAGTCAAAACCGTGACCGGCTGGGCTGTCTTCAACAACATAACAAACGGAATCGCAACCGGCAGAGGTGGCCT